>NC_058133.1:469523198-469737484 GCF_016433145.1 Gracilinanus agilis
CCAAATATTTTCTTTATTTTACAGATGAGGGTACTGAGGCTTAAATATGTTAAGCAGTTTTCTCAGGAACACACACAGCTATTAAACATGAGAAGTAGATTTTGAATTTGAGTCTTTTCATAATTTACTTTTCTGAAAGAGAATGCTGCTCCACCAAAACCACCACAGATATAAGAGATAGAATTTCTGGTATGCTAGCAAAAAGAAACATCTTAGATATTTTGGAGCGAGGCATATGCCTAAGCAGTTTAACTTTGCCTTAGAGTTGATCCATCTTCTCTGAGAATTCTCTCTTATGGCGAGGGAGCAGGATGGTATGTTTTAGGTTGTCTAGAAATGGTGATCTCTTCACAATTAGGAACCCAGGGCCAGATGTTAATTCTCTTTCTCTTCTTTTGTGCGTAATTTCTCAAGTACAAGGATTTTTCCACAAGGGTTGGATTTTAGGTGTATTGGGTGAAAATGTAGGCAGCCTTAGGGATCATTAATAAAGGTTATGTTGTATTGGTTGGAAGTTTGTCCTACGTAGTATCTTCCATTATTCTCCGTTCCTTGCATTCAAACTTGGACCTGCCACTCCAGTTACTACTCTGGGCCCTGGGCTCCAGATTGTCAAGAGTTTACCATATCTTGACTGTCCTGTGTTAACATTTTTCACTTGAAATAAACAGACAATGGCCTGAGCATGATAAGTTTATTAGTTGGATAGTAGTAACCAATAAGTCGAACCAGTGGACTCTCTCAGTGACCAAAGAACCTGAGTCAGCACTCATTCTCTTTCATATAATTTTGGGTAGTTCAGAGTTGAGTAGGTAGGGAAAACTACGTTGGTTACAGAGTAGAAAACATCACGAAGATGGGAACATGATTGGTTATACATAAAGGAAAGCAGGCTGGCACCTATGCTGAGCCATTGTTTCATGGAACCCATGAACAAATTTGCTAAGGGATCAAAACTATCAGATTTGCTGTCCCCTTGTCCAAGAGATTTGAAAGTACTCTAACCTCACAAGATTAGGGAAGGACAGACAACATTTCTCATTCTCTCTCTCTTCTTAAGGATTCCAGGATATACTTTCTTGAAATAATTTAAGAATACAAAGACAATATAGGATTAATGCTAACTGTGAGAGATGCACAAAATACTATAGGAGAGTTCAGAGATTGGTGAAATCAGTTTAGGTAGAGGTGATTGAAGATTGAAATTTTAAGGAAGCAGGAGGTCTTCAAGTTGGATCTTGAAGGAAGCTAGGATTTGAATTAGTGGATGGCTAGGGGAAAGAGGATTTGGGGGAGGAGTGGAAATAGCATCAATGAACTATAAGGAATGAGTATAGCATGTCCTAGAGAGTGTTTTTTAAAATATTTAAGTACATACTTAAATATGCTGTTTTCATAGTAAGTAGTCTGATTATGGGTCCCCAGACTCTTTCTTCTGCAATCCATATTTCAAAGCTACCACATTATTATAACATTATAAAAATGAGGTGGAAGAAGAGTAGAAGACTGATCTAGTCAAGTGGGAGGGTTTATATTGGAAATTGGTGGAAGATGATATTTGATAGGTAAGGTGGAGCTGTATTTTGAATGACTTGATCCTTTAAAATAGTAAGGAGCCATTAGAGGTGCTTTAAAAAAATAGTAAGGGATTACCTTTAAAATTGAAAAATAATTATGATTATTAGCTCTCTTTTTTTTGAAAACAGTTTTGTTGATGTCTTTAGGATGAATTGATTTAACTTTTAAAAATGCAATGGAAAGATAGGCCAAAATAAATCTTGACTTTTTAGTGCTGAAGCTTTTCTTAAAATTGAATTGACATCACTATAAATATCACGATTTGCATTTTCCCCTTTTAAAGAGCTCTTAAAAACTAGGAATGGGCTGAGATTTTATACTATAAAAATTAAGGGGTACACTGGTGAATGGTAGAGGGTACTCTGATATATATATAATTTTTGGAAGTCACTTTTCCTTCCAGCTCTGACTTGTGATTTCATTGAAGGGGAAGCCCTAAATACCAAGGCAGATTGGCAAGTGGCCTGCAACTTTTAGTATTAGTTGACTGAAATATTGAGAAATTAATAGATTGATCCAAGGTCACATAACCAGTACATATTACTAATGAGACTTGAACTAATCTTCTGGACACTGAGAGATTAGCTCTCATGAAACCAAAGGATGTTCACATTTTAGAATTAAAGAGTTGGAAGGGACCTTAAAAGCCACGTAGTCTCACGCCCTCATTTTTCAGATAAGGAAACTCAGACCCAGAAGTGACTTGCCCAAGGACCCTTACATCCCTTACAGGAATGATTTGAATTCAGATCCTCCTATTCCAAAGCTAGGGCTCTTGCCATCATACTATGCCACTTTTCTATCTAGTATACAGTGCTCTCATTTATATACCTTAATTAGAAGTCTTTTTTTAATAATTATATTTTTTAGAAAAATTTTTTCCATGGTTACATAATTCATGTTCTTACTCTTCCCTCCCCCCCACCACCCGCGGTAGCTGACTTGCATTTCCACTGGTTTCTTCATTTCTTCATGTGTCATCGATCAAGACATATTTTCATATTATTGATAGTTGCATTAGGGTGGTTGTTTAGAGTCTACATCCCAAATCATGTCTGTATCAACCCTTGTGTTCAAGCAGTTGTTTTTCTTCTGTGTTTCCACTCCTGTAGTTCTTCCTCTGAATGTGGGTAGCGTTTTTTTTCCATAAATTCCTCAGAATTGTCCTGGATCATTGCATTGCTGCTAGTACAGAAGTCCATTATATTCGATTTTACCACAGTGTATCATTCTCTGTGTACAGTGTTCTTCTGTATCTGCTCCTTTCTCTCTGCATCAGTTCCTGGAGGTCATTCCAGTTCACATGGAATTCCTCCAGTTTATTATTCCTTTGAGCACAATAGTATTCCATCACCAACAGATACCACAATTTTTTCGGCCATTCCCCAATAGAAGGGCATACCCTCGTTTTCCAGTTTTTTGCAACCACAAAGAGTGCAGTTATAAATATTTTTGAACAAGTCTTTTCCCCTACCATCTCTTTGGGATACAGACCCAGCAATGGTATGGCTGGATCAAAGGGCAGGCAGTCTTTTAGTGCTTTTTGGGCATAGTTCCAAATTGCCATCCAGAATGGATGGATCAGTTCACAACTCCACCAACAATGCATTAATGTCCCAATTTGGCCACATCCCCATCAACATTCATTACTCTCCCCTGCTGTCATTTTAGCCAATCTGCTAGGTGTGAAGTGATACCTCAAGGGTTATTTTGATTTGCATTTCTCTAATTATTAGAGATTTAGAACACTTTCTCATATGCTTATTGATAGTTTTGATTTTTTTATCTGAAAATTGCCTATTCATGTCCCTTGCCCATTTATCGATTGGGGAATGGCTTGATTTTTTGTACAATTGATTTAGCTCCTTGTATATTTTATATTATATATCATATTTACATATATAATATATATTATATTATTTTAATTAGACCTTTGTCAGAGTTTTTTGTTATAAAGATTTTTTCCCTTTGTTGTTTCCTTTCTGAGTTTGGTTGCATTGTTTTTGTTTGTACAAAAGCTTTTTAATTTAATGTAATCAAAATTATTTATTTTACATTTTGTAATTTTTTTCTAACTTGCTTGGTTTTAAAATCTTTCCTTTCCCAGAGATCTGACAAGTATACTATTCTGTGTTCACCTAATTTACTTATAGTTTCCTTCTTTATATTCAAATCATTCACCCATTCTGAATTTATCTTGGTGTAGGGTGTGAGATGTTGATCTAAACCTATATTGTTTTCCCATGTTGTTGTCCAATTTTCCCAGCAATTTTTGTCAAATAGTGGATTTTTGTCCCAAAAGTTGGGCTCTTTGGGTTTATCATACACTGTCTTGCTGATGTCATTTATCCCAAGTCTATTCCATTGATCCTCCTCTCTATCTCTTAGCCAGTACCATATTGTTTTGATGACTGCTGCTTTATAGTACAGCTTAATATCTGGTACTGCTAGGCCACCTTCCTTCACTTTTTTTTTTCATTATTTCCCTTGATATTCTTGATCTTTTGTTCTTCTAAATGAACCTTGTTAAGTTTTTTCTAATTCAGTAAAAAACTTTCTTGGTAGTTTGATAGGTATGACACTAAATGAGTAAATTAATTTGGGTAGAAATTAATTTGGAAAGTGTTTTGTAGTTGTGCTCATATAATTCCTGTGTTTGTTTTGGTAGATAGATTCCTAAGTATTTTATATTATCTAGGATGATTTCGAATGGTATTTCTCTTTCTAACTCTTGCTGCTGAAATGTGTTGGAAATATATAGAAATGCTAATGATTTATGTGCATTTATTTTGTATCTTGCAACTTTGCTAAAGTTGTTGATTATTTCTACTAGCTTTTTAGTTGATTCTCTAGGATATTTTAAGTAGACCATCATCATATCATCTGCAAAGAGTAATAGCTTAGTCTCCTCATTGCCTATTTTAATACTTTCAATTTCTTTTTCTTCTCTAATTGCCACTGCTAGTATTTCTAGTACAATGTTAAGTAATAGAGGTGATAATCAGCATCCTTATTTCACTCCTGATCTTATTGGGAAGGTTTCTAATTTATCCCTATTGCATATGATGCTTATTGATGGTTTTAGATATACTGTTTATTATTTTTAGGAAAGGTCAGAAGTCTTATTTTGATGGCAAATGAAATAAATTTAATTTGTCTCTTTTTAAAAATCAGAACACAAAATGATGATACATTGATAAAGATTTCCTTCTGTGTAGGTGTAGAGAAAGTATTTTGTTAGAGGTAAAACTGCTAAATTCTATGATGGGAGTTTGTTCTTACCATAGTTGCCTCCTTGTCCTTCCATATGGCATATCGGACTGTAATTTGATTCAGTTCTTGCAAATTCCGTAGGAAGATGAATGATAATGGATGGCTAGTATGTTTTTTTGTTTATCTCGGCACATTTCAAGATGTTAGACATCTACTTTTAAAAAGCATGTTTTTATTTCATTTTTTGTAAAGGTTTGGAAGTATTAATGTCAGTTCTCTTTTCACTTATATTTTAAAATTTTCATTTAAAAGGAGTACAATAATTAAAGTAAACATCTTTCTTCCTAAAGTATTAGCATTGAAGAACTTGGAGAGAAGATGGTTTCTCTAACATGAAGACTAAAGTTGGATTTTATTTAGTATTGCTATCGTATGATATATTGTTAGAATTACTCTTGGCGTGGAAGAAATTTAATCTTTTTCAAGATTTTGTATATTCTGAACTATAAGGGACCATCTAATAATTTTCCCCAAGTAAAGTAGAAGAGCCAAAATCCATTTATCTAGACTTGTTACTATAGGTAGACAATGCAGTTTGCTTGCCTTCTCTACTTCCTCCTCTGTTTTGGCATAATTTGAGTATACTGTAGTAGCTTTTGTAATGTTGCTATAGTATTTTATCCTTCAGGCTTTGGAATGACAAAAAAAATAGAATACCTATTAGTAGTGTTTGTAAAATTCACTGTCTTTTTTTGGGTGAGATGAGATTATTCTCTTATTTTAGAAAGAGTATTTGTCTTAGAGTCAAATGACCTGTATAAAAATCCTTCTTTACTTATTAATTATGTGACTCTTGGAGTTAGATTTCTTCATCTGTAAAATGCTGATAATGATACTTGCATTATTTTCTATGTTGAATCTTTAGGAGGTAGACTTTTGTAAACCTTAAATAAGCATTATGTAAATGAGCTGTTATTCATAGAAACACTTTTTTAAAGAGTAAAAGAATTCATATTTTTAGTTAAATATAGAACTTAAAAGACTTGTCTTGAATCCTGAATTTAAGGAGTTAAAAAAGAAATGGCCTAAAAAAGTTGATTAAAAAAAAATCCACACTGATATCACCACCCATGGATTCAATGATCATTTCTATTGATGTTCCCAGAATCATATACCTAGGCCCCACTCCTCCTTTGAATTCCATTTCCTATCATAAGTCTGCTGGATGTCTTATTGATATCTCAGGTTCAACATATCCATAATAGAATTAATCTCTCCTTCTTCTTCTCCCTCCCTTACACCTATCCTTCCTCCAAAATTCCCTGTTGTTGGTGGTGATACTCTTCCTGTTACCTAAATTCATAATATTGAAGTCATCCTTTACTCTTTCTCTTTCACAAGCTCTTAGCAAAAGTTGTGATTTTTGTCTCCACTCTTTAGGCCACTAATACAATTCAGTCCCTGTTGATGCTGTCTCCTAATTAGGTTCTTTGCTTTTAGTCTTGACCTTCTTTAATCTTCCACATGCCTGTCAGCTAACTAAACATATCACTCAAATATTTAAAAATGAGTCTCTAGGGTAAAATAGAGACTTCTTATTTAAAATACTTCATAATAAAAATCACCTACATTTCCATATTTCTTTCTTCTTATTCTCTTTTATTATTTATTTATTTATTTATAAATTTATTTATTATATTACAACTAGCTGTTCTTTGAACTCAGCATTTACTCTCTTGACTTTGTGCTTTTGGGCAGACTGACTCCATGCCTTGAATGTACTTCCTCCTTCCAGGTTAGTTTCATTGTCAGTTCCCTTGCAAATAAAGCATTCTTTCCTGTCTTCTCCATCTCCACAATTGTTAGTATTCTCTGTTTTCCAAAATTATTATGTGTTTACTTATCTTTGTAGCTGTAAAATTCAGTCAGTAGAATATAGGCTCCTTGAGGTCAAGGACTGTTTTCTGTCTTTGTGTTCCTACCTCCTATCACAGTAACTTGTAGAAGTAAGTGCTTAATAAAGATTTGTTGTATGAGTTTGTGAATCATAATATAGTTGCTAAAAAAAATACTACCCTAAGCATACTCTTATGGGAACTTTCCATTAGAATTTTAAATATTGGAATTAAAGGATATGCCTAAACTGTGTGGTAGCTTAAATCTAACTTTGCAGACTCTATGTCTGTCAGTTTAATTCATTCAACAAGTATTTATATTCCTTTTAGGTGTTTGGAGATCCATGCTGAATGGGTTACTTTTTTGTTCTTGGGCCTTGATGTTTGAATACTTCCCTGGTTAAGGGATACTTAAAAGTCCTTATCTTTTGATGAAAATTTATATGACTTTTTTGAGGGGGAGGGTTTTGGAATGCTGAGATGAAAAGAAGTAGGAAGTATTAAAAAGTCAGTGATAGGAGAGAGCAAGACAAAAGAAATACACTGTAATTTTAGTCTTAACTCTTAACCAAATGCAATTAGCCTGTTAGTTTTATTTTTTATTTTAAAGTTATGATGTTGCTCTATAGGGACCAGGGAATGCTTTTATTGTACATGTTAAAATCAATAGAGAATGGGGGCAGCTGGGTAGCTCAGTGGAGTGAGAGTCAGGCCTAGAGACAGGAGGTTCTAGGTTCAAACCCGGCCTCAGCCACTTCCCAGCTGTGTGACCCTGGGCAAGTCACTTGACCCCCATTGCCCACTCTTATCAATCTTCCACCTATGAGACAATACACCGAAGTACAAGGGTTTAAAAAAAAAAATCAATAGAGAATGAGGGAGGTTATAGTAGTGTTGTACTTTGCCTTGTCAAGTAAAAGATGAAGTGTTTTGTTCAATTCTTAGGAATATAGAATAGGAATGGCATCCAGAGAAAGGCTATGAAGATGGTGTAGGTACTCAAAAACTGTGCTTTATAAACTCAGTTGGCAGATCTGAGAATACTGGACTTGTGGGAGAGGATTGTGAAAATGGCTATGCATTTGAAGATATATCATGTAGAAGAGTGATTAGAGTGATTTTCACTGTCCTGAGAGGGCAGAACTAGAAACAGAAATTTAGAAGAGAGCTTTAGACTTGATATAAGAAAGAAGAGTAGTGAGAGCTAGCATTGGGGGTTAAGTGACTTGCCCAGGGTCACACAGCTAAGATATCCGAGGCTAGATTTGAGTCCAGGACCTCTCATCTCTAGGCTTAACTCCACAGAGCCATCTAGTGGTCCCTGTGTCAGGCAGTTTTCTCAGATAATAACTTGTAGAGTAGCAGGTGCTAGTTTGCACTGACAGAAGGATTTTCTTTATGGCCCAAAAAAATTCTTTAAAGTAACCTCTGGGAAGTATGTTTGATTTAGTACTATATCTAAGTTAATTTAGGTTGTGTAGCCATTTCTATTATATTGACTCAATCTAGCCATGCACAATAACTTACTAACTTTTATTTCTTTGAAAATAGTATCTTGAATGTTTCTTGGTAGGTAAACCTCCAGATAGCTTATACACTATATAATTATTCTCAATAGGAATTTTCTACATTCCCCCCTTGATTGTATTACTACTTTATAGAAATATGGATGATTTTTATGAATTTATTTTGTGTCATGCTGCATTATAGAAGCTATTGTCTTTATCAGTTTCTTGATTCTTTCAGGTTATCTATATCAATCATGATATTTATAATGTGGGTTAATTTTTTACCGATGTTTATGCCTATTTCTCTTTATTGTATCAAATACTAGATGTAACTAATATATAGGATACAAGTTTACTTGAATTTCTACAGCTGTGTATAAATGTTAGTGATAAGATAAGAGACTTCTTTTCCTACTTTATCCCTGTACTTTATTGGAAAAGTTTCCAGTGTTTAGGCATTGCAAAGAATATTAGCTTTTGGTTTTAGGTATATGCTTTTGCTCACATGATTTTTCTATGCCTATGTTTTTTAAGATTGTTAGCATAAGTACTGCATTTTGTTAAAGGTTTTTTCTGTAACTTAGTTTTTTTATTTGTATAATTAATTTTAATTGTTTTCCTCAATTTAAATAATTTTTGTTTCCCTGTTATAAAAGTGCAACTTAATTATAGAGATAATTTCTTATATATATTGCTATAGTCCTTTTTGCAAAGAGAATTTTTTTATTAGTAATTAGTGAGAATGGGCTATACTTTCTTTCTCTGCTTTATTTCTTCCAAATTTGGATTTATGGTTTTATTTGTTTAGTGAAGTGAGCTTGATAGAATATAGTCTTAATTATTGGGAATTATTTTGTAACCATTGTTAATTTTTCTTTAGTTGTTTGATAGAATTCTTTTGTAAATTTGGTTGTACCAGGGAAGAATGACTATTTGTTGGAAATAATTTGTCTTTTAAATATGGGTTAGATTGCTAAACTCTGGAGATGTTTTCAATCCTGAGATTCTGTGGCATGTTTCTAATCATGTGACACTGAGAAAATAATTTAAATGATCACTGTTCATTTCCTTGTGTGTAAAATGGGAATACTATTTATACCATTGATCTCATGTTGTGAGGAAAAGTGCATTGTGTACCTTAAGGTTGTATATAATTGTTAGTTGCAAGTATTATCATCGTCATTCAATAGTATTTGAGTGTCTTTTCCAGGCAGAGACTGTTAATGCAAATAGAAAGAATGGAACAATCCCAGCTCACAAGGAGCTTACATTCTAATGGAGAGACAGAAAATGGGTATATAAATATATACAGGATAATCTAAAATAAATAAGTATAATTAAAAATGACAAATAGTTTAATGCAAGATAGTTTGGGAGAAGGGACTCTAGCTTTTAGGCAGATCAGGAAAATTTCATATAGAAAGTGGTGCTGGAACTGCCTCTTTTTTTTTAACCCCATACCTTCTGTCTTAGAATCAGTGCTAAGTATTGGTTCCAAGGCAAAAGAGTGATAAGGGCCAGGCAATGGGGTTTAAATGACAGCTAGGAAGTGCCTGAGGCCAGTTTTGAACTTGGGGACCCCCCCAGGTCTCCAGGCCTGGCTTTTTATCTGTTGAGCTATATAGTAGTCCCTTTGAACTGTATCTTAAAGGAAGAGAGGCATTCTAGAAAGTGGAGCTAAGGAGTCAGTATATTCCAGGCATGGCCGTAGCTAGTACAAAGGCATGGATTTGGGAGATGTGGAGCGTCATGTATTGAGGAATAGAGAAAATGCCAGTTTGTCCAGATAGTAGCATTCAGAAGAGGGAGCAGTGTTTATTGCAGCAGAAAAGCTAGGCCCTGACCTGGCTGTGTAGGGTTTTAAAAGGTAAATAGAGAACTTTACATTTCATCACAGAGGCAATAGGAAGCCACTGGAGTTGATTGAGTTGGGGACTCACATAGTCAGGTCTTTGTTTAAGGAAAATTGCCCTGAAAGAAGTGTTTGAGATAGACTGGAGTGGAGAGAAACTTGATTCAGTAGGACTGAATTAGGAGGCTGTTAAAATAATCTATGTCAGAGGTTGATGAAGCCTTGAACTAAGGAGGTGAGTGATGAGGCAGCTTCAGCAATGAAATATGTTGTGGAGATAGTCTTGCAATAAAATTGGACAACTTTTTGGATATGTGGATTCAGAGAAAGTGAGGAATCCCAAATAATGCTGAAGTTATGAATTGGGGAGTCATTACAGATGAGGTTTGATGATCTTTTTAGTACTTCTTGGTTATTACTTTTTGATGCTTATGTCTTCATTGTAGTGACCATCCAGGACCTTAGAAATCACAAAAAATGAATATGATACTTCTAAAGATTTAAGTAATATAATTTCATAGTTTACTATAATTTTTAATGTTGTATATCTAGTAATAGCTACTCTAGAAAAACATATTTCTAACATAACATGTGTAGTTGAAAGCTGGCAGATACATTTTAGAATATTGGTTTAGAATTGGTTTAGAATACTGGTACTTCTAATTTTCTTACACTAAAACCGACCAGTTAATAATCGCTACTACTATTAAATAGTTGTATCACTTGTCCAAATCAGTTAGTTGAATCCCATTACTCTAGTCCAGTAATGGCAACCTTTTAGAGACCAAGTGCCCAAAATGCAACTGGCAGGCCCCATGTGAGCTACCCCTTTGCCCCGGTTAGAAGAGGGAGGAAGTGCTCCCATTGGGCTGCTGGGTAGAGGGGCAGGTGATATGAGAAATGTCCTCTGGTGTGGTGGAGATGGGGAAGGGAGCAGCCTCGTCTGGCATGTGTGCCATTGGTTCACCAACATGGCTCTAGTCTGCAAACTACTCAGAGATTATGTTCTGAGTATGGGTTAGTCTTGAGATTTTCATTAACAGGTCAGTTCTGGAAGTTTTTCCAAAGGGATCTATTGGTGTTAGTTTTTTAAATTTAGAGCAAGGCTTTCTTGGATTTTTCCAGGTATTTCAGAAACCATGGAAAATAATGGAGTTTGGTGGCTAATATCTTGATGTCCTAGAGACCTCCCCACTTTAGGGTATTCTGTCCTAGGAGATATACTTTTGAGTCTTTGATTGGTTGAACTGCACCATTGAACTGATTTTTCCCTTTTAAATTTAACATCAATACTTTACTTTAAAATTCTCAATTATATATACCAATTATGAAAATAATGACTCATAAATATTATGGGATACAATCCCCTGACAGTAGAATCAACTGTTCTGCTATTCATCCCACTGTAGTAGAGTAAAAAAGAAACCCTAATATTGAACATGCCAATTAATCGCCAAAGCAGCTCCATGCCAGACTCTTGTGTCAAGCTTTAGGGATACAAAAAAAGAGGCAAAAGACACAGTCCCTGCCCTCAAGGAGCTCACAATATATGACGGAGATAAGAAGCAAACAAATGTGTACAAAATAGGCTCCATATACAGGATAAATAGGAAATAGCAGGAAGACTCTAAAATGAAGAGGAATTATAAAAGCTTCCTGTTAAAGATGGGATTTTAGTTAATATTTGAAGGAAGCGAGGAGTTCAAATCTGCTTCAGACACCAGCTGTGTGACTCTTGGCAAGTCATTTAACCCTTTTTGCCTCATTTGTAAACTGAGCTGGAGAAGGAAATGGCAAACCACTCTAGTCTTGCCAAGAAAACTCCAAATGGGGTCACAAGGAGTCAGACACAACTGAAACCACTGAATGACAACACCAAAAATATTTATGTAGAAACAAAAAAGAAAGTTTTTAATATGATTCCATCCTGGTTATAAAATATGCTGCTAAAGCATATTAGGAGCTATGACTTATGTAAGAAGTTACATAAAGTTCCCCTCCATATCATGGAGGTAAAAATATATTGATGCAAAAGGTGGGCCAATCATGTAGCGAGTATGAGGGGATAAAATAAGTGAAGAGTTTAATATTTGAGCTGGTACCTGTGAAATGTAAAAAACTTAGAGGAAGAACACCCCTTCCCACCTTCCCCATCCTAAATGGATAAATGTCAAAAGATAAATCAATTGAAAACTTTTGAGAGGACATAAAACAAGAATTGTGTAGGATAAGAATGTGTAGATGAATTGTGTTTTACACCTTTGGGGAGGGCATGTTTACATAAATGTGATCAAGGTGCTGTTGAAGCAAGCATATTTTATTGAAGATGGGTCAGTAGTATCATCTTTGCATGTAACAGAACTTAATGTCATTTAAAAATTATGATCAAGTATAATGTTTCTAGATGCATGCTTTTAAAAACCTGTTAGGGTGGATTGAGAGCCAGGCCTAGAGACTGGGAGGTCCTAGGTTCAAATCTGGCCTCAGACACTTCCCAGCTGTGTGACCCTGGGCAAGTCACTTGACCCCCATTGCCTACCCTTACCACTCTTCCACCTATAAGTCAATACACAGAAATTAAGGGTTTAAAATTAAAACAAAAACAAAAACAAAAAAAACCTGTTAGGAAAATGCCTCCTTTTTTATTTCAGGAAAAATGTCTACAAATACATAAAGAAGCTTCCAGCTTCTTAAAAATGTCAACATGCAGTTTGTCAAACATTTTCTGTAACAACCATGAAGACTGAAGTCACTTTATTTTCTTTGAGCAGATACTGTTTCTCTGTCCAGACTCGCCCATTATTTTCATCATCATGGGTGTACATTTCTCTTAATTTGTCTTTTATACATTTTGGTCTCTTTGCTTTCTAAGGAAAATGGAACTCTGCATGATTTGAGTCATTGACAATCCAACATTGACAATTCAGATTAACTCATGGTTAGAACTCCCTAAGTTTAGTAATGTGGAATGCCAATTTAAATGTCTGTCTCTAAGCTTTAACTGGCGTTGTTGGGAAAAGATAAGGCTTGTTAATAGTGAAGAAAAACAAAGGATTTGAAATAGTACTTCAGAGGGCACAAAGTACATATTCAACTTTAGTCAACTTTAGATACTGATATTCATGTATTTATCCATTAACCTATTTAGCTCATGCATTTTTTCTTTGCTGTCCTGATAACTCAGGAATTCTTTCCCTTGTTAGTGGTTTTGTCTGTGGAAAAAGGGAGAGAAAATAGACTGACTTTGGGATAGGATCGTAGATGCTAGTTTTATAAGTTTTCTTAGCATTATGAGTGGGTACTTCCTGCAACACTGCTCATAACCTTTCTGAGCTGTCTGGAAGTATTTGTAAAGTGTTGGCAACACAGGAATAAAAATGAAATAGCCCCTGCCTAGGGTCATACTGTGGAAAAAGCTGACTTTGGAGTTAGAGAATATGGATTCAGGTCTCACTTTTGACATTTACTGTGTTCCCTTGGGCATATCACTTGACCTTGGACTCAAGTTTCCTCATCTGTAAAATAAGAGGGTTGGACCATATAGATGTCCTCTGAAGTCCCTACAGCTCCAGATCTGTAAGTATAATTGTTGGATTACAAAGTATATGCAAAGTGACTACTAGGTAATTTTAGTGTCTAGGGATGTTAGATTTAAAAATCAGTCTGACAGACTACTGAACTATTTCTAACCTGGGCAAGCTACCTCTAGCCCCCAAAGTTTCCCAGCACAGTCTTCCTTATCTCCCCCTATGATAAGCCTAAAACTGAAGCTATCTTATTTGATGAATATTTACCTTCTTGAGGAATGTTTGCCCTTGTTTACCTGCTTAACAATATTTGCCTTCTTAATGAATGTTTTCCAAATGCTTCCTGACCCCTGACCCTGAAACCTTCCTAGCCAAATGCTTCTTGACCCCTGACCCTGAAACACCCCCCTCCCCAGATGCTTCCTGACCACCTGTCCCTGACACCACCTTGATAATTATGTATGTACCATCCCCCTTCCTCAAACATTTCTATATAAACTTTTGGCTGAGAATTCCAAGGGGGTCAGTTCAGGCATGCCTCTCTGCCTAGCGACCCTAGCTATTATTGCTAGTAAAGAATGAGCCTCTTCTTGCATATTGCATTGTCAGTGTGATTTTTCCTCCAGCTATGATTGAACCTGGGTTAGGTATTAAAATTTGGGTACTACAGGGAGAGGTACTAGTAGCTGACTGCTCTCTTGTAGGAGGTGACCTTGAGCTGGACTTTGAGGGTGGCTAGGGATCCTGAGATAGAAGTTTGGAATGAGTGCTTTCAAAGTACAGGGATTAAGTGGTGTAGGCATGGAATAATCCTTATTAAAGGCACAAAGATGAGATATCATATAGGGAATAGTTTGGTTGGATTGTATGTAGACTGTGTAAAGGGAGGTATTATGAAACAAGTCTGGAAATGTAGACTGCAATCAGATTGGAAAAGACTTTAAATGTTACACGTGAGTTTTTATTTAATCCTTGATCTTGAATAGGGTCAACAGACTTACACTTCTGACTTAATGGATTCCAACATTACATCCTATCTGTGGTGTTACCCTGGAACTTCAGTTATCCCCTGTGTTTTTTCATTGCTAGAACATGTCTCTTCCATGCTGGCCCCTTTTTCCAAAGGTGATTTCCTCCTAAGCCTTTCAGCTTGGAATGTGGCTCAGGTCAGTTGACTTTCATTCCCCACTTGGATATGCTTCTGATTTTCTGGATTATAATAATGTATCTTTTCACCCTATTTTTCTTTTGTCTTCCTCCATTAGATGGCAAGCTCCTTGAGGGAGGAACTCTTTCTGCCTCTGACTCCTTAGTGCTTAGCACAGTGTCTATAGCATATTTAGCATTAAATGAATGATTATTACCTTGCCTTCTCTTTAGGGGAGAGACTTGAAAAATAATTAGGAATGGATAATTTTGATCTAAGATGAATAGGACCCTGAACTACTATGATTGTGGTTGTGAGTTGGGGAGGAAAGGTTGCAAGAGATGTAGAGGTGAATCAAGATGTTTGATTGGATATGAAGGATGATTCACTTACTTTTGGAACTGCCTTAGGGCTGAGATGTACTAATTTGTGAGTGAAAGCAGATTCATTTAACCCTCTCTATATATCTTGCTGCAATCCATGCTTCACATTCCATTCATCCATCTATCCTGAAAGGAACCTATCCAGGCATCTTCTCATTTACCACTGGGCATTTGCCATACTGACTTCCACACGTGGAATGAACCCCCTCCCTCCCCTCTTAAAGGTAGACATTTCTTATAATTTTCCTTTTAAGAAATAACTCAGGTACTGTTTTCTTTATAACATCTTTTTTGAATTACCCTGCTAGAAATGATCTTTGAAGTCTTATTTCTCAGTTTAAACTATCTGTACTTAATCATATTCTAAATTGTATTGTAGTTATTAGTATTGTTGTGAGGAGGATTACTTAGTTGTTATTTAGGAGACATAGCAGGAAGGGCTAGAGAATTCCAAATGGAATGGGGAAGCAGGAAGTGTGCTCTCTCTCTGAGACAGACTCCATGGTGGTTAGGACATGTTGTAACTGATCTTGGGAGACCTCAGAGGAAGTGGAGTTTGTATCCTGATTTCCTGGGATCCTGAAGGAAGACTGACATCTACTTGTGGGAGATTTTTGGTATAGACTATTAATCCCAACCTGAGTTGTAAGTTAACTTGGGCTGGGTTAGCTCCCAGAATCTACCCACCTGAAAGAATACAGCTAGTGGTCCTGGAAGAGCTGCGACATATCTGGAGTGTGTCAGAACTCTGCTGTGAGGATACTCACTTCAGTCCTGCTATTCTCTGGGCCCTGTCTTGCTTAGGTCTCAGTTGAGTGTAGATAAGTCCCTCCCCTGACCCTGTGGTTTGCCCTTAGTCTGGAAGTGTAGAAACCCCTATTCCCATCCTTTACCATAGTTCCCTTAATTAAATTTGTTATAAACTCTTGTCATTTGCTTGCTAGTTTCCACAGCCCCTTGTCTAGATGTGCAATGTGACAGTTAGGCCTAACTGCCACTTCTGTTAATAGACATTTTCCTTTGCAGTTAAACCCAGTCTCCCTAACTTGTTTGGTCCCCCCTACTGTCCATTCCTGTCTTCTACACACCCCTCTGGACCCACATATAGTATTTAAGTTATCTCCCCTGGTTTTCCCTATAAGAGTATTTATAGTTCTTTTTATCTTTACATTCTCAAAGCCTAGCACAGTGTTTTGTGTATACACAAATAGGCATTTGAGATAGCTGTCTCCAAGTGATTTTGATGTACACCACAATCATTTAAAAAAGTTTTTAAAATGTACTCTTACTATATGTAGATTTGTTTATAACTTATATATCTGTACTACTCTATAACTCTACTGTGCTGTGCATTTCCTACTCATGATATGATACCTTGTATACCATATATGACACATGTATAGGTTAAATTTCGGCATCAGTGGCAATCAATCCCTTTATTAAATATTAGTTTAAAAAAACCCTTATTTATTAAAGGTTTTTGTTTGTTTTGCTTGACTTAATTTTTTTCAAGAACATGTGAGGGATCAGTTGTATCATTTTTTTGTCAAATCATGTCAAAATTCTTGGTACTGTGATTGATTGGTACCATGATCATGTGATTCAGTGCCAAAAGCTGATAGATTTTTATTACCGGAAATGACACCTAAGCAGATGTATTATTTTCTACTTTGCTGCTATATGTTAATAACCATTGGACCTTTCCATCTGACATGGAGCTGAAATTTCTTTTATGAATTGTCTTCTCATATAAGAATGTGAGCTCTTGAGAAGTGGTATGCTTCTTTTTGTATTTCCATTGCTTTGTACTTCATAAGTGATTATTAAATACTTTTTTATTCATTTGAGTTAATTAACAGCTCCCGAATAAAAAATGTAGACTGGGTGCAACTAGTATTTTACTGTTGGCAGATAGAGAACATAGGATGTTGGTACAGAATTTAATTTGCTTAAGAGGATCATCTTAGAATTTTAAGCTGGACAGAATGGTTGATTAGAATGAACCTCTTTAATTTTTTGACAACTGTTGTCTGAAACATAGAGGTAGACTATACTATGTAAAAATAAAAGGCGAATGACTGTAAAATTAATATAGGCAATGGATTGATTATGGGTTATAAACTAATTTAGATACTCTGCTTGCTGTGCTTGCAGCTGTGTATCTTCAGTTTATATCAATGAAGTGAAGCTCATAAGTGAACTTCTTCAGGGCCAGGTGCAAGGATGCTAAAAAGACTCTTGTTATGAAAAATAAAATATTTATTGAACTATATAAGGATAAAAAAAAGGATTTCTAATTCTAAGGGATTCTGATTCCATCCAAATAAAACTCCCTGGTTCCATAAGGAACCACTTCTCCTGTTTCCACAGGCTACACTGATCCTTCCTGATCTGACTAACCCAAATTTTTACTATTTTAAATAAACTAACACTATTATCCTTATTCTTTACTTTGCCTTCAAGTTATAAAACTAACAAAGGATCGCTGGCCGAGTCAGTAAGAATCAAGTTGGGACTCTGAGCCTTAATAAACTCAGAGTCCAAACCAAAGATCAAGGTTTTCTTTGGTTTTCTCAGAGTTAAAACAATCTATAAAACAGTTGGAAAGAGAAAACACTAAGCTCCTTCAGGTCTTTCCCTCCTTTTCCTTCTACCTCAGATAGAGAGAGAAAAGAAGTTCCTTCCTCCAAGCCCCCAGAGAGAGTCTCTGTGAGTGACTCTGCCAACTGCCAGAGACCAACTGCCACACCCAGAAAGAGTAACTGTCACAGAAAAACCGTTAAACTGTCAACATTTGAAATTGATATTGTCTCAGATCTTTCAAACTCCAATTCTTAAGCCAACTTCTCTACTTCTTATCTGTAAACTAGTATAACAATACTTATTTTCAAATATCCTTACAATTTCTCCCTTTTGAGTATATGGAGGGATTAAAAAAAAAATCTCTCCCATATGCTCACTATTCTATATAATTCTAAAACTAGTTTTAATCTTATGGTTATCTTATCCCATTCTTATTGCTACACCTTATCTATGCTAACCTGCAATAGGGATATAAATCAAAGAAAAAAACAGTCAATGAAAACATACTTGCACAAATGCAAGTGCAAAACATATAATTGCAGAATTTCAAAATGCAAAATACAAACTTGAATAACTTTTGAAACAATAAAATACAGTTACAAAACTTATGTTTTACAAAAAACTAAAGTCTAATTAAAATAACAACTATGCAAAACAGGCAAACTGCATTTTACAAATCCTATTTGAACAATTTAAGCGAAACTCTTTACTATGCTAAGACTATATCCTATTGGTAATACAGAAAACCAAAACTAACTACATTAAAATTCAAAATCAACTTGCTATACCAGTGATGGGCAAACTTTTTAAAGAGGGGGCCAAAGGAAAGGAAATGCTCATCTGTTAGTCTGTTTCTAAGGCACCTCTTTCGGAGTTTCATTGTATTGTGTCCTTTTCACTTTATTCGTCAGATTAGGAATAATGTTGTGCTGCTGGATAGAACATTTCAGGAGGCTGCATCTGGCCTGAAGGTTGTAGTTTGCCCATCACTGTGCTATACTGATAAAATCAAAACCTTGCAACAATTTAACTATACACATAAGTTTTCCAAGGTTACATGATTCCTGTTGTCTCCCCTTTTTCCTCCTGCCTCCTGGAATTGACAAGTAATTCCTCTGTGGCCCCAATCTTTTGAACACAGTCCCTTCTTTCCCTAATACTGCCACTTTGGTGCAAGCCCTTAACACTTCATGCCTGTATTATTGTAATAGCTTGCTGGTGGGTCAGCCTGCTTCAAATCTGTCCCTATTCCAAACTGAACTCTATTCAACCACCAAAGTGATTTTTCTAAAGCACAGGTCCATCTGTGTTTCTGCTAGTCCTGCCACCACCTAGTCAATAAACTTCAATGGCTCTCAATTGCCTCCAAGTTAAAAAAAAAATCATTTGTTAGGTGTTCAAATCCTTTATAACTTAGCTGCTTCTTGCCTTTTCACTCTTCTTATACCTTGGTGTATACTACATTTTTTTTACTTCATTGACACAGGTCTCCTTGTTACTTCTTGAGACACATCCATTTTATCTGGCTGTCTCCCCCCTCTTACCCCCCCCCCCCCAATGCCTGGAATGCTTTCCCTACAGGTTTCCCTGGTTTCAAGTTCCAATTGTGTAATTAGAATTTTGTACCCCAGGACTTCATTTCCCAGAATTCCACTTTTGTCCTCACATTGTGTCCTTACAGTTTTGAAATAAAGTTTCTATAACTTTGCCCCCTCTCTTTTCTCCTGCTGTCAGGGTCGGGAAAACTTCTCTTCACTCAGGTTCTATTTCTTCTACTTCAAGTGATGATTAATAAATCTTATAAAATATACTTGGTACACAACTAAAAGCTCATCTATAAGAAGGCTTTTTCCAGCCTTTCTTAATTCCAGTGCTTTCCTCTGGTTAATTATTTTTCTACCTTGTGAGTTCCTTGAGGGCATGGATTGTCTTGTTGGCACATAGTAGGTGTTTAATAAGCATTGATTGATTGATACACAAGTGTATATATGCATGTATGTATAACGAGTTTACAAATCTTGAGTCTGCATTAAAAAAGTTTTATAATTTCTTTACTCTCCTCTTTCTGCTTAATTCTGGGATCAACTCGTCCTCCATTTGTACTGTCTATCCTAGACATATATACTTTTGGACAGCTTTTTTTAAGTAGTCCCTCCAGCTACCTATTGGATCTCTTACAGGAGATAGAGCGGTTTTCTAGGATTTGTGGATATCTGTATCATTTCATCCTCAGACAGGAACATATAGAAAATGTCACCATGCTCAAGGAATCTCTTCAATTTGGATTCTATCACTGTGAATAATTGGCAAGTGTCTGACTCCCTATTTTATGCCTTGCCTGATGTTTTATAGTCAAAAGGTCATCGAAGAAGGTTTTTTTATTGTTAGCTCTTTTATGGAATCTTGAATAATTTTGAGTTATGAATGGAAGATATTTTGTTGACAGAGAGCCATTAATCAGTATTTTGTTTTACCAAATCAAATCCTTTTTTCAAAATAAACAGTAAGCACAATGAAATCTCATATTCGCCACATCTTTCAGTTACATTTTAGATAGTAAAGATTTGGTATATTGTATAATGTCACTTGCAAAAGCCTGCCTATTTCTTACTAATACTCTAGTAAGGTTTTTTTCAGTGTGTGCATAGATGACTCTTATAAATACTTTGTTTAGAGGGAAAAGTAGATATGAGAATCAGAAGATGGTGTTCTTTTGTGTAAGATTATTTTTTTTTTTGGTGGGAAAAGGTTAAGATCTGAGTTTTTTTTCAGGTATTTTTGATTTTTCTCCTTTCAGATAACATTGTGAATCCCTCAATGACCTCACAATTTTGTTGCTATAAAGTGTCTGAGGTCAAATTGAACCCAGGACCTCTCATCCCTAGGCCTGGCTTTCAATTCACTGAGCCACTTAGCTGCTCCTGAAGTATACTACTATTACCAAAGGATAATGTAAGTGCCAAAAAGAATCTTAGGCAAAATTTTATAAGAAATTTAGAGGAGAGATTACTGCCAGTGAGTAGAGGGCCAGTAGTGTGGGAGAAGTTGGATAAGGATGTCCAGCTAATTTAAATTTGATCTCTCAATGCGTTAGCGACTCTTGCCTTATTGTAGTGAAAGATTTTCATTTTTCTCCTTGAGATGTTTAAAATTCTGTGTGAAGTCACTCTCCCCCGGGGGGAAATTTTCTTTTTTTAACAGACATATACCATAGCAGTTCAAAAAGAGTAGAAAATGGATTACAGATTGTGTCTTATGAAAGAGTTCAACAAAAGATAAGTTACAGTTTAGAGCTACTTCCCTAAATTACTTATCAATTCATCACTCTAATTAACAATATACCATGTAGGCTTAGCAACTTATCACTTGAATGGCTGAGCTGTATAGATATGAAGCAAGGTTCTACTTGGCTTAATTTTGAAAGGATAAAGAAAGCTGGATAAAAATAGGTATTATCTATGTAGCATGTTCTATCAAGATAGCACCAAACATTTTATGTTTTACTTTTTTTTGTTCATGAATTTGCTTGAGACTTATACTGAATCTTAGAATATTATTTAGTTGCAAGAAATTACTGAATAAATATTTCTTGAATGACCAAGATTTGGCTTTTCTATAAGATAATACATTGTTAGGTCTGCAAAAAAATAAATTTAAAAAAATATAGCTGAAGAATAGCTGATCTGATGAAGAGGTCTGTTAACTCAAAATGACTAATATCATTTTGTAAATGCTTCCTTTTTCCACTGTGATTATAAATTTAATCCCCCCTGCCCCCCTCCCCTTTCCCTTGGTCCTCCTCCCATGGTGACCTGGGAAAAGTGTTTTAGTCTGGGGAAATCTTAGGAATGATGAGTCAATTGATATGTCCTTTATAGAGGATGTCATAGTGTTGATTGATTACAGTTCTGACAGGAAGGGTTGGGGTGTTTGAAAGGGATATATCTTGGTATATGTACTAGGGGAAGAAGCCTATGAATTCAGAGTTACGTGTTTTAGTTCTTCTACAGGGTCTCTGAAGGTCCATTTTGAAGAATGAAATAGCAGTAGCTATAGGACAGAAAATGGAGGAGGAAGGAGAAAAGTTCCTGGATATAACTGTTTAATAGGACATTGTGAAGAGGAGGTATAAGATAGAAGAGTAATAGTGGAGGTATATTGTACTGGAAGAAAATAGCTGGGAACTGTGGTTAAAGGATATGAATAATTTCAGCATGTAAATACTCTTAAATCACTAATAATGAGAGAAATACACATTAAAATATTGTTTTACCTCATACCTATCAAATTGGTCAATATGGAAAAAGGAGACATTGTCAATTTTATTGACATTGTAGAAAGTTAGATATTTTTATATCCAATTAATATCTAATTGGATCTAATTGATTTAGCAGTCATTCTATAAACAGTTTGGATTTGTATAAGAAAAGTTATTAACCTATATATCTTTTGGCTTACTTAGAGTATACCCCAATGAGGCAATGACAGAATTCAGTTTTACAGATTTTAGTTAAGTGTCTACTCTGTGCAAGGCATTGTGATAGGCACTCAGGATACAAAGGCTAAACAAAAAACAACAAAAAATACCTAAACAAACCCCAACCCTCCTAAATAGTTCCTTGCCCTCTAGGAACTTAGATTTTACTATGAGGAGGGGAGTTGCATGTGCCCCAGTGTGCACATAAATATAAGCGATTTCATTGTGCCATAAAAAAATTAATAGGGGGGCAGCTGGGTAGCTCAGTAGATTGAGAGCCAGGCCTAGAAATAGGAGGTCCTAGGTTCAAATCTGACCTCAGATACTTCCTAGCTGTGTGACCCTGGGCAAGACACTTGACCCCCATTGCCTACCCTTACCACTCTTCTGCCTTGGAGCCAATACACAGTATTGACTCCAAGACGGAAGGTAAGGGTTTAAAAAAAAAAATTAATAGTTTGGATTCAGAGAAGTATTGGAAGACTTGTAAAGTTTTGTAGAGATAATAAAGTAGAATTAACTCTGTGAGTGTGTGTGTGTGTGTGTGTGTGTGTGTGTGTGTATGATTATAAAATTTATCTAAAAACACTAAAAGCCAGAAATTGGATGGATTACAATGGACTATCTTGGTTCCTGAGAACATGAGGTATAATATACGTTCCTCTTTATTAGAGATATGGGGAATAACTTGTATAGAATGTTGTCAGACCAGATCCCTTCCTTGGTTAGTTATGCCCAGGTATTTTTATTTGTTGTATTGGAAGTTTAAGTGGTGGGGGATGTGAGGTGGGAGTTTCTATATAAATAGAAACAAAGGGCATAATTTTTAGAAAGTTAAAAAAACCCTGAAAAGTGGGGCAGAAATAACATTTCTGGGTTGTTAAACTAAATTCGAGATTTTAACACTAAATATGATTGTATTTGTTACATGTATATCCTAGATTAAATTGTTTTCCATTTCTGGAAGGTGGGAGGGAAGGGAAGGAAGGGGGACAATTTGGATCTTATAACTTCAAAAAACATATATGGAAAATTGTTATTACATGTAATTGAGAAAATAAAATTAAACAAAAAAACTAAAACAAAGAAAACTTGTAGCAACTTTAAGCCATAGAAAAGAAGCAGGATGGCATGTATGGCAGCTTTGTTTCTAGGACAGGGGTTGGCAATGTATGGCTCTCGAGCCATATCTGGTTCTTTTGAGGGCCAGATATAGCTCTTTCTGCAGGAACCATAAAGTCAATTTTTTTTTCAGGCGTTGTTACAGGAGCGCACTGTGAGCACTGTACGGTTCTCATGAAATTACATTTTAAAAAAATGTGGCGTTTATGGCTCTCATAGCCAAAATGGTTGCCAACCGCTGGTCTAGGATGTTGGTCTAGAGTAATAATAATGAAATAATTAGTATGAAGCTGTCATGGAAGACAGGAGGGTCAAGACCAAGTTTATATCAAGAGCCATCATCTTTTGACAGAGATTCCCTTTTGATTCAAAATATATCTGGATGACTTCAGTACCAGCATAAAGGAAGAGCCAATGGATAATTTCACATATGGAATCTGAATATTTAGGATTTTCTCCCCAGTGAGTGTAAGAGCTCAAAAGATACATACATTTTGTGGAAGGAGTTACTACAATTTTGGGAATAAAAGAAAGAGGAGAGAAAAAAAATTGATAGGCACATTGACAGAGGACCATTTGGGAGTACAGTCAGGATAAATGAGGACTCAAGTCCCCTCAGTTCAGTTCATTATATCCAAAAGTTTATTCTGAATCTCCTGATAGTGTTTTGATTTCTGTAGTTATACTTATAACATCTTCTCCATTAGATCTGCTTTCATGGTCCAGGATCTTGGCGATTATTTTATTTCTAAAATTACTTTAAAATATCTTATACTTTGGACTTTTAGGAAAATTACACAATCACCCCCTCAGGAGAATATATAACAACAATAGAATTGACACAGGATGTATGGCTAAGCTATAAGGTATATGATTCAATTCTTCCAAAAACAAAGAGGAGAAAGCTAGATCTTTAAAAATATATTAGAATCATACATAAATGTGAGTATAAATTAAAATCACAAGTCCTTGATTCACCATTAAGGTCCATTTGAAGTAGCTTATATCTGACAAGCATGTAGGACAGGTACAAGCATGTAGCAATGCCCGCTATTAGACAGGACTATTGGCCATACTTTTAGTATGGAAAATTGCCATACTAAAAGAAGAAAGAAGGGACAAAAGTCTGGAGAAAAGGGAAATATGAACCATTGTTTTGATTTCTATGTCAAACATAGGGTTAGCAAGGTAGAGTTAAAGCCAACCAGAGATACATTTTAGTGTCACATCTTAAAGGCAGAAAACAGGAAAGTCCGACCTTAGGACTTGCTGAACAGTTGCTTCCCCTGAGATAGGCCCTCTACCTTGGCATTGGTATTCACCAATCCCACAGGGATTGTTGGTCTCCTTGATCCTGGGCTTATTGGAACTGATCAGTGGCTTATTAGCAGTCCCTTCTGAATCAGAAACAAATATCAGTTAAAGCCCCATCATATTTAACAACCAATGGCAGGTTTCAGCAGTCTAAAAGTTTTTTAGATAGATTTAAATTCAGTGTTGTTAGGGCCGATAGACATTGTAAACTGATCCTTTAATATCAAAATATCAATACTGATTCCATAAACTTGTTTTGAAAAAATCAAATTTAAATTAGGAAGAAAGAAAAATAAAAAAGGAAATCAAAAAGGAAATCATACTGCACAGCCATATTAAACAATGAACCAGCTAAACATAGGCATAACAAAAAGATTCATCACTTAAAGTGAAAAGCTATAGAGAGCCATAAACAAACAATTTGATCTGTAATTCATATCAGATCCAACTATAACTGATGATTATAACCAGTTTTAACTTCTTTCATTATTCAAAGTTTTCCTGTCTAATAAATCATGTTATTTTGAAGAGAAGGGGGATATGTCGGGAGCTATTAAGAGAAATTAGAATCTCAAGTAGATATTTTTATCTGGACCCCCTCAAAAGATCGATACAGACTGGCAGAGCCATGTAGTGGTTT
Organism: Gracilinanus agilis; assembly: GCF_016433145.1. Classification (NCBI taxonomy): domain Eukaryota; kingdom Metazoa; phylum Chordata; class Mammalia; order Didelphimorphia; family Didelphidae; genus Gracilinanus; species Gracilinanus agilis. The sequence goes on from NC_058133.1 coordinate 469,548,438, forward strand.
TTTCCTCTATCAGGGTCGAGACGGAGTGGGATATCTAAGATAAAAATCTGAGATTCCTCTTTCGATTCCTTTCATAATTCTCACCTTCCTTCAAAATGCATTATAGTCTTATTGAAAAAGCTTCCGGCTCTCAGCACTTCAGCAGGTGGGGGGTTAACTGTTCCTCTTTGACCGAGAACACAGATGGCTGGTACTGCCAAGGTCGAACCCTTGGCAGGGCATTTTGCCCAGAATTAAAGTAAAATAATGAGGCTCAAAAAATTGTTTAATACCATCAAGGCTGAGAACTTCAGGGGCTTTCCGGCCTAACAAGATGTCCCAGGCTCCACTTAAAGATAACACATATAGTTGATAGTTTAGCATAGGTGTTTTATCTACACCTGGAGGCTTCTAAGGGTTTTGTTTTGATTATAGTAAAAATCCTGCTCTCTGTAACTGTGGGAAACTTTTTTGGACTTTTGGGGGAAGGGGATCTTTAATTTCCTTAATAATAAAGTGGCGACTTCAGTATATCTTGAAGTACTATGAGCTAACAAGCCGTGCTTCCAATCTGTTTCATTCTTTGAATCCGACGACTACCCTAGGCCACTCAGATTAGTCTCTGGTTATATTGCAGGATCTCTATAAAAAGCTATTGTCTTTCTGGCTTAGCCATGATCTATAGCTTGAGTGTACATAATTTTTTCTCTTGATAAAAGATTGACTTATAGCTAATAACCAGAAGATACTAACTGAAGATAACATTTTGTGACAGAGTACCCTAGATTTGATGAATTTATAAACCCAAATCAAAACCAAATAAAAAAGCAAACAAGCAAACAATAAAATGCAATGTGTTGCAGACTACAATTACTCAATGATAGGAAATAATACCCATTTTACATGAGAACAATGAATCCAAGAGTCTTCTTCTCCAATTTGGATAGCAGTCAAAGTAGTTAGCAGTACTCGGAAAGGGTCTTCCCAGGTAGGATGAATTCCTCCAAATCACTGAAAATCCTTTTCATCCATCTTGTGTCCTGAGTATAGATCTGTATTTATGATTGTGTTACAGAAGGCTTTTCTCTAGGGGGAGGGAAGCAGATTGAAATAGTTAGCATCAACAAGACATTGAAGTCTGAAAAGAAGTAAAGACCTCCAGACTCCATTAAGTCCCTTCCCCATCCCCTTGCTATTAGAAATCCTGATTTCTTTGGCCATACCTCATCATTTCTCTGTTTATTCTTCTGGAGTTCCTCACAGTGACTACAGTTTCCTTGAGGGGTGTGTAGGAAAATAAGTTAGGGACAGACTGATTTCTAGCATTAGTTAAAATAAGGGAATTTTGAAATAAGCCTTGAGAAAGAATTCCGGGAAGGAAAAGGAATTGTGGGAGTCTGAACTTATTTCTCCTTCTTGGATTTTGACCAAGCTGGAGGGAGGTTTTGACACTGCCTGAATTTCCACCAAGCTGAAGGAGGGTTTTGCTCTAAGAGATTTTCCCCAGAGAGTCAAGATTTCATGAAGAAGTCTTTGACTTCTAGGTAGAGAATTTATTTGGAGGAAACCATTTCCCCTGAGTCCAAAGATCAACTGCCAGTGGTCCATCTACCAGAAATTCTCTTAAGCTTAGATAATCCAAAGATTTTTTATCTGGATTTTGGTTTACTTAGTGCAGCCAAACCCAGGCTATTCCTAATCGCTAGTGGGAAGATAAGGATAGAGTCAGATAGCATTGGGGGGTTTCTTATATAGAACAGGGAGCTATAAGCAGGGCCCACAGAAGAAACAGAAGGCTCTCCTTACTTGGGAGAATTAGAAGTTAGGTGGAGTTAGTTTGAAGAATGCTAGGGTCCTACTACCAGTTTCCTTTATTCCCTTTTTAAAATAAACTTTTATTTCCATAAGCCAAGGGTTTTTGTGTTTCACTGGTCCTGGGGAGTTCCTAGGTGGGTTGTAACATCCAACATCCCTCTAGGACAGTTCCACATTACAGGTATTATGGTTGGGGTTATGATTTGCCTCATTAGGATTATTAAACCTGTTGGAAGTTCTATTACTATTATCCCCCAACTTCTGTTCCTATTTTCCTGATTCTTTTTCTTATAATTCATAGCTATATAGCCTTGCTTACCACAGATATAACATTGTATTGACCCTTGATCTGCCAGGGTCCTTGCCATTTCTCTCAAAGGAGCCATGATTTCTTCAATTGCATTTGTTAAGATAGGGGCTAACACAAATGCTGCTTTTTCCTTGTCCAAATCCTCCTTTACTGCTCTTTTCTCTTTTATAACTTTCAAAAACATAAGACTGCTATTTTCTTCAACTGCTCTATGTCCATGCTAAGCCAGTTTGGACAGTTCTTTTGAAATTACTCTCTAATTTCTGGGGAAGAGTGATTTACAAAATAGTTTTCTATCATCTGAGCATCTTTTTGTTTTGAAGTCCAAGGTGTCTAGCTCTTAATTCTACAGTACTACCATAAAAGTGAGTTTGGCTGTTCATCGTTATCTTGGTTAATATTTTCAAATTTTACCCAGTTCTCTTGTCTTAAGGAGTAAGACTTCATAAATCCCTTAATAAAGTATCCCTGGCTTCACATAATTGCATAAATAGTCCTCAGCTTCATTTGGGTCCCATTTTGTGTATTTTAAAGACAATTTTTTTGCATTCTCATTTTGAGAATTATTAGTAACTGCAAAGATGGTATATCTCCCTCAGTAAGTAAAGTATACATGAGATCCATTACATCAATCCAGTTTGGATTATATATCCTAAAATATTTTCAAACTGCTTTATTACAAGTAATGGTTCCACATCAAAGGAAGGCATATGGTTCATCATCTATCAAGATCACTGCCACCGAATGGAATGTGAGTTCTTATTGTTACTAATTTTCCTTTATGACCATGTATGGGAACTTCCATCAGAGCCTTTATTTGGGGCTGCATTGGTACCCACTACCAAACTGAAGTCTGAGAAGAGACTGAAGAGAAGACATGTAGAGTCGGGGGAAGGGGAGTAGAGAGGGGAGGGGCAGGAGGAGGGACCAAAGGAGGAAGGGGCCTGTAGAGGGGAGGAGCTGGAGAAAGACAAAGAAGAGGGGAAACAGGAGGAAAGGGAGGAGAAACCCCAGGAGGAGTAGAGGCAGGGACAGAAGGAAGGAGTGTGGTGGGGGGGGAGTAGGAGGAAAGACTCTATGTTGAAAGTCAGATCTCTAAGGATATAAAGCAGAATTCTGGGCAGAGCAGATTTATGATTCAAGTGAGAATTTCACTTAATTTTTAGGTAGTTTTTATTAAGTTTTTGTGCTTCTCAGCAATTTTCACCTATTGTACCATGACATGTAGGAAAAAGCATTGATTTAGGCTTCGGGAGATGATCGATGTTGTAGTCTCATCTCTGTTGCAATCTATGTCACCTTAGGCAAGTTACTTAACTTTTCTAGGACTCAGTTTAATCATTCATAAAATGGAAGGGAAAAGTTTTACTAGATCATCTCTCTGGTCTTTCTAGCTCTTATCATCTGTCTTCCTACTTTTATTGTCTGCATACAAGTAGAATAAGTACAAATGTCATTTTTTCAGTGATGTTCACCACCATTTCTCTTCTACTGGGAGAAGTTTTGTTGATGGATCCCAGGTCTTCTGTCTTTTCGAGGAGTTGCCGTTTGGCTTCTCTCAGCTACTTCCATGTCCATTTCCTGGTTTGGTAAAGTCTCCAAAGCTATGTTGTGGTGGTTTTAGCAATTTATTTTTAAATAGAACCTTGTCTCAGTTTCTTTTGAGGAAACCATTCATTAGATTTTTTAGCCAAGTTTCATTTTCTTATATTAAATTGCTAAAGCAAAGGGGAAGCTAAAGCACAAATAGAGTACCAAATATGGAAATAGGAGGACCTGGATTCAAATTTGGCCTTTGATACTTCTAGCTGTGTGACACTTGGCAAGTCACTTTACCTTATTTGTCTAGCCCTCCCCTTCTCTCTTACATTTGCTACCAGAACAGAAAGTAAGTGTTAAAAAAAATTGCCAAAACAAAGTACTCTTTGTCTTAAGATGGTTCCATCTTATTATGTTGCTTTTACCTGTGGATTTTTTAGTTATACTTCGAACCCCAACAGCTCATGAATAGGTTCTCTGACCCCTCATATATATATTCTTTTCTATTGAACTTGATCTCCTTTTCTATGCTTAAAGTGTACATCTATGGGGGGATTCATGATGACTGACTAAATCCTCAAAGTCACTGAAATTTCACCCCAGCTTTGTTGTCATCCCAACTCTCCTAGATTAATACGAAGTGTTCCTTCTCTAAGGACACATATCCTAGTTATAATAGATGTATTTTTAATATTTTCCCCTAATTACTTATAAAAACAATTAAAAAGTTTTTGAGTCTTAAAATCTCACCCTTCTCTTCCTCCTCATTGAGATGATAACCAATCTGATACAGATTTTACATATGAAATCATTAAAAAAAATTTTCACATTAGTCCTTTTGTGGGAGAAAACTAAAAAAAATGAAGAAAGTGAAATATAGAATGCTTTGGTCTGGATTCAGACTTCATTAGTTCTTTCTCTGAAAGCATCTGACTTTTTTCATCATAAGTCCTTTGGGATTGTCTTGGATCATCATATTGCTGAGTTTCCAGGTTTTTCTGAAATTCTTTTGCTTGTCATTTCTTATAGCACAATAATATTCCATTACAATCATATACTCCAACTTACTCAGCCGTTCCCCAATTGATGGGCATGCCCTCACTTTTTTACCAGCACAAGAAGAATAATGGTATTTGTGGATCAAAGGGAATGTATGTTTTTATAGCCTGTTCTCAGAATGGTTGAATCATTTCACAACTACTTCAGTAGTGCATTAGTGTCTCAATTTTCCCACTATATCTCCAACTTTTGTCATTTTCCTTTCTTGTCATAATAGCCAATCTGATAGCTCATCATTTCTCATAACACAACAGTACTCGATCACAAGTATATCACAACTTTTTTAGCCATTCCCAAATTGATGGGCATCCTCGTAATTTTCAGTTCTTTGCTACCACAAAAAAAAGCTGCTATAAATATTCTTGTGCATATAGGTATTTTACCCTCATTTTGGGATCTTTTTGGAATATAATCCTAGTGGTGGTATTACTGGGTCAAAGGGTATGCATAGTTTTGTAGTCCTTTGGGCATAGTTCATCAATTTTATAGGTGTGAAGTGGTAGTACCTCAGAATTGCTTTAGTTTGCATTTCTCTGATCAGTAGTGATTTAGAGCATTTTTTGAAAGACAGTTTTTATCAACTAAATGATCAACTATGATTCCAGAGAACTGATAAAGAACTCTACACATCTTGTGACAGAGAGATCATGGACTAATAAACCTAATAAAAAATACTGGGGGGCACAATGGGTATAGCACTAGGCTTGGAGTCAAGAAGACCTGAGTTCAAATCCAGTTTCAGTTACTTCCTAGCTATGTAACCACCTGGGCAAGTCATTTACCTGTTTCCTCTACTGTAAAATGGAGACCGTAACTGCATCTACCTCCCAAGTGTGGTCAGGATCAAATAAGATGCTATATGTATAGTTCTGTAAGAGGGAAAATTATGTGACTGGCTGTAAAACTAATAATTTTATTTAATCAAAAGGGAATAGGGGGAAAGGATGGCAAAAGAGAGAGACTACTAGGCCCCCTAGCACCAGAGAAGTTCAGCCAACACCAAATACAGAAGGTAATAGGCCACACACTTCCTGGTTCATCATTGAGAATACCCTCCTGGTGCTGCCCTCTGTACTGGCATTGCACATTGATGAATAATGTCAGGACACTGGAGATGTTCAGGATGATGCCAGACACCTAGCCTATATTGACGACAGCCATTTAGACTGTAGTCAGGGAATGCCAGGCCGTGGTGAACCCTGGGAATGTGGGTGATGTGGGCGAAGCTATTTTTCTTCTTACAATCCCTAGCATGGTGGTTGGTGCACAGTAAGCACTGTATAACTACTTATTTGCTTCCTTCTTTCCTTCCTCTCTCTTTGTAGAGTAGAACTGGTTCACAAAGGGTAGAAAAAGGAGGAGAGTGTAGCCATTGCAGAGTTGATGACCTGGAAAAGAATTGAGGAATAGAGATTACAAGTCACGTTGGTGATGAAGAAGAGGGGCAGAGGCTGTACAGAAGGAAAGATGCAGTGATAAAAAGTGATGATCAGATGAAGGATTTCAGAATTTATGGACATGAAAGTAGAAGTACACTTATGGATGATAGGCTAGACCAAAGATATGACAAATGTAGGAATTAAGTACATTGAAGGAGTCTATCTGTCTATTTTGTAAAATTTTAATATTCTCTCTATACATTTGCTCTTATTATTATCCCAATGTGAAGGTAGGAATTGGGAGAGACTGAGCCAGACACTGAACTCAATGAGGAAGGAAGAAGTGACTGTTCGGGAAGGGTCCATAGATAGTAGCCACCAGGATTTATTAATGTAAACCTCAAAAGATGAGAGGTTGATGAATGAAGAGAGTAGAGAAATAGAGTCTGGGAGTGGCAGTGAGAATCCACAAACATTACTTCTTTTCCACCATGACCAGTGAGTGGGGGAAGGTATCTGTGAAAATGCAACCATATTGGAAAGGGTGGCAACTAGGGATACAGTGTCAGTGGGAAAGTGTCAGGTCTTGGTAAGAGCCAGACTATGAAAGGAGTAAGAAAAGAAAAAAAATTAAGATGTTGGATAGGGATTATATTTTTCTAATATAGAACATAAAATTGGGTTAAAATGACAAGATATAGGATCTATTGGTGTATTCATCTACCTCTTCTATCTAGTCATGCTTTGAAAAGCATATCTGATAAATTTTGACTTGTCTTACAAGTTTACTTCTCAGAAAGGTTAAAAAATAGGATTGATAGATAAAGGCACTTAAACCTTTGCACTTAATTCCAAATGAGGTTGATGTGGAAGTAAAGATGGTCTGTGAGAAAGTGATCATGCCTTTGAATTCTTAGTGGTGAAATAAGAAAATTCTGGGTGATGCCATAGTGACTTTCCAGACCAAAATACGCATCCTAGGCCAGCACTACTCTAAATGTATTGCCTTTACCTCTTAGAATGTAAGCTTCTTAAGAGCAAGAAATGTCTAGCTGAGTGCTTAGCACAGTTCAGGGCACATTATAAGTTCCCAGTAAATGATTTTTCATTCACAATCCAAATTGCTCTCACAACTTTCCAACTGTGAAATGACTGTACCAATTCATAGCTCTGTTAGTAGTGTACATATTAGTATGTTTATTGTTCCACAGTTTTTCCAATATACACTGTACCGTTTTTGGTCATCTTTGTCAATTTTTAGGGTGTGGAATATATCCTTAGAATTGTTTTGATATGCATGTTTCTTATTGTTAGTGATTTGGAGCAAAACTACATATGATTGTTAGCAGTTTGCATTTCTTTTGAGAATTTTTCTTTCTTTCTTTTTTTTTTTTTTGGACTATTTATCCATTGGCAAATGGATCTTGGTCTTATATATTTGCATTAGTTCCCATGTTTCTTAGATGTAAGATTATTGTAAGAGATACTTGATGGAGTAGATCCTCCCCTCCCACTCCCCCCACCCCCAGTTGACTACTTATCCACTTAGCTAAATTGTGTTTTGTTGATACAAATTTTTTATTGCTGTCAAATGAGCTTAGATTTTAAGGAAAATGGGCATGTAACCAAAGACAAATATGAAACAACACAAAATTTTAAGGAAAGCATCATGAAAACTAAAGTTGAATGAAGTAAGGCTTTTTAGAGAATACGTGATGATAAACATTTTTTGTCATGTTTAGCACACAATGATCAAGGAAGCATTTGATTCACTGTTTGAAAGAGATAATGTTTTGTCAATTTTTGTCATGGGAAAACAGACCTAATTCTTGTCTTCCTCCTTCAAAAGGAAAGGAAACTGTTCTCCAAAGTACAAAATGAACAAAATTGTAAAAAATGAATTGAAACCAATAAGATAAGAAAGAGTTGATAGCATCTATGACTTTAAATCTTCAGGTTCAGATGAATTAGATCTGACTAAAGATGGAAAGAAGACTAACAAGTAAGAGAATAAGGAAAGGCTTCATGTGGAAAGTTACCTGAATTGAGCCCTGAAAGAAACTAAGAAATCCAAAAGATGGAGGTGAAATGAGTGCATTCCAAGTGAAAGAGTCAGCTAGTACGAAGGCATAGGCTTGGATACCAAGTTTGGGGAATAGTAAATAAATTAGTCTGGCAGAACAAAGTGTGCATGAAGTGGAGTAATGTAAAGTGATTCAGAAAAGATACTTTGGAACCAGATTCTCAAGTACTTTAATTGTCAGCACAAGGACTTTGTGTTTTATCTTAGCAGCAATAGGGAGTTAAAATGATGATTTTTTAAACAGAAAATGACATGGCCTCTACTTTCTTTAGAAAGATGATTTTATTAGTTTTGTGAATTGAAGAGGGAAGATACTGGAATGGGAGAGACCATTTAGAAGACTGTTGCAATATTATAAACAAGAAGAGAATGGTGAGACCTGTGTGAAAGGGAGAATGAAACAGATGCTGCAAGAGATGTAGAAGTAAATCAGCAAGATTTGGTAACTAATTGGATGTTGGAGGAAAGGGAAGATTTAAGAATATTTTACTTTGCTTTGAACCTGGATGACTGAGAGCATAGTAGGGAGGAAGATAATGAGTTCTGTTTTAGTCAGATTTAAGTTTGAGGTGCCAGTGTTTTATCCAAGTTGACATACATACTCAGCAGGCAGTTGGCAGTAGGAGTTCAGGGATATGAGAGAGTTCAGGAGAGAGATTAGGGTTGGCTATATAATTTTGAAATCATCTGCATATAGATGAACTCATGGTTACCAAGATCTCGGGGCAAAATCTTGGAGGACACCTTGCCTTGGGAGTGGAAGTTGTATAAAAATGCAGAAGAGGAGTTTAAAAAATGGTCAGACCAATAGGAGAACTGGAGAGAGCCATTTCATAGAAGCTGAAGCAGGGAAGTATTCTGGGAGGAAGTTAGTAATGTCAATACCAAGAATTCTAGTGTGAATATAAATTTTAACTATTGGACTTTTAAACTATGAGATCATGAGAGAGCAGTTTTAGGTAAGTGATAGGGAGTCTATCACAGTTAATCATTCTACATTATTGCTATTACGGGGTTCAGTGTTCTCCTGGTTGTGCTTATTTTACTCTGCTCGTTCTGAAATCATCCTAGGATAAGTGGTTGGCTCTCAAGCTAAAATTTTCACAGTCTCTTTTAGGGTCCTCATCACTTTTTTTCACCCTTATGTGCAGGAATACTGTTTATAATTTTCTATATTTTTCTTTTGTTGTGTTTTGAAAGTTATTTTCTGTTCTAAATCTGTGTTTTGTTTTTTTTTTGTTGTTTCTCCTTTTGGCAAGACTTAATCAACCAAGATGTAAGCCTCCAATTCTTTCACTTACTAGGTCTGTGACCTTGGACCTGTATTTTAAGAGGAGAATTTCAATTTCCTGATTTGTAAAATGGGAACAATAATATCTATGCTAGAATCATAGAATTTAGATCTCAAAAGAATTTCATATGCCTCATAAGGTCACTGTGGAGATCAAAAATGAAATGTTATTCAGGAAAGCACTTTGAAAAGCATAAAACACAATACAGATGTTCATAATATTATTATAATGGGAAAATTATTTTCAGCAAAATATTCATGCACTTTGAACTCTTTCTTGAATAGTGGTAATTAGTGAGCATGATATATTCGTGAATACTCACAAGATCTTTTAAGTGAACAAAAGCTGCTAATTGGGGATAACTAATCTTATGATTTTGAGTTACAGTCTATTTCCAAGAAACTTGAATTTTTACTATTTAGCTGGCCTTTATGGTACTAAGTGTGCTATATATTTCTTTATACAACTTGCTTCTTAGAACTTTGTTAGATGCCAAGGTAAAAAGGCAAAAGTTAACATTTTACTGTGACAATTTGTTACTATTTATTAGAAAATTGGTGAGCATCTAACTAAAGAATAATAAAATTCTTCCATTCATAAGAAATTCTCCAATTTTATTTCCATTTGCAAATTAGAAAGTACTTTATGCTTCTGTAAATTGGTTTTAGTCTGCAATGCTTTTCAAATAAAGTTTCTTCTTGGAAATAAGCAGATATCTTTAATAATGCCAGAGAGGCCAATCTGCAAGTCATAATTTTATATGACTGAGTAGTGTCATTCATATAAATTTTGAATCCTGAATTTTTTTCTGATAATCTCAGCTTTTTCACTGAGTGAGTGGATAACTTTTATGGCTATGTGAAATTTATTTTTTATAAGCCATGTTCTTTATCCAAACTGAGTACTAACAGTACATAATATCTGATGAGTTTTTAAATCAGTTAATTTTTTTCTCCTTTTATTGGAGAGTAGTATGTTTTTCTTGTTATTTGTCTAAAACCATTAGCTACCTGTGAAAGATTATCCCTATGGATAATGCCATTATTGTTTATTTATTTCCTTAGATTATTGGGAGAAAAGAATTTTCAGGTGATATGAAAATAGTAGTTAAAAATTTATATAGAAGAAATCTAATTGATCTAAATATTTTCTATTTGTATATTTAACATTTGGGTTTTAAAATAATAATACTGATTTTCACAGCAGACAGGAATTTTTATTCATGACAGTATTTGTTGTCCATACATCAAAAAAAAATCAAAACTTCTAATAAAAGTAAGATGTTATGATTAAAATTTTCTGGAGACTGCATCTAGGCCTACCTTTCTTTACCTCACTACCTTTTCTTTATCCTACTATCTTAAGAGGCTTTTTAACAGATACATAAAAACATTGCCTCCATTCTTATTCACCAAGAGGGTAGGGAAAGAAACAAATTGTAGTTTCTCACTTAAGATTTTCTTTTTATAATTCAAAGGTTGTTTTAGGGTGCCAAAGAAAAGGATACAGGCTAATAGTGTAAATTTTCACAAAAAGTAAACTCGATAGTGATGTGATTCAAAGAAGAAATGAAAATTATAAATTTTCAGTTTTCTAGTGTTAGAGAAGCAGGCAATAGCTAATTCTTGGCTTTGAAAATTTGGACACATATATATTTAACCTCTAACTTCTGTTTTAGTATCAGTTTTAAGACCAGAAGAGTGGCAAGGGCTAGGCATTTGAGGTTATGCAATTTACTCAAGGTGACACAGCTGGGAAGTCAGAGATTTAATATTAAAATAAACATTTGTGTGGGTCAAATTACCTTATTTTGTGTAGGTCCATGCAGGATGCAACTGTTAAATTATGACTGGGGGTACATAGATGATTACCTTCTCATTGATGATGATATGGCTGGGGAGAGGTATATATAGCCTGGAAAATATGGGCGGAGGCCAAGAAAATTATGCTTGGAGAAAGAGACAGAATTATGTGGTAAATGTGTTTTTAAAATAATTTTATGAAAGTCTAAATATTTTATGCCTCCTTTAAGAGGTATTAAGATCATTTAGGTAAAGATTTTCCCCCTTACAGAAACGATATATTTTTTGTTCCAATTGTTTATATACAATAATTTTTCTTTATTTTTTAAAACATTACCAGCCTAGATGAAATGGAAGTGATTACAAAGTTTCTTATTGTTTATTTTGTGGCTCTTCTTAAGGGTAAGACACAATATCTATCCATCAGTGCTTTGGCTTGGTTATAATTTATGATGATTGGTTACAAATTTTGATCAACTATTAACTAATCTCATTAGAGCAAAGTCATCTGGTTTTAGTGATTTATCAGTACTATGTCTAGAAAAACTTAATGTATTTTGGTATTATCTCATCTTTAAAAACAATTTAGTAATGGGAAAAAACCCTTTCTCCACTTAATCTATAGTTTCTTTAAGGCTTAGCTCAGGTACCCTCCCTCCCCCCCCCCAATTTGTAATCTCCCTAGTTGTTAGTGCTTTCTAAGGTGTTGGACTTATAGTCAGAAAGACTTGAATTCAAATCTTACCATAGGTATTTACTAACTGTGAACCTGGGCAAATGTATGCTTCCTTTCCCTCATCTGTAAAGTTAAAGAATTGAATTTGAATGTCTTTCAAGGTCCTTCTCAGGTTTAAATCCTAAATTATTGAGTATTAACTCAACTGTTTTTGTTGTATCTCATTGTAGTCCATTGTAAGTTCCTTGAAGACAGGAATTGTTTTTCATTTTAGAAGAGATTTCAGCAGCAATAGAGTTCAACCCATTGCAGAAAAAGAACACCAGTTAGAACATAATTAATTGATAAGTAAGCATCTATCTTATACTTTTGCTGATGGGGATCTTAGTATCTTCTGAGGCAGCCCATTTCACTTATGTATAACTCTTAACTGTTAGGGTTTTCCCCCTGACATCAAGTTGCCTCTTTTCAGCTTTCTACACTTTTTCTAGACTTTTTCTTGGGTCTTCCTGACTTATGCAACCCCTCTAGTCTCTCCTTTCATTCTCTTCAGTATTTTAGATATCACTGCAGAGGCTTAAGTGATCAAACCTGCCAGTTCTTTCAGGACTTGGAATTCATGAGATACACTCTTTTTATCTCTTTACTTATCTTGGATATTACCTAATATTAATTAGTATTAGCTTTGTTTGTTTGTTTGTTTCTTTTCTAGGCCTAAGGTTATTCTTGGCATTGAAAATGGAAATGAAATAAGGATTGAAGGTGGTTTAATGATTAGGGTTATATTCTTTATATAGACCATAATGTTAAAATGGTTTGCTATGTTTGCATTACTGCCTCTCTCTACTTGTCCTAAACTGAGGAAGTGAAAGCAATTGAGGAATGCCCCTTTATATTTTGCTTTATTAGGGAGATTGAAGGGTTTTAAGAAAGGATGAAAGAAAAAGAATTTGAATATTGGAAGGAATCAAAATCAGAGCCAAAAGCTTGACAAGTTAAAAAGAATGAAATAGACAAGAAGAGGGGAAAATGTACTTTTCCCCATTGGAGCTATATGATATGAGAATCTGTTTCCCCAAAAAAGAAAAGGGTAAGTCTAATTTACAAAAAAATCAAGCCATTCCCCAATTGACAAATGGTCAAGGGACATGAATAGGCAGTTTTCACATGATGAAATCAGAACTATCAATAAGCACATGAAAAATTGTTCTGAATCCCTCCTGATTAGAGAAATGCAAATCAAAACAACTCTGAGGTACCACCTTACACCTAGCAGAGTGGCCAATATAGCAGCAAAGGAAAGTGATAAATGCTGGAGGGGACGGGGCAAAATTGGGACATTAATGCACTGCTGGTGGAGTTGTGAATTGGTCTAACCATTCTGGAGGACAATTTGGAACTATGCGCAAAGGGCATTAAAAGACTGCCTGTGCTTTGATCCAGCTATACCACTGCTGGGTTTGTACCTCAAAGAGATAATAAGGGGAAAAGACTTGCACAAAAATATCATAGCCACACTCATTATGGTGGCAAAAAATTGGAAAATGAGGGGATGTCCATTGATTGGGGAATGGCTAAACAAATTATGGTGTCTGATGGTGATGTAATATTATTGTGCTGAAAGGAGTAATGAACTGGAGGAATTTCATGTGAACTTGAAAGATCTCCAAGAATTGATGCAGAGTGAAAGGAGCAGAACCAGGAGAACATTGTACACAGAGACTGATATGCTGTAGCACAATTGAATGGAATAAACTTTTCTACTAGCAGCAATGCAATGACCTAGGACAATCCAGAGGAACTTATGAGAAAGTGCACTATCCACATCCAGAGAAAGAATGGTGGGAACATAAATGCAGAAGAAAAACATGATAGATCACATGGTTCAATAGGGATATAATTGGGGTTTTATAGATTTTTTTTTTAAGTATTTTTTTTTTAACCCTTGTACTTCGGTGTATTGTCTCATAGGTGGAATATTGGTAAGGGTGGGCAATGGGGGTCAAGTGACTTGCCCAGGGTCACACAGCTGGGAAGTGGCTGAGGCCGGGTTTGAACCTAGGACCTCCTGTCTCTAGGCCTGACTCTCACTCCACTGAGCTACCCAGCTGCCCCCTATAATTGGGGTTTTGATGTTAAAAGATCACTTGACTGCAAATATGAATAACATGGAAATAAGTTTTGAACAGTGATACATCTATAACCCAGTGGAATCGCTTGTCAGCTCTGGGAGAGGGGAGGGAAGGAGTCGGGGGGGGGGAGGTCATGAATCATGTAGCCATGGAAAATTATTGAGCGAGAGAAGGATCTTTCCCTTTTCCCCTTGCCTCTTCCCCATCCCCTCCCCCCAGGAGGGAGGAGACTAATATCTTTCTTTTTCTTTTTGCTTGAATTTGGGAAATTTAATTTAATTAATTGATTTAGAATATTTTTACATGGTTTCAAGATTTATGTTCTTTCCCTCCCCTCCCCCCACTCCCTCCTGTGCAATTCCACTGGGTTTTAAAATGTGTCATTGATCAAGATCTATATTATTGATACTTGCACTAAGGTGCTCATTTAGAGAGTCTAATATCTTTCAAATAAGCAACAACCTCCCAAATTCTACAGAATAAGGATTCATTCATAGAGACTAACAAATTGGAAGAATTACTTTTGGCCCTTCCTGTCAGTTTCCACTTCATCATAATCTTAAATTTCAAGGGAGAGAAATGTCTCAGTAGAAAGCTATTCAGATATAGTTTAATTCTATTAAAGCCAATATGTAGTCTCTCAGGGTCAATGTAGCTAATAACTTTTCCCAGACCACTTTCTTCACCAATTGACAGATAAGATGAGTGGGAGGGTTACTGTTAGTTCAAACTTTAGAAAAAGAATACACACAGATTCCATGAAGGTAGCCCTACAACTCAGAGGAAGTTTGAACCAAGGTGTGGATATTGTGAGCTGTGACCAAAAAGGAGAGTTCTAAATCTAATCAGAATTCTTAAGTAGCTCTAAAAATAATGCTTTCACAATTCTGCTCTACTAGAACTATAATGTTGGACCTCAAAATAGTCACAAACTTGAAGTATTTACAGGTACTTTGTATACATTGTTCATGATTATTTTTAGGAGTATATTTAACAATAACTCATCTTTCTGACTAGTACTTTCTATCTCTTGCCCCTATCTTAGTGACAGACTTAAATGAAGAATGAAGCCACCTTACCTCTATCTATCTACATTTCCTTCATTTATTGACACTGAGAGAAAGAAATGAGTAGTGATGTTTAGTGACTTGCTAATGAGAAGCTGTACAACCATATATGGGATTGATGTAGTTAATAGTTGTGTTGTCTTTGTAGAACATTTATTTAAGGCATGAAGAACTTAACAGATTTGCATTGGGAGAACCCACCCAGAAGAAACCTAGTCTGTATCTTTAGTAAATTAAGAGTTCATCAGCCAATTTCAACTTAAAGGAAAGTTTTTGGCTTTTTACCTTTTTTGGTTCAATTGTTAATTGATGATTTTGATAAAAATAGAGAAGATACTTTAAATAAAAATTTTGATTATAGGAAGATTATAGGAGGTATAGCTATTTAATTTCCTCCATGATAATATTTTTCCAATTTTTTGACCAGACACTACCAAAAGATATTCTGAAATAATTAGTATTATAGATGCCTTTAACTATTTAAAACCTATATGTTTAAGACAATAGCAATAATAACAAACCTTACTCTTGCTTCTCTCTGTTAGATTTTTGTCATTATGTCTTCTTGTTATCACTGTGCCAGTCTCATCTTGTTTCTTACTACCTACTTCTCCTTGTTACCTAGTCTCTGGCCTCTGTGAATTCTAGTCAAGTAGGTAGAAAGGATATAAATAATTTAATGCAAATTCTCTGGCTGAAGTGAGTTTGTAGTCTGCTGATATAGGAACTCATTTTTTATTCTACCACTAAGTTTTGGGAGGAAGTAAATGAAACAAATCCAATTCCTCTTTCTGTGTTCCTTTCTACCTCTTCTTATTCTTGTGTTGTTCTTATCCCATTCCTTGAAACCCTTTTCTCCTTAGCTACTAGTCTCTGTCCTTTGAGAGTTCCTGAACAAAGAAAAATGGAACATATTACTATGTCACTCAAATTGTACTATATGGCACCCTTTTTAAAGTAGATCATGGTTACTACTCACTCAAGACAAAAGGGAAGGTCTCATCAATTCCAGTAATTTTTTTTGTTTTTGTTTTTGCTATGTTGACTTAGTTCAAATAGTTATATATAGTATTGTATTATCTTAAATATCATAATTTTCTTTGTGCATTTTCTTTTCCATGTGTGGCTATTAAAATTCAGCAACACATCTTTAATAGTGAGGTAGGAGAGATGGCTTGGGAAGATTTAGGAAGTAAAGGTTGAAGCCCTTTTTTATTTAATCCAAGGTTTGCTACCACCAAATTTGTCTAATGACAATCTGTATCTGCCTTACTTTGCCATAAATCCTTGGGATTCTCAATCCTGATAGTCTAGAAAACTATTATTATAATCCTCTGATTTACTAGAGAACCAACCTCTCTGAACCTCAATTTCTTCATCTGGTTTAATGAGGGATTTTGATTTTATGGCCTCTAAAATTGATTTTTTAAATTATGTTCCTACAGCATCATGTTATATATTATACTTTTAGATGTTTATCATAGTGTTTATCACAGATACTTTTTTTAAAACATTTATTAATATTCATTTTTAACATGGTTACATGATTCATGCTCCTACTTTCCCCTTTACCCCCCGCACTCCCCCCACCCATGGCCGATGCACATTTCCACTAGTTTTGTCATGTGTCCTTGATCAAGACCTATTTCCAGATTGTTGGTAGTTGCATTGGTGTGGTAGTTTCGAGTCCACACCCTCAATCATGTCCACCCCGACCCATGCGTTCAAGCAGTTGTTTTTCTTATATGTTTCCTCTCCTGCAGTCCTTCCTCTGAATGTGGGCAGCGTTCTTTACCATAAATCCCTCAGAATTGTCCTGGGTCATTGTATTGCTGCTGGTACAGAGGTCCATTACATTCAATTTTACCACAGTATATCAGTCTCTGTGTACAGTGTTCTTCTGGCTCTGCTCCTTTCGCTCTGCATCTGTTCCTGGAGGTCTCTCCAGTTCACCTGGAACTCCTCCAGTTTATTATTCCTTTTAGCACAATAGTATTCCATCACCCGCATATACCATACTTTGTTCAGCCATTCCCCAATTGAAGGACATACCCTCCTTTTCTAGTTTGTTGCCACCACAAAAAGCGCAGCTATAAATATTTTCATACAAGTCTATCACAGATACTTTTGCTTTATTGCGGAAACTAAGTTTAATAATCAGATGTATTTTTACTGTTATTTGGAGTCTTTTACAGTAGAAAGCCATCTCAGGAGTCCTAGAAGAACTTTTTGTTTTTCTACTACATTTATTTCATACTACATTTTAACTTAAATAGATATCCTGCTAAATCGGATAACCTAACTTAAGTTGATGTTAACATTTTTCTTCAGTTATAGGAGTAGATAGTAAAAATATTTTGACTGGTATGTGCAAGGCACAACATTGACAGCTAAGAAGGTGGCCAAGTGGATAGAGCACTGAGTCATCTGGAAGACCTCATTTCAAATTCTTCAGACACTTACTGGCTGTGTGATCCTTGGCATGTCAGGTTACTTGTCTTCACCTGCATGCCATTTTACCCCTGTTTGCCTTAGTTTCATCAACTGTAAAAAGGAAGTAATAATAGCACCTACCTCCCAGGGTTGTAATAACAATCAAATGAGATAATAATTGTGAAATACTTAATAAAGTGGATGGCTATTAGTGGATACTATATAAATATTAGCTGCTATTATTATTACTAGTTGAAAAAACATCCTCATGTAAGACTAGTAACCAAGAGAAAACCTTTTTTTCCCTATGGTATTGTATTAATAGCATAATTCTGTCATTAGAATAATAGTAAATCTGGAGATTTACTATTAAATAGAAGGGATATTAATGATCTAGTATAGTGTCCTTATATTGCATATGAACAAACTGAAATACAGATTAGTGAAGTGACTTACCTAATAGCAAATAATGATAGCAGAGTGGCTGTAGACCCAGGCTTTTTGACATGACATTTGGGACTCTTTACATTTTCACATTTCATGATCTCCTGTCCCCTTACAATTCTCTTTCTCTTCATCCCTGCCAGTTGGTTTTCCTGGTTATATTCAAGGCTCAGCTAAAAACCTCCCCTTCTATACCTGGCCATTCCTGATCTCTTTTAAGGCCAGCACCTTCATATTCTTGATTATCTCCAGTTTATCTTGGTTTGCATTTAATTTATACATAATTATTTGCATGTTGTCCCCTTTTTTTGTCTGTAAACTTGAGAGGAGGGATTGCCATTTGTTTTCTTTGTATCTCTGTTACCGCAGTGCTTGGGACATGGTAGGTAATTAAATACTTGATGGACTGATTCTTTTGCTTTAGGATTAGCATGTTGATTATTTGTAATTCCTAATATTTAATCTCAAGAGTAAATATTTTTTTTTTACATATTACTATAGGTGTAAGACTGTTTAAAGTAGAGAGTAAATGTTTTGGTATGACAAATTATTATATATATTAGGGGAATGATTTAAAACAAGTCTTGGCTTAATACAATGCCACTTTAAATTATACCACTTTTTAAATTGGTCACCTTATTCTCAAATAGGGCTAAGATTTGATTGCATCCAATTTTTGTCTGTCCATCCCACCCACCTCATGTATCCAAATTTCCATAAATTTGAAATAAAGGGTCTAAATGATGTTCTAGAAGCCTTCCTTTCCCCCCTTCCATTTTGAAGCTGTTATTTTGCATATAGACTATCCACTGGGTTGTAATCTTTGCCTTATTTCCTTGTGAGCAGCCCCTTTTTCTTTTAACACAAAAACACACTGCTCATTTGCCTTTTTTGTATACTTAGTAAGGATGGAATAGATTGAGATGTCTAGAATTATTCATTAGATGTTGATTTGGATGTACTTCTGAGTTGGTTGTTTACCAGCCTTTCAATTTTCAGGCACTTGTCTAATGGTTGACAATGCATGTCAACTGTGGTGTCCAGTGTGTGTCTGATACCATATTCCCACTTCAGCAACTTAAATGATCCTAGGGATCCTTACCACCCCCACCCCTATCCCCCTTCTCTTACTTCACATCACATTTTCGAAGGACTGCTATAGTGTTTATTGCTCTGTGACAAGAAATGGTATTGTCTCCATTATAACTCTCATTCTATGCCTTTAAGAATAGAACACAAAACCCTTTTTATCTATCAGCAGTCATTAAAGGATCAGTCTGAGATTTCAATATAAATGGACAAGAGAGTCTTTATAGAAAGTAAACTGATTTTCTCATGTATTGATAACCCAAGTTACTTCTTTTGTAACAAAACTCAGCTGTCTATCTGTAACTTTCTTTTCTTCTCAAACTAATAAAAATACTACTCTTGGGATCTTTGGCATCTTAAACCCTTAGTTAGCCAATGTTACTTTGAAGTTTGTTACAGTTCCAACAAATGTTCCTGTCTTTTGCCTCTTTTTTTATTCTGAGCTCTTAACATGGTGCCTTAAGTAAGCACTGACTGACTATATGAGGAACAACTTGGATATCCCTCTTAAGAACTTTCAAGCTACTCCAATAATTAGAATATAAAACAATGTATGACGAATTTCCTAATAGTGTAACAAACTACTGACTAAACATTCAGAGGAGGGGGAAGATAGCATGTAACTAGGGATAGTTTTTATGGAGAGGGGGAAAAATTCTCTTAACAAAAAGTCAAATAAGAGAAACTGAGTCCAAGCAAGAAGAAAATAGGTTCTTTGTAAGAGGACTGGTCTCACAATAAAGCCAGACTTCTGGTCAAGATCAAAAGACCTCAACCACTGTGAAAGACCTTCCTATATAACCCAAAGATTATCACAGCTTATGTACCAAGTTAAAAATAATCCAAGACCATGTTAAAAATAGAGTAGGACATACTTCTCATTGGTAGAAGATATCATTTGATAGACAAGGGGGGAGCGTGGGAGCCTGGGAGGACTAGTGACACAAATGATAAGAGTTGGTGGTGTTGGGTGGTACCAGGCTTTGAACCCAGAATCAGGCTTAATGATGTATACTGGATCACAAATTCAAGACCATAATTATTGCTGATGGTACATGATATAGCAAATTTGAAGGCTGAGGCTGACATGGAGGCCTATACTAACAATGATTAAATATATCTTTTTTTTTTTTTTTTAAACCCTTGTACTTCGGTGTATTGTCTCATAGGTAGAAGATTGGTAAGGGTGGTCAATGGGGGTCAAGTGACTTGCCCAGGGTCACACAGCTGGGAAGTGTCTGAGGCCGGATTTGAACCTAGGACCTCCCAGTCTCTAGGCCTGACTCTCACTCCACTGAGCTACCCAGCTGCCCCCTAAATATATCTTAATTCAGTCATCTTACTTAATTCAACCTTAATACTTATACTAAAATAATCACAAAAGGCCTATTATTAAATCATCACTTATGCTAACGTTATTTAACTATCTTAGAATTACAATTATGATTATTTAAATACTACTGCTAACATTAAAATCTAATCCTCATATAAGGGGGCAGGGGGTTTTTTACTTACAGTTTTGAAGGAGATAAGTTTTTAATAAGTAGAAACTAGGGAGAGGGAATTTCCACTGAAGGGATTAGCATAAACAAATGTGTGCCTACAAGAAGTGGAATAATTCACTATGGCTAGATCATAGAGTACTTGTGGAAAAGTTGTATGAAATAAAGTGAGAAAGGTAGGTTGGAGCTATATTTTGGAAGACCTTACCTTGAATTCTGAGGCTAGGGGTATCGCGGAGCAGAGTGAAGTGTTATTGGAAGAATAGTAATAGTAATTTAAATTATTATAGGAAGATGAATCTGGCCAAATCCAGCAGGGAGGATCATAGGATTCCAGGAGATGTTAAAGTTTGGGAGACCAATTAACTAGCCATCCCAGAAACCCTACATATGACATATAATAAGACCAGGGAGTGGTACTAAAACATTTTTAGTCTCACAAAGAGATCATTTCTAAGGAATTCTTACCCTGTAGACTTGTGAGTTACTGGAGAGGCATTATTCCAGGGAAGAAAGTTAAAGTTGGGAAACAAGTTTAATAGTTTAGATTTTGTATATTTAGTAGGATTTTAGGATTTAGGAATAAGGAGTATTTCATTGATCAATTTTGGTAGAAGAGTGATCTTTAGAGAAACATTAGAAGTCTGAGTCCATTCTTTTTGTTTGTTTGTTTGTTTGTTTGTTTGTTTTTTAATTTTAAACCCTTAACTTCTGTGTATTGACTTATAGATGGAAGATTGGTTAGGGTAGGCAATGGGGGTCAAGTGACTTGCCCAGGGTCACACAGCTGGGAAGTGGCTGAGGCCAGATTTGAACCTAGGACCTCCTGTCTCTAGGCCTGGCTCTCAATCCACTGAGCTACCCAGCTGCCCCCTGAGTCCATTCTTTTTAAGTTGAACTCGAGAACCTGGAGATCTGCCACCCTGCACTGCACTCCTCTCTCCCTTCCATTTGGGTTTTCTGATCTAGGCCTAGTCTGAACCTGACCTTGCTGATATCAGTATAAAACAGATCTGTAGAGATGGATAATTTCTCATTTCAGTAGAAAAGTCATAAGTGACTCTCAAATTGTAGAGATCTTTAAAAATTTACGTTTCGTATATTGTTTTGGTATTGCTTCCTAGGAATCTTTAAAAAAATGTATAATTTTGTAGATTGTAGGTGATTGATCTAGTGATAGACTTCCCTGTAAGAGATAGAGGAGTTATTGAAAAATAGTAAATCTTTTATAATTGTCAGATTTTTCTATCACTTTCAAATGTTTTTGCTATGACTCTATTTTATCTTTAGTTTTCAGCTGCTTTTTTACTTTTACTGTTGGTCTTGCCTCCAGCTTTTCTGGTAAAATGCAAGTACTTTAAATAAGTCAATAGAGATAATCCTTTTTGTAAGGTGGGGTAGATTATTTAATTTACAAGATTTGTAACCACAAATGGGTAGGAACTGCAATTCAAATAGCAAAACTTTTAATAGGACAAATTATAAAATGAAATAAGAGAAAATCAAATAGAATAGTTTTTTTTCTGCTTCGCCTCACTCTCCCCATCCCCCAAACAACAAACTATTATAGTCTTCCACATTGGTAGAGTGAATATCCCCTGGATAGCACAGTACCTTGTACCTAGTAAATAATTAATAGATTTTGATTGTACAATTACATTACATTGAACTGTATTCCAAAGATAACAATGTTTCTAGACCACTTCACAGTTGTAGAGTTGCCTTTTCCCCTCTGCCTCTGAAGTTTTTGCTGCTTTTCCTTCTGGGGCTTCTTCCTTAAATAAAGTCTTTTTGCTGCTTGGGGTGGGTGTGAGTGAGTGCTGATCAATACATTTCTAGCTCTTTTAGTCACATCTGAGGTGGTATGGGGGTGGGGGTTGGCCTAGAAAGCCTACAAAAATATCCTATGGATTTCCATGACTTTTTTTCAGTTTCATTTTACTGTTTCCTCACAACAGGAAGTCTCTCTTCTTTCTCCTACCCACTCCTCTCTCCAACTGCCATCATCCATACACACAAACAAATCAGGGTTTGGGTCAATGAGTTCATCCTTACTTCCCTCTGGGATATGAAAATAAACCTTGAAGCTAGGATAAGAAGGTACTAGTCACTTTGGAGCTGACAGTAGAGTTTGTAGTTCTGGCAAAGGTCTTTGGCCACTTTACATATAGATTGTTGTAAATGTATTTAAATCTATAGGTTCAAAATAGGGAGTTAATTTATTTTAAGGCATATTTCATTCCTTCTTGAGAGATCTTAAATAATTATATCTGTGCTATAATAAAATAGTGCACTTTTCTAGTAATTGGATATTGAGTCCATTTTATATCATCTCTTCCATGGATAGTGCTGTATGAACAAATATCAATTCTAATTCTCATTCTTCAATTTTTTAAAATACATTTTTTCTTTAAAAAAGTTCTCATCAGCCTTAAATAGGCTTCCATCTTGGCCACAAAGATTTGAAGTCTTGATAATTTCTGCTCAGTATTTAATTTATTTTACATCCCTGTGTTGAGATGGCATTGATCCTGGATTTTCAAAGGTGGAGTATAAGCTTGGGCAGGTTCTTTCAAGCATTGAAGACTGTAAATCAGATTTCCATATTCTCCATGCTGTGACAGAAGACACATATCACACATACAAAAAAAACAAAACTATGAAGGAAATAAAGTGAAAAATGGTGTGTTTTGATGTGTAATCAGTTTCCAACAATTTCTTCTTTGGCTGTGGGAAGCATTTTTTATCATGGGTTATGTTGGGACCTTGTTTTGTTGATGATGGTTCGGTCCTTCACAATTGATCATCATATAATATTTCTGCTACTGTATATATTGTTTTCCAGGTTCTTCTCACTTCACTTTGCATCAGTTCATATAAGTCTTTACAAGTTTTTCTGAACTTATTCCCTTTGTCATTTCTTAGGGTGAAATAGTATTCCATTACAATCATATACCACAACTTGTTCAGCCATTCCCCAGTTGATGGGCACCCCCTCAATTTCCAATTCTGTTGTTATTACAAAAAGAGCTGCTAAAAATGAGTAGGCCATTTCCTCTTATGTCTTTGTGATTTAGACCCTGTAATGGTGTTGAGTCAAAAGAGTTTTGTGTAGTTTTATGGCCCTTTGGGTGTGGTTCCGAATTGCTCTCAGGAATGCTTTGTATCAGTTCAAAGTTCCACCGTCAGAAAACAGCAAGATACATTGCCTGAACTCCCCCTAGGGAGGGATAAGATTATGGGAAGGTAGCCAGGTCTTGGGGTGTGACTCTTTTAGCTCTTAAAGGTATGAGAAGATAAGGAGGTAAAATTGCCTAATGGCTTTAGTCTTGGAAATGAGATGAGGCCTCCCAACTCAATAGGTATGTGACAATAATGTCCTTGAGGTCTTATTCTGCAAGCATACATGGACATTCATTCCTGATGAGGGGATGGATGTCCACCCTTAGAAGAGTACATTAATTTGTTTTATTCCCCTTACCTCCAACACTTATTATTTTCTTTCTTGGTCATATTAGCCAATCTGATAGGTGTGAGATGTTATTTTAATTTGCATTTCTCTAATCATCAGTGACCCGGAGCATTTTTTCACATGATCATAGTTTTAGTTTCTTTATCTGAGAACTGTCTGTTTACATTTTTGACTGTATCAGTTGGGAAGAATGCTTTGCATTCTTATAAATTTGACTTGGCTCTCTATATATTTGAATAATGAGGCTTTTGTCAGAGGTACTTGCAATAAATTTTCCTAATTTGTTGTTTCCTTTCTAATCTTGGTTGTATTGATTTGAACAAAACCCCTTTTTAATTTGATAAAATTATTCATTTCATTTTTTTGTCTGTCTTGTTTGATCATAATTTTTTCCCTTATCCATAAGTCTGACAGTAAACTTTTTCATGTTCCTCTATTTTATTTATGTTATCATCTTTTATTTCTAGATCAAGTACCCATTTTGCCTTTATCTTGGTATATAGTGTGAGATGTTGGTCTATGCCTATTTTTTGCTAGATTGTTTTTCAGTTTTCTGAGCAGTTTTTGTCAAATGGTATGTTATTCCCCCCAGTCACTTGCATCTTTGGGTTTATTAAGCACTAGGTTATTATGGTCATTAACTATGATTTGTTGATTTCCTAACCTATTCTATTGATCTACTACTCTTATTTCTTAATTAGTACATGATTCTGGTATAGCTAGGCCTCCTTCCTTTTTATTTTTTTCCCCACTAATTCCCTTGATATTCTTGACTTTTTGTTCTTCCAAATATATTTTGTTTTTACTTTTTCTAGTAGGTAAATTTATTCTAATATATTTGTTAAAAATATTCTGATATCTACATGTATGTCTTTATAGAGTTATAGGCAGTTTCAGTTTAAGAGATCATTGGTAATTGTATAATATCATGTCACATTTTCCTATTTTTTTGTATTCCATCATATATTTATGTTTCTGTGAATATGTCTTCTTCTATGGGACTATAAAAACTAAAGAAAGAAGATAGTCACTTTGATATTCTCTTCAACGTCTAGCATTAAATTCAAAACTAAAATATTCTTAGTGTGAAAGTTGATCTGATACTTGATTTTATAATTTTGGATTTAGTAGACTAGCTTTTCATTGGCCACTTACTTTCTTGTCATTATTCTTGTCACTTCTGTGGCATGATACCATGGGTTAGTTGGCAAGTATTTATATAATTATAGATTTCTAGAACCCTATTATATATGTTCTGTATATTCACTAGTTACTAATTTTCAGAACCAATACTTAAATACTTCAAAAATTCTCTTATCTCATTAGATATGGATATATCCTCTATGGTCTGGGAATAAAAAAATACTTTATTATTAGAGTTAGTTGCAAAAAGATGTTTAAATTGGACATTTCTATGGAGGAAACCACCATCCTTCCAGTCACTTGGGTTTATAAACTTTCCTGACTTTCCTTACAATCAGTTGCCAAATCTTAGCCATTTTACCTTCTCACCATCTTTTGTATCTGTTCTTGCTTGTGTAGTATCTACTACCTTAGTTCAGAATCTTATCATCTCTCTCCTAGACTATTATAAGAACTTCCTAATTGGGCTTCTTGCTTCATGTCTTTTTCCTCTCCTGACTTGCACATGACTGCCTGCAACACAGGTGTGACCATGTAACCTCTCCAACATGTTCAAGAGTTCCATTGTACCTCCTTGGCTTCTAGGAGCAATTGCAGACTCCTCTCTGGTATTCAAAGGCCTTTACAGTCTTTCTCCCTCCCTTCCTGCCTCCCTGCCTTCTTCCTGCCTCCCTGCCTCCCTTCCTCTCTCTAGGCAATGGGTAAGTGACTTACACAGGATCACAGGGCTAGGAAGTGTCTGAGGTCATATCTGAACCCAGAACCTTTTTTCTCAATGCCTGGCTCTCTCTCACTGCCCCAATCCGATCTTGCAAGGCTTATTTTAATTACTCTCTATGCCAGAGACATTCTCCATCTTTACTTCTGTTTCTTATAATCTCTTGCTTCACTAAAAACTCTGTTCAAGTGCTACCTCCTATATGAAGCCTTTCCTGAAGCTGTGATACCTGTGTTACCTTTTCTCAGTTACCTTGTCTTTATTTTGCATATATTTTGTATATATTTACATATATGTTCTTATTATAGAATAGAAAATCTTGGAGGACAGGTAGCATTTCATCTTGCCTTTATATTCCTTGTGTCTAACACATAATAGATATTTATTGGTGGATTAAGATCCATAGAGCATTATAAAATTTTTTTGATCTAAACAGATGTGATTTCTTGTATAGCTATTTGTGTCACCCCTTCATTGTTTTTCTGTCTCTTTAGCTCACATATTTCTATTTCTGTCATCTTCTTTAGTCTTTACCCACTTCATCTCATTTCTATCTATCTCTACATTGGTCTTACTTTGCTAGTTTTCATGCTTAGACTATGCTTGTTTTTCTCTCATTTACTAATGGATCTCATCTGATCAATGAATTCTTTGTCTCTTACTCATTTTGTTACCAGTGCATATATGATTTGCTTTTCAAGATTTTTTAGTCTCTTGTCTCGTGCTAATGGATTGCTTCTACAGTCTAAGTGAAAGAATTGAAAACAGTCATGAGATAGGGTAATAACGGATAGTTATATATGTATAAGGATTTAAGTTCTTTTTTTGGAAGTCAACTTCTAATCAAGCCTTAAAAAATTTTTTTTTATTTTAAAAAATTTATCCTTATGTGTCTCCCAGGGAAGAAGAGGAACGTCTGAGAAATAAAATTCGTGCTGATCATGAGCGAGCTCTAGAAGAGGCAAAAGAGAAACTAAAGAAGTCTAGAGAGACGATACAAGCAGAGATTGAAACAGAAAAAAATAAGGTAGCCCAGGAGATGAAGAAGAAAGAAACCAAGCCACTGCCACCAGTCCCTTTACCAAATCTCATAGGAATAAATGGTGGAGAACCAGATGATGAAGACACCAGAGAAAAGAGGGAAAAAATTAAAGAGGTAAAGAGCTGAAATTTATACTGGGGAGTGGGTTGGGATGTGTATTTTGTACATTTTTGGATCTGTACTGTTTATGTCCTTGTTTGGAGAGAAACCTCCAAATACTCCACTAGTCTTGTTCTTTTTTCCTTCCACTCATATTGTAAGTAGGATTGCATCTTTTAATGTTACTATTAATATGAAATTCAGATATTATCTTGGGTTTTATTGCCGTCGTGGTCATTCATATAGTACCAATTTCTCTTATGATACTGTGTGATTCAAAAGACTTGTCCTACTTAATGACTAGTTGAACATAATTAAAACTGATTTCTTGTCATCATTTATTCAGGTATAAGATGATACTTTTTGCCCACAATTACTCTGAAATAATTTTTACCAATTTATAGAGTGCTTGAGTCCTATAGGGGTGGAAAGGGTACTTAAAGTACATTGATATATCGTGATTACTTAATCTTCTGCCCCACCCGCCACCCCCCACCACTTTTCATGGTTTTGTCGGTCAGAACAGTAAGCATACATGTAGCAGTTAAAATTTGCTAGGCACTGTACTGATTATATAAAGAAGGCCAAAGACAAGACTGATAATAACAGCAATTAATGGATGGCATTTTAAGGTTTACAAAGCGTTTATATAGTTCTTACTATATGACAGGCACTGTACTAAGAGTACTGTTTTGCAAATATCTCTTAATTATTAAATATTAATTCATTAAAACAAACTCATCATGTTAACATAACAGTATTTGTGTAACATTCTTTTACATATTTTTGTAAATCACTTTAATATCTGCCTTAATAGAAGACAGCAAAATTTTCATCTGTTAAGCATGCAGTCTTCTTGTGATGTGTGGTGACAATGATGTCACCAGAATTGGCCTTCTTTAGAACCTTTAAAAAGCTACTTTGTTCTAAAACTGCATTAAGGATGCTTTTTACCTGACCTTCACCTGAGGATTTCTTTGTCCCTTTTACCCTAATGATTACTGTTTGTTTTGTAAACAATAAAATTGTATTTGCTAATTCTGGGGGAAAAAAGTATGAAGAAGATCTCGCCTCATATAGATTTGTAATTGGAAACAGTAGGAGTATTTTAACAGTGAATTTTAGTATTACTCTGAAAATAGTTTTGACCTGACTGAAAAGGAACTGGGGGTCCCAAGAGTCTAAGAACCACACTTTGAGAAGTCCTGATTTATAGAATGTCATCATTCATTCGAATATTCATTCAATCAATCAGCTATGTTTTTGTTTTCTCCTTTATCTCTCCCCATATTTTATGCATCAGACTCAAGACAAGACTCAAACTGGTCTTCTGTCTGTTTTAAGATAGAAACTTTGTCCTTGGTAGAGGTAATGCCCACAGGAGTAAGAGTTGAACAACTTCACTTTCCTTTCTTTTTTACGATATCCCATCAACAAGTGGTAGTCTTGTACCCTTTTAGTTGATGGATATTTTTTCCATTATAGCTGAAAAACAAAATGAAACAAAACTACTCCACTTTTTTTTGCACATAACTTTCTTTGCCAGCCTCAAATTCTTTTGATCTTATTGAGCTGTACTTTTGCCTTCTTTCTTCTTCTTTTTTTTTGTTTTAAAGCCTTACCTTCCATCTTAGAGTCAATTCTGTGTATTGGCTCCAAGGCAGAAGAGTGGTAAGGTTAGGCAATG
Organism: Gracilinanus agilis; assembly: GCF_016433145.1. Taxonomy (NCBI): domain Eukaryota; kingdom Metazoa; phylum Chordata; class Mammalia; order Didelphimorphia; family Didelphidae; genus Gracilinanus; species Gracilinanus agilis. The sequence continues at coordinate 469,577,200 of NC_058133.1, forward strand.
TGGGTTAAGTGACTTGCCCAACGTCACACAACTGGGAAGTGTCTGAGGCCAGATTTGAACCTAGGACCTCCCATCTCTAGGCCTGACTCTCAATCCACTGAGCTACCCAGCTGCCCCTGCCTTCTTTCTTAATAATTATTTTGTATCTGTTTTGTATATATTTCACATATTATTAAATTTGGATATATTATCTTCCTCTATAGAATGTAAGTTCTTTGAGAATTGAGACTTTGATTTATGTCTTTGTTTCCTCACTTTCTGGCATTATACCTTTAACTTAGTGGTTGCTAAATAAAATGCTTGTTTGATTGGCTATTACATGTTTTTGCTTCACTTTTCTCTACATGTAAGTTGGTTTAGAAGTGTAAGCTGGTTTCCTTAGACACCTTCCATTTTTCCTTCTCATTAGAATTGTTCGTTTGTAATTATATCCTCAGTGAGTTTCCCATCTTTCCTGGGATAATTTGCCAATGGTAAATGCTTAATTCATAGACAAACTAGTAGAGAGCTGTCTTTGAAGTCAGGAAGGAGTTTACACTCTGTTGTGAGAAACAGGCATATAAAGTCAGAAGACCTAGCTAAAGATACTAGCTCTGCTATTAACAGCCTGTGTGATGCTGGGTAAATAGTCACTGCTTCTAGAAATCTCAATTTTCATTTCTATAAATCTCTTCAGGGGTTAAATTAGAAGATTCCCTAACATCCTGTCCAGCTCTGAATCCTATGATGTTAATTACTACACAGGTTGAAGCTTAATTTATATATTATCTAGCATTCTTTGGACACAGTTTGTATTTTTTTGGCTCTTATTTTAGGGACCTATTTAGTCTGTGGAGAATAGAAGCTGGGATGGTAATTTGAAAAAAAGCACTGGTCTGGGAGATAGAAGGCTCTAGGTCTCGTCAATTCTTTTACCATTACCATTTCCATTGCCATTTATTTCTAAAATGAAAAGGTTGAGCTAACAAATGCTCTAAAGCCTGTTTCTTCCAGCATTAATATCCTGATGACAGAACTTATATATAGTATTATATATATGAACTCCCACCAGCTCCTAAAGTCTGTGACTCTATGAATTGGCTAACAGTGTCATTATAAGTATTTTGTCATAATTATGAACAAAATTCATCACTCAAATTTTTTGTGAATTACTTTACTAGTTATAAGCCTTGAAGTGTTTTCATGATGTGCACAGGGTTAGCACCTAGTATTTGTTGGTAGAGAATTTCTCTCTCCATTTTGTCTATTTAATGTCATCTTTCAGTGACCTGGAGGTCAAAGACCACCCAGTAAATTCAGGTATAGACAAGTCCTCAGAGAAAGGAAGTTCAAGAACTAAGGAACCAACGAGATAGGAAACTGATTCCACAGGCACTGCCCCCTAGGTGGCCCAGGCAAATTAAGAAACTGTGGTTGGTTCCTGAGATGTGATGTGTGAGAACTGGTGGTGGAGAAAAGAGCTTATAAGTGGAGACCAGGAAGTCTTTGGGGTCTTCTGGCTGGAGCGTGGAGGCTGGATGAACTCTTGTTGGTGGTGATCTTCAATCCGTCATGGTGGTTAATAGATTAGTAAGCTAAATACCGTTTTACCTCTTTCCTACTTTTCACTCTCTTTACTATTACTACTTTGATTTAATAAAGTTATAAAGCTACTAGCCACCTCATAATTTTAATTATTACGTACTTAAAGATACTTTAAAATTCATTTCTATCTATGTGTGACCACAAACAAAATTGTTATTATTTAAGGAAACTTAGATATGTTTTCTATGAAATATTGCTAAAGAGCAGTGTAATTTTCTGATCACATATATGTATTGATGGTTTTGCTTTCATGTGACTAAAAAGTCAGGCAATCACCAGTGTGCCTTCTAATACAAACTTCTGTGAACCAGTAGGACAATTTATAACATCAATAGTATAAGAATGAACAATTTTGAAGATTTTAAAAAAATGATTAATGTAGAACTAGGAGAGCAATTTGTATAATACTGCAAAGACAACTTGGAAAGCTTTAAGAATTATAATTAATATAATGACCATACATGATTCCAGGGAACAGATAATGTAACATATTATCTACCTTGTGATAGACAAGTGATGAATTTAGTGAATACTGTTTTCAGTTCATTAAAGATTTGTTAAGCACCTATTATGTGTCAAGAACTGTGCTAAGCAATAGGGATGCAAATAAATAAAAGACAGTCCTTGGTCTTGAGGACTTTAATAATCTAGGTAAGACAGAATACAAAAAGAATTAGTATTTCTTGGAGTTCAGACCAAGCTGAGCTGCTATTGGAAAGTTAGTGAGACCTAGTTCAGGGCTCCACACTGAAAAAATTACATATCATTTGAATATCATTATTAAGTGCTTATAAGATGTCTAGCATTGGCATTTTATGCAAAGTTTATAATAGAAAACCATATAGATCATCTCTTTCCTACTTAAAAATTTGTTTCCTATTTAATAAGTGAATTGCCTAAAAACAAAAATCAGTACCTTTCCACTGAGATCATCTCCAAGTTATCCTGTATGTATCTTGTTTTTATGTGATTATTTACTTGTTGTCTTGCCTAGTGAACTAAGAGCTCTTTGAGAGCAGAGACTATTTGGTTTTGTCTTTTGTTTCTGTTCCAGAGACCAGAAACTGAGGATTCAAAAATCCTCACTCCTTAGTACAAGGTCGGGTATATAGGCATCACTAAATAAGTGCTTGTTGACTGATGGATTTAAGGCTATTATTACTCACTTCAGAAGGCAAGCTTAAATTCTGCCAGATTCATTTGCTAATGCACTTTTAGTATTTAAAAATTTTCTCTTTTAATCTTAAGCTGAGAAAAAGTAAGACTTTTATGTCATATACATACATAAAAATCTTTTGATGAAATCTTAGAATGAGAATGATATCCAAAAGATTTGTGATTTTGTTAGTGTGGAGGACTGATATGGGAACTTATATCATTTTGGAGGAGTCAGCACTTCTGTGAATATCACTGAAGCTCCTTATGTTCGGCCCCATCTCAGCTCAAGTGTGAACCACCCTGAACGCCACTTTAACCAGAAAGTGGTTTTCTTGCTTAGATCTCCACTGAATAAGATGATCCAGGATAAATTGATCACTGGAAATCATTCATCATACTCAGCTCAGCCTTGGATACTATGTACCTTCCACCTCCCTTAACCACCTTCTCTCACTGCCCTTTCCCTTAGCTTCTCAATTTAGTCTGAACTTCATGGAACATACTTCCTTTTGTATGATACCTTCTTTAGTTTGTAGGTTTCCACTAGAATCATATATAGTCATTATAGTTCTTAAAGCTTTCAGAGTTGTTTGTTTTTGCAGTGTTGTTATGTAAATTACTCTCCTGATTTCACTTATTTCATTCTTTAGGAGTTTATAAAAATCTTCAAAGATGTTCATTATTATTATATTGATGTTATAAATTATTCTTCTGGTTCTGCCACTTTATGCTGTATTACTTGTATGAGTCTTTCCATGTTTCTTTGAAGTCATCTATCATAATTTCTTATAGCACAATAACCTATTGCATATATGTTCATGCTTATAGACACATATACCTGTACATGTGCGTATTTGTACCATAGTATTAATCACATTCATGTGCTACAATGTATTCAGCCATTCCTTAATTGATGGGACATTCCTTGAGTTTACTTTTTTTGCTACCACTAAAAGAACTGCTATGCACATTTTAATACATATATGACTGTTTTCTTTTTCTTTGATCTTTTGGGATATAGACCTAGCAGTAGTATAGCAGTCAAAGGTCATGAACTGGTTAGTAATTGTTTTTGTGTGTAATTCCAGATTGCTTTCTAGAATACTTGTATTTGTTCGTGTCCACAATTATGGCATCAGTGTGCAGTAAACCCAAGAAAGACTGGGAAAGGCTTTTTACAGGAAGTAGGACTATAGCTGAGAGTGGAAAGAAGCCAGGGAAATCAGAAGGGGACAATAAGGCACAGCCAGTGAAAATGCCTGGAAACGGGAGGGAGTGTCACATGTGAGGAACATGAAGGACATCAGTGTCGTTGAGTCAGAGTACATGGAGGCAGGAGGAAGGTATGAAAAATTGAAAAGGTAGGAAGGGACCTGATTATGAAGGGCTTTAGAAATTGAATGGAGATTTTATATTTGATCTGGGAGATAAGGAGCCACTGGAATTTTGTGTGTGTGTGTATGATAGACACTTGTGCTTTAGAAGATAATTTTGTAGCTAAAGTTGGAGGAATGGCTACAATGGGAAGAGACTTAAAGTAGGGAGACCTGTTGGAAGACTACTGTCATATATATGTAATGTGTAATGATTATAATTATATTGGTGGGTACTGTGGTGGTGGCAGTGGAAGAGAGAAGGTGACATATGTGAGAGATGTTTTGAAGGCAGAAACAAGAACTTGAAAGCAGATAGGATAGGGGGATTGGAGAGAATGAGAACTCCAACATAATATGTAGGCTGTGAGCCTGTGTGACCAGTATGGACAATGGTACCCTCAGTAGGAATGAAGAAGTAAAGAAGGGAGAGTTCGGAAGAGGATATATGATAATATATATGATATAATATGTGATGAGCTCTGGTTTGGACATATTGAGTCTAAAATGTTTAGGAGACATTTCTTTTGAGATGTCCAATAGGTAATTGGAGACTGGAGATCAGGAAAGAGGTCAGGGCTAGGCAAGGATACCTGAGAATCATCATAGAGATAATAAATGAGTATGCTATCCCTTTCCAGCTCTCTCTGTGCTTTACCCACATCTAAATTTATTTGTCCTAATCCCAACCTACAGTGGCTTCACCTATCTCTGTTTTCATTATCATACTCATTTTCCTTTCTTCAAAGTCTAGACCTATAGTTAACCAGTTCAGCTTTAAGTAGTCTTTGTCCTTTCAGTTCCTTACCCTTTTAAAAAGCCTTTCTAAACCCCTGGTCTAGGATTAGTCCCACAAACCACCTTCTCCTTGTAAAGGATGGACAATTAGATCTGAGAATTATCTGCGTAGAGATGATGATTGAATCCATTGGAGCTGGTGTAATCACCAGGCCACATAATAAAAAAACAAGAAGAGAAAGACCTCAATGCCTTGAGGAACACCCACAGTTAATCATGCATCTCCTCTATGAATATCCAGCAAAAGAGACTGAGGAGGGGCAGAGAGATAAGAGGAGAAAGAACCTGGAGAGGAAGGCCTAGGAAAAGAGAATATAAGATAGTGAGATTGCAGAGAGGTTAAATGGATGAGGATTGAGAAAAGGTCATTATATTTGGCAATAGAAGATTATTGGTAAAGTCTTCAATCTGTGACTGTTAACTTGATAATCACAAAACTGGAAGATATAGATATAATTAGGGGTGACAGTGGAATTTTGGATGATAAACAATTGTTTATATCAGAATGGAAATGAAATTTCTCACTTCATATACCTGAATATGAAAAAGTAGATTTATTATATTTGATCAAGATAGTGATAGTTTTAAGGGGGAAATTCAATAGAGGCATTTAATTGTACTAATCAAGGCTTATTTTACGAGATTAGCTAAAAAGAAACCCAAAAGAATATCAGATATGACCTAAAGGTTCAAATAGCACTTTATTAAGATGGTTTTATAGACCTTGATATTTTTCATTTGAATAACTCTTGAATTATAATTGCAAGGGACTGACTGTATAGAACATCAAGCTTAGAGCAATACAGAATTGTTGCATGTCATCCCTGAGGCTTCCTTCAGGATAAACATTCCTATTTTTTCAGCCAGTTCTCATGTAGTGTGGGCTCAAGGCATTTCACCTTTCTGTTCACTGTCCTCTGTAGAAGTCTCCAGTGTTTTGCTTTCCTTCCTAAAGTGTGATGCCCTGAATCAATCAATCCAGAGACATTTATTAAGCAGTTCCTAAGTGCTAGGCTCTGTGCCAGGCTCTAGGGAGAATGGAACACAAAATTGCAGATGTGATTTGACAAGGACAAGTACAGAATGATCACCTCTTTATTCTTAAAGGCAGTTCCTCTTTTAATGCAGCCTAAGGTTGTATTAATGCTTTGGACGACTAAATCATAGTTAATTCATGTTGAGCTAGCATTCTATTAAATGGCAAGAGCTTTTCCCTATAAACTGCTATCTAATTCTGCCTCTCCCTCTTCACTCCCTCATTTTGTAATTGTGAAGTCTTTTTTGAAGTCAAGTGTAAGACTTAACCATTGTTTTATATTAATTCAGTCCTGTATCTGAACTTTGTATCTGAACTCAGTCATCTTTGTGCTATCAATCCTCCCTCCATGAAGGTATCCCATCTGTTAATAAGTCCTAGAAAGGATGAAGAAGTAATATTTTACATTTATTCTTATCAGAAAAAAATTTTTTTTTAAGATTTGTCCCATTGCTGTATCCTTGGATCCCAAGTCAATCATTCAGTATTTTAGTTATCCTTGCTAGCTTTGTGTTAGCTGCAAATTTTATGAACATGCTATTTATGTCTTTATTTAGAATCTTTATTCAATAGGTTAAGGCCCAGGACAGACTACTAAGGCATACTACTAGAGTTTTGCTGAAATACTATATAGGAATAATGACTCTATGGTATTTATTCCATGGAAGTCTTGGAACTATCAAAATGGGAATTGAGTTTGACTTGGCATAGACTATTTTTGATACTGCTTTGTAGGGTTTAATTGACTATGGGTTCCCATTATAGTGCTTATGATAGGGATACTTATTTCTTTAATCATATATTAAACAATTTCATAAGAAGTTATTTAGGCCAAACTTGTTCTTTACTTGCCTCCCTAGTTTTCAAATCAGAATATCTGACCTCCATTCTTGTTGCCCTTTTCATAAGTTTCTATTGATGTACATGAATCCACTTTTCTAATACCTTTAATTGTGAAATTGTGATATGTCCAGGCTTGTTAACCTGAACTTTATTCATGGTTACTTATTCTGTTAAAAAGTAAGGCTTTAAAAATGCAGTATAAGTGCAGCTGGGTAGCTCAGTAGATTGAAAGTCAGGCCTAGAGACATGAGGTCCTACATTCAAATCTGGCCTCAGACACTTACTTCCTGGGCAAGTCACAACCCCCATTGCCTTGCCCAATGTTCGGCAACCTTTTTGGCCTTGAGAGCCATAAACTCCTGTGGAAGGAACCCCCCCCCCCCCAGCTGAAGGGCCCCCTGGGGCACATCCTGGGGCTCTGCCCGGACTGGGGAGGTGGAGCCAGATAGAGAGCCATACCTTGCTGACCCCTGGCCTAACCCTTACTACTCTTTTGCCTTAGAACCAATACATGGTATTGATTCTGAGATGGAAGGTAAGGGTTTTTTTTTTAAAATTATTTTAAAATGAAGTATAAATATATATTATTATGTTATTTTTTCCTCAGTTGTCTTAGCCCACTTATCCTACTCTCATAGCTAACCCCAACCCTGGATTTTTCTTATTTCTTGCTTCCTCTGCTCCTGTTTAAACATAATTCGATGAACAGTGCCAAGGGAAGTCAGAGAATTTGAATAATAGCTAGCATTTATGTATTTACATTAAGGTTTGCAGAGCACTTTATAAAGGTTATATAATTTGAAGAACAATTGTTATCTCCATTTTGATACATGAGAAAACTGGCTGAAAGGCATTGTGATTGCCACACTGCCAAATTACTTTGAATTGTTAAGATTAAAATTCTTTCAAGATTGCATCTTAATTTATAATTATTTATAAATAATTTAAAAAGCAGGTCAAAGAAAGAAAAGGCCTCTCCACCTACATAAGGCTGGCAGTTACTTTACCAAGCCTCCTCCAAGCTTGGTAGTTGTGCCCTTTTTCTCAGTTCCCAGCAAAAAAGCCCAATTTTCTCTCAGGACCCACATTGAAGCCTTTAATGATATCTCTTTTGAAAATGCTTCAGATTGTAGGACACTGACCTTGCTCTGGGCAAGAGGCAGCTCTTCTGGACTCCAGGGAGTCACTAGGCTTCTAGTGTCCCCCCAGAGTGCACAGGTCTGCTCTTCTCCCCCATTATCTTTTCCATATTCTTTTAATTTGATTAGAATTTGGAGCAAGTTACAGATGAATCCAATCAGGATCAATCCAGTCCAATCAAACATAATGTAAAAACGCTCCCCTTTTAGAAACCAAGGTTTTAATCTTGGAGTGGCAAGAAAGGAAATGGGTATAGGCTAGTATTAAATTCTTACAGTACTAACTGGGTCCACAACAAATCTGAAATTGCTTATCTCAGCTGGGCCCTAACTGCAAGACAAGCCTTTTATAGCTACCTAATTGAGTCCCTATCACACTACCCAAACAATCATTCTAAACCTTCTCTCGTTAAGCTTCCCATACCACAGCCTCTTAGCAGTGAATCTTAATTTAGTGTTACTGAGAAAATAGAAGCCATTTATCCCTAACTTTCTCTGGAAAAGAAGCTCTTTTTTGTTACATAACCAAATTTCTTGACATCATCTTCCATTCTTTTCTCTAGGTGGATATATGATAAAAAAGGGAACCCTTCTCTTTGCCAAGGCTAATCTCTCTGTGTATGTATGTATGTAATATATATGTATATCCCCATCTCTTTTTTTTTATATTAAATTGTCCTTGCAATCATTTTCTCTTTCTCAAATATTCATTTACTCCCTATACATTGGCTCCTTCCTTGGTGCCTAGAAATGCCTCCAGGTCTTATCTGTCCTTAAAAAACTCTAAAGATGTCCTAATAATTTTCTTAAGCTGTCTGCCTATATCTCTTTTCCTACACACAACTAAACTCCTAGAAAACACTGTCAGCTTTCCTTGCCTCTATCTCTCACTCTTTCCTTGCAATTTGACTTCTTACTTCCTCATTTAACAGAAACTATTTAGTGATCTCTTAACTGTTAAATCTGATTTTTCCCCCTGTGAATTCCCCAAATTTCATGACAACTTTGTAGCATTTGACACTACTGAGGACTCTTTTCTTTAGAATACTCTCTTGACTCTCTGAATACTCTCTTGGCTCTCTCTGTACTTGTCTTGTTCATTTTCTAAACTTTTCTCACTTAACCTATTGCTCGATTCACTTTTATGATGCCAAATTGATATTCTTTAAGTAACAGGCCTGACTTTGTTAAACAGAAATCTCTTGCTTGGAAAAAGTGACCTTCTTGATTTCTTGGATCAAATACAAACTTCTCTGTGCCATAATAAATCCTTTATTACTTGGTTCCAACCTCTCTGTCCATGTATATTAGATATTATTCCCCAACATGTACTACAGGCTAGTCAAATTGGCCTTTGTGTTTGTTTCTCACACATGATATTGCATCTCCTTGTTATCTTTGCATAGAAAGAAACTTCCTTCTCATCTCTTAGGATTCCTAGTGTCTTTCAAAGCTTAGCTCAAGTACTGCCTCCTACATGAAGGCTTACTAGATCTTTCCAGCTGCCAGTGTTTTCCCCTAAATTACCTTGTATTTATTTCGTATATAATTATACATGCATGGCATCTCCCCAGTAGAATACTGACATAGTTGGGCAAAATAACTCCCAATAATTGCTTTAATTTCTTCTTCGTTGGTTGTGATTTCACCTTTTTCATTTTTGACACTGATAATTTGGTTTTTCTTTTTCCTTTTTTAAAATCAAATTAACTAATGGCTTATTTGTTTTACCTTTTTTTCTTCCTAAAACCAGCTCCTTCTCTTTACTAATTCAATGGTCTTTTCTCCCCCAAAATCATACTTTTCTGTCTTAGAATCAATACTGTGTATTAGTTCTAAGGCAGAACAACAGTAATGGCTAGTCATTGGGGGTTAAGTGACTTTCCCAGGGTCTCACAGGTAGGAAGTATCTGTGGTCAAATTTGAACCCAGGACTTCCTGTCTCTGGATCTGACTCTCAGTCCACTTAGCCACCCAGCTGCCCCTCTCGTGGTATATTCTTTAAATAGTATGTGCTTATAGCTTTTGAAAATGGATTGTGTAGTGTTCTGTATGTTGTTCTTTCCAATGATGATTTCTTAGAAAAAATATACTGTGGATAATATAGAGTGATGTATTAAAATTCTTTTCTCTTCAGATGATGAAACATGCCTGGAGTAATTATAGGAAATATGGCTGGGGACATAATGAACTCAAACCCATTGCTATGAAAGGACATTCCACAAATATATTTGGTAAGTTGATTTTGTCTATTTGCATTATATCAGCTCATAAATTAAATTCTTAAAATTATCATACTTGAAATATTAGACATTCTCTTTTTTAGTTTTCTGTAATTCAGAATTACTGCACTCATTTTTATGAGCAGCTCAGTAGTTGTTGTTCATCTTTAGTTTTCAAAGAGGACTAGACCAATAATTATATGTATTGTGCAGTACATTAGTAAGTGACTGTCCTAAATGTCTAGGGGAGGGAGGTTTTTTGTTGAATTACTATTTTAGATGCTAAAATTTTTGTTGTGTTTTCTTTTCCATTAGAAAGTAATATAAGAGATTGATACTCAGAATTAATTGTCTCACCTTTCAGAGTTGTGATAGGCCCAGGAAGTCTTTGAACACGTGTTTGTCTTCTCTAGCTCTGATTGAACCCTTAAATGTTAGAAACATGAAAAGAGCCATTGAATGAATCAATTCCAGGGTCTTTTGAGAAATTCTCATTTTGTTCTATTTGAAGAGGAAGTGAAGTCAGGGGAATTTTTTCTTTGTATTTCTAGCACTTAGCAGAGTTGAGTTGAGTGTAATGAAATGAAATGGATTGCCATTCACAATCACTTCATTTCATTTCAGTTAATCTTTAGAATCTGTCCTTTCTTCCTTGACTTTAGGGCTCAGAAATGGAGGAAGTAAAAGTAACCCCTCCAGGTATCTTCTAGAAGTTTAGGGCTGTAGGAGTTTCAGATTTGGCTCCAACATTTAAAAGTGATGTGACTTTTGTCAGTTTGTTTATTAGCTTCTTTGAAACTTCTTTGAAGTAGCAATAATATACTATTTATCTCGAAGGATTGCTCTGAGTAGAAAGATGGACTTGTCTTTAGAGGCTCCTTGAACTGAGTTTCTGGGACCAAGACTTCTGAATACAGCTCTCTCTTAAACAGATATTTTGTGATGAGTAAGACAAAAACCCCCTCCTCTTTAAATTATGCATATTTAGAACTCCAAATGTGAATCAGAATGTAGGGAGACTGTTGACATGTTTACTGTTTGATGCACACATGCATACACACACATTTATTTTTGTGTGTAGTTCTATGTATCTGTACATACATGTGTATTTGATATCTAGAGAGGCAACTCTAAGGAGGATGATGGGAACATTGGATAGGTAACCTTATGAAGCTATTGCGAATGGGAATTGTGAATAAACAGGGCAGTTTGAAAGAAACTATGCATTCATAAGGTAGGTAGTAGGAAGGAGATAATTTTTTAACTTGATGAGAGTAATAAAGTTTTACTGTGTGGCCTCCCCCTCCCCCCCCCGCAAAGACTAAAAAAGTAAGAAGAGGGGGTCTATTGGTATTCTTTATCTCAAAAGAGAAAACTTTGTTCTTGCTTGCATACCACTTTTAGATTAAATTTCTTCTAAAATGCTGGGTTTTTTGTTTTGTTTTTGTTTTTGTTTTTTTAAAAATATCACTCCCTTGCTCAGAAGCCTTCCTATTACCTTCAGGGTAAAATACAGTCCTGGCATTCAGTGTGTTTTAAAAACCTAATAAGACTTGTGCTAGACTACTTTTTTCAACTTTCTCTTATAGATGGAAAAATCATGAGTCCATTCTCTCAGAGTGATTTCTTTAACATTTCCTAAACATATCATGCTCACTTAAACCTGAAATGTCCTTCCCTCTCCTTATTACTTATGCACATCTTATTAATCCTTCAAGATCTATCCAACTTAATCACTTTTTAGAAGCTGCCTTTGACTGCTCTATAATCCTATAGCACTTATCTGTATTATTTATTTTACACTTACAACGTATGTCACCTGGAAGATTATTTTGTCTTTTATAGCGGTGTTAGTGAATGTTTTCAAGATCATGTGCCCAAATTGCAACTTCAGGTTGCCTGTGAGCCTCCCACATCACCCCGGAGAGTAGAGGGAAAAAGTGCTCGCTTTGGGGGGCTGGACAGAGGGCTGGGCCATGTGAAAAATGTCCTTGGGCACTGTAGAGAGGGGGGACGGGGCAGACCTCTCCATGTTACCTTGGCATCCATGCCATGGCTTCACTAACACAGTTTTATAGTATACAAATCTTGTCTTTTTAGCTAACTTAGAAACTCATCAATGATAGAGTTTTTGACCCATATATCTTTATCTTTTTGAACTTTTGTGCATATTTTCCTCTAAATGCCCCCATAGCACTCCCATCCAATATACGTGGGGGGCTTTCCAGCTTTACCTGACCCAGCAGTATAGCACACTGTTTAACCTCTCGCTTGCTTCATTGCTAGTCTATCTCCTTTTGTGACAACATATTTCTTGAATATTATTTACACTACTTCATGTATTTTATTCATCATTAATAATATGCTTCAACAAATTGTTGTCCAATATAAAGCTCTCTATTTTTCTTTGGATGATGTTTGGAGATAGTAATATTTTGTTATTTGTAGCATATAATTCCACTGAAGAATTCTGTGTTTAAAAACTTGGGCTTTTGTTTAATGTTTAAGGAAAACATTATGCAGTTTCCCAGATTTATTTTAGCACATGGTCTTTCCTTCCTGTTCTGTTCTAAGCTCAATTTATAAATTATTTGCTGTATATATGTAAGACAAGTACTGATTAATCTGTTCAATAGCCTGTCCATTCAAATTTACTCTAGCATACTCTAGACTAGGGGACGGCAATGTATGGCTCTTGAGCCATATCTGGCTCTTTTGAGGGCCAGATATGGCTCTTTCTGCAAGAGCCATAAAGTCCATTTTTTTTTCAGGCACTGTTACAGGAGCGGCACTGTGAGCACTGTATGGCTCTCACGAAATTATATTTTAAAAAATGTGGCATTTATGGCTCTCATGGCCAAAAAGGTTGCCAACCCCTGATCTAGACAATGATCATTCTTTTTGTTTCTGATTGTTAGACTAAGCTTTTTTGAGTGGTTATAGATTTTATTTAGTTGATTCTGTAGTTAGTAATCTGGAATTTGTGCAATTGACATAATGCCCTTTATAGATAGAAGCATCTTGAGGATCTCACTGTCTATAAGGAAATATTCTTTCTATTTGTTCCCTTCACTGGATATTCCCTGTGGTGAATATAAAATCTCCTTTTTTTTTTTTTTTTGTTTGACAAAAATATCTTGTTATCTTCACCTAAGAAACTTTTAAATTGAGGATGGCTAGGCATCCCAGTGGATTGAGAGCTAGGGCTAGAGACAGCAAATCCTGGTTCAACTCTGGCCTCAGACACTTTCCAGCTGGGTGACCCTGGGTGAGTCCCACTTAATCCCCATTGCCTAGTCCTTACTGCTCTTCTACCTTGCAACCAATACGCAGTATTGATTCTAAGATGGAAAGTAATTTTTTTTTAAACACTTTTAAATGATCTCAATTTATTCATGGGCAATGCTTTAGCGGAGGTCTTTTATTTATTTATTTATTTATTTGTTTGTTTCTCAGTTTTTATTTATTTAGTATATTTTTCCATGGTTCTCTTCTCTGTCCTCTCTTCTCTGCTCCCTCCCAGAACTGACAAACAATTCCACTGGGTTATACATGTATTATTGCTCAAAGCCTATTTCCAAGTTACTTTAACAAATTACATTTGTTTTAGAGTGATCTTTTAAAAGCCAGATCCCCAATCATATACCTGTATAAATAAGTGATAAATTATATGTTTTTCTTCTATGTTTCTGTTCCCGCAGTTCTTTCTCTGGATGTGGATGGTTTTCTTTCTCATAAGTTCCTCAGGGTTGTCCTAGATCATTGCATTGCTATTAGTAGCAGAGTCTGTTACATTTGACATTTTACATCCCATGGTGTTTCAGTTTCTTGTGTACAATGTTTTCCTGGTTCTGCTCATTTCACTGCATCAGTTCATGGAAATTTTTCCAGTTCATGTAAAAATTAAGCAGATCATCATTCCCTTATGGTGCAGTAGTATTCCATCACCATCATATAACACAATTTGTGCAGCCATTCCCCAATCAATAGACTCCCCTCCTCCTCCTCATTTTCCAGTTTTTTTGCCACCACAAAAAGCCCAGCGAGTAATATTTTTGTACATTTTTCATTATCTCTTTGGGGTACAAACCCAGTAGTGGTATAACTAGATCAAGGACATGCATTCTTTTAAAGCCCTTTGGGCAAAATTCCAAATTGCCTTCCAGAATGGTTGGGTCAGTTCACAACTTTACCAGCAATGCAGTAGTGTCCCAATTTAGCCACATCCCCTCCAACATTATTTTCCTTTACTGTCATATTGGCCAATCTGCTAGGTGTGAGGTGGTATCTCAGAGTTGTTTTGATTTGCATTTCTCTAATCAGGAGAGATTTAGAACACTTTCTCATGTTGAAATAGGTAACTAAATAAATACTAGGCCTAAAAGGATAATAGGTGATAGGGATAGGATAAAAAGGTGATAGAGGGAATGTTTTGTTAAAATAAGTTAACTGCCTAACAAACAGGTAAAAAGGGAAACACACCTACTAACCCAAATACAAGACAAAGCCAGGAGTAGAGTGTAACAGGATAGGGAATGACAGTTAACTCCCTCCCCAACTGCCTCCTTAGACCAGCCTGGGTTTCAGTTAAAACTTTATGGGTTCTTTAGTTGGTATTAGAGAAGAAAGCACACATGGAAATACAAAACACTAAACCCTCTTTAATAAAACAAGGGAAGGTGAGTGGGAGAGGTTTAACTGACTACTGAATAAGACCCAGCCAACTATTAGTTATATTAGGCTGGCTGGCTGAATCAGGGTGACTGGTAAGCCTATCGGAGATCAGGGGTTTTCTCACTCCACTGGAGACACTGGTCCAGATGAATCCTTGATGACACAGAAACAACCTCTTGAACAGCCAATAAATCCAAACTGTGGAGATAGACACACTGCAACTGGTCCACCCAGATACAAGGTCTTGATCTCCTTCAGTCAAGGCACTTAGTTGATTCAAAGAAACTGGTTTCCAAGAGATGGCAGGATCACAGCTCACAAGCTTCAATCTCCAGCTCTGCCAGTTCCAACCAATACCCTCCTCAAACTTGCTGCTGCATTCCTTCTAAGAATGTCCACATCAGCCAGCCAGCTCTCTGTCTCTTGCTACTCACATATTCATATCTACCTTATTTATATGCTCTACCTTATATTTACCTACAACAATGTAATTATTGATAGTTTTGATTTTTTCATCTGAATACTGCCTATTCATATCCCTTGACCATTTGTCAATTAGAGCATGGCTTGATTTCTTTTCTTTTCTCTCTTTTTTTTTTCATAAATTTGATTTAATTCCTTATATATTTGGGAAATTAGACCTTTGTCAGAGAATTTTGTTATAAAAATTTTTCCCCAGTTTATTGCTTTCCTTTTAATTTTGGTTGCATTAGTTTTGTTTGTACAAAACCTTTTTAATTTAATATAATCGGAATTATTCATCTTATATTTTATAATGTTCTCTATCTCTTGCTTGGTCTTAAATTCTTTCCTTTTCCAGAGATCTGAAATGTATACTATTCTATGTTCTCCCAATTTATTTATGACTTCACTCTTTATATTGAAGTCATTTATCCATTTTGAATTTATCTTGGTATAGTGTGTGAGACGTTGATTTTAACCTAATTTTTATCATACTGTTTTCCAGTTTTCCTAGCAGTTTTTGTCATAGTGGTTCTTGTTATGAGGAGGTCTTTTAAAGCAGCGTCTTGCTGCTTTAAATTTGCTGCTTTAATTGAATTATTATAGAAAAAATTATTATAGATACCAACAAAAATAGGTATTGTATCTTAATCTTCTAACTTTCCCTGTGGGCTTCCCTATGATTTACAAACATACCAATGTCTTCCCCATCTTTAAAAAAAATCCTCACTTGACCTAATAGTCATCAGTTTCCCTATATCTGCTAATGGTTTTCCTATATCTTAAATTTCCTTTATAGCAAACATTCTGCCACTCATTCCTCCACCCCCTGCCCTACTGCAAGCCATCTACAATTAGTACCTTAACTTTCTGTTCTTCCCACCAATGCACCAATGATCACACCAAAATCTCAAGCCTGGGTGTATGTAGGTGTGCGCGCGTGTGCGCACGCGCACGCACACACACACACACACACACACACACACACACACCCCTGGATATATTTGGATCTATTGGAGCTGGTGAGGTCACCAAGATGGATAGTATGGATCTGGAGTTCTTTTTTTTTGTTGTTGTTGTTATGATTTCTTTAGCAGTCTGGGAAAGACTGGTAAAGTCTTCTCAGAAATATATTTTTTAAATGTATAAAATAAAATGCATAAGATTATTATTATTTTATTTATTCATTTACTCATCCACTAACCAATCATTTAATTAATTTGCTCATTTATTCACTTATTTACTTACTCATTTATTTATTTATTTGCGTCCTCCCACATTTATTTATTTATTTGTTTGTGTGTAAGCCCTTATCTTCTGTCATAGGATCAATATTGTATATTGATTCTAAGGCAAAAGAGTGGTAATGACTAGGCAATGGGGGTTAAGTGACTTGCCCAGGGTCACACAGCTGGGAAGTGACTGAGGTCAGATTTGAACCTAGGACCTCCCACCTGTGGTCCTGGTTCTCAATCCACAACTGCTATCTAAAATGCATTAGATTAAAAGGCAAACCAGTTATATTGAAAGTAATTATAAAAATCTTAAAAATAAATAACTTCAGAAATTAAATTCATAAATCCTTAGGTTAGGAAACTAGGTTAAGCTATAGAGGGCAAATAGGAAGACTCAGGCATCCCCTTTAATGATATCTACAGTTAACAGATGTATCCCAAATGACCATCCAGCTGTGAAAGGGAATTTATCCTCTTTGTTTCTTTTTCACTTCATCAGGTGGACTTCTCCTCCCTTTGTTTTAATTTAATTAATCAGGGACTTGAAGGTCATTTTACCATAGAGATGTATAAGGACACCCTCAGACAAAGAAAGTTGAAACCAAGGAGAAAGGAAATTGATCCCACAGGCACACCTTCCCCTTCCCCCCCCCCCCCCACCCCATTGGTGCAAATTAAGGAACTATGATTGGTTCGAGAAATGACATGGATAAAAGCGGAGACCAGAAGTCTGAGATTCATTCATTTTGGGTTGGTGACTCGGGCTGAAGAGACTCTTGAGGACTTCCACCTGGAGATTGGAACCTGTTCTTTTGGTTGGAGATCGGGACTTGAGGGAGCCTTTGTTGTTGAGCTGGATTTCTTTGGATTGGCAATTATAGTGTATTTACTTAGGCAATATTTTCTCCACTTTCCTACATTTCCCCCTTTACTACCTTGTTGTAATAAAGCTACTAACAGCCTCATGATGAAGAGTTAAATAAATGACAATTTAAAAAAATTCTTATTTTTGTCAAACCTATTTTAATTATTATGCAGCAAAGGAGACCAAAAAAAAAAAAAGATGATGAGATGTGCTGAAGGAGAACAGAAAAGAACAAGGTCGTGAAAACCTAGGGAGAGAAAAAAAGTGATTAATGAGAGGTAAAGAAAGGAAGATTGAGAGGTCTTTTAGACTTATCTATTAAGAGGGTCTTGGTAATTTTGAAGAGAAAAATTTCATTTGAAAACAGATGGTTGCCTACCTTTCCTTTTTCTAATTTTGGCTTTGAATTCTACTGGAACTATGTCCTTGGTTTTGTAAATTATATTAAATATTTGATTTCTTTTTGGTATTTGTGGATCTTTTGCTTTTTTCTCTCCTACTCATTCCCCTTCTTTCTTCCTACATCTTCATCATCAAAAGAAATAAAGAACAAGTCATATTTAAAAAAAAATCAAAATACTCTCTTCCATACTTAATTTGTTAAGGGTAGTGAAACATCTTTGTAATGGTTTTGAAGAGTCTAGAAGTTTAAGGTTCAGATTTAGCCACCTGAAGCTACAAAGTACTTATCGCAAAACTGGAAAAACATTAATTACTCATGGATAGGCTTGAGCCAGTATTTAAAAAAATGACAATTCTGGTAGATTGATTTATCTCTTTAGTGCCATAACAATCAAACTACCCAAAAATTATTTCAGAGAATGGGAAAAATAATGATGAAATCTGTTTGGAAGAATAAAAGGCCAACAATTTCAAGGGAATTAATGGGGGAAAAAGTAGCTGAATCAGACCTTAAACTGTATTTATACAGCAGCAACCATCAAAACAATGTGGTACTGCCTAAAAAAAGTAGAGTGGTGGATCAGTGGAACAGATTAGGCATTCTCTATGTAGTAGTAAATGACGATAGTGTGTTTGACCAACCAAAAGACCCAAGCTTTTAGAAAAACTCACTATTTGACAAAAAGTGTGGGGAAAATCAGCGAACAGTATGCCAGAAACTAGGCACAGACTTAACACCTTATACTGTATACCAAAGTAAAGTCAAAACTCTGATGCATGATTTAGAAAAAAAGGAGCGAAACCATAAACATTAATAGTTTGTCTGTCAGCTCTATAGATAAGGGAAGAGTTTATATCCAGACAAGACATAGAGAATTTGATGAGTTTCAATGGTAACTTTTTAATTTTAATGTAATAACTACATTAAATTTAAAAATTTTTGCACAAATAAAACAGTGCATCCAAGATTAGAAGGGAAACAACAATTTTTATTTTTTGCTTGATATTGATAATTGGATAAAGTTATCTTTGTGGTTGGATCAAGGAAGGAATTTCTGAGATCTTAAAGTATGCATTGGAGACCTCTCACACAACATAGCAGGATTGCCCCTAAGGTACATTTTGCTTTAACAAATAAAGTACCCATTTACATTTAACAAAATAAATGCACCAGTATTCTGAACACCTTTCAGTTAGTTGTGTTACCCAAAAGATCAGTCAACCAATCAAGTAAATGTTGGAAGGAAAGTGGAAAAACACTGTAGGTGGAGCTGTGAACTGATCCTCTCATTTTGGAGAGTGATTTGGAACTATGCCCAAAGGACCATAAAACCATGCATAACCTTTAACCCAGCAATACCACTACTGGGTCTGTATCTCAAAGAGATCAAAGATAGGAGAAAAGGACTAACTTATACAAAAATGTTTATAGTTGCTCATTTTGTAGTAGCAAAGAACTGGAAACTGCAGAAATGTCCATCAGTTGGGGAATGGCTGAACAAGTAGTATACGATTATAATGCAATACCGTTGTGCCATAAGAAATGACAAACAAGATGATCACAAAAAACATGGAAAGACTTATATGATGTGATAAAAAGTGAAGTGAGCAGAATTAGGAAAATATTGTACATAGGAAAAGCAACAAAAATAAGATGATCTATAGTTGTAGCTTCTGCTTTCTTAGTTTCCTAAAACCTAAATTTTCAAAGTTCCTTAATTTTGTTCTGATTGTGAGTTCCTAGTATGTTGTTTGGTGTTTAATACATGTTTATTGACCAACTAATGTTACTATTTTTAATTATACAAGATGTCATTAATCTATTAAAAAGTACTAAGCACCTACTGTATACTAAGAAATGAACTTGGTGCTTGGGAAAATAAGTTCAAAGAATCCAACAATCCCCACTTACAATGAGCTTGTGGTGGGAAAAAGAACAAATCTCTATAAAAACCGTATTAAGTACAAATACATACAAGAAAAATACAAGATAGTCTGAGGTGGGTGGGATGCTAAAAATTGAGATCAGGAAGGGCTTCATGTAAAAGTTGGCACTTAAGCTACATTTTAAAGAAAGAGAACTCAGTGAGGCAGAGATAAAAGAGTCAGTGCATTTCATTTGTGGAATATGGCCAATGGAGGCAAGGAGACCAGAAACCAGAGATGTAGTATCATATGTGAGAAATAGAGAGGAAGCCTGGGTTGGGGATAAGGAAAAGGGTGATGACCAAGGAGGATAGATAAATTGGGGTCAAGTTATGTAGGGCTTTTCCCCCCTTCTTTCCTAAGAGAGAAGAATGGTAAGGACTAGGCTAAGTAATGTGCCCAGGGTTGCAGAGCTAGAAGTGTCTGAAGCCAGATTCGAATCTGGATCCACCTGATTCCAGGCATTCTATCCACTGTGCTACACCTATCTGCGATATTAGATTTTAAAAGATTATCTGAGGAGTTTTATTTTATCCTGGATAACTACTGCAGTTGGTTGAATAGGGGAGGCACATGATCAGAATGTATTTTGGCTCCATGCTATGGTTGGTATAGGGAGAAATTTGAAGCAGGGAGACTTGTAGTTATCTAGATGAGATGATTAGAGCCTATTTTAAGGTAGCAGCCCTGTGATCAGAAAGAAGGGGAAGGAATCAGATAAGAGAAATGTTGGTAAGGTAGAAATGTTTAGTTTAGGCAAATGATCATATACAAGAGGTGAGTCTAGTACAATGCCATGTGTATGGTCATGTTAAGAATGGTGGTACCTTTGAAAAATGGGGAAGTTCAAAAGAGGAGATGATTTAGGGATAAAGGTCCTCCTTTCTCTCCTCAAATGGCTTCTGTCGCATTTCAGGCCCTTCTCACCTCTTGTCTGTTATAGTAGCCTCCTCATTTGTATCTTTGCCTCTGATTATCTTCCAAATTCACAGATCTTAACTACTTTACTTTCCTATTCAATAAACTCTTAAGATACTCAGGAGTTCATCTGTTTGGCATTTAAAGCTGTTTTCAACCTTGCTTTAATCATCCTTTCTAGGCTCATTATATATACATTGCTCCCCTTCATGCATTCTCTAGTATATATTATAGTCTGTTGGCCTTGTTATTTATTGCTCTTCATGCACAGCAATCTGTGTATTGTTTCTGAGCTCTTGCATTTTGTATATATTGTATATCTACTTCTATGTGTGTTTTATTTTATTTGATAACATATGAGCTTCTTGAGATATAGGATTATTTTGTCTTTGTGTTCCTAGTACCTAGCTCAGTGTCTGCCATGTACTAGATGTTTAATATAAATACTTTTTGATTGATTTACTCTTAGAGTTTTGGGTACAGTGCAGCCATTTCCATTTTTTTTTTTGACACTGCCCTAACATAAACACCAACAAATCAGGATCACCTTCTTACTATCATAAAGCATAATAGATTGAGAGCTAGGAGGGACTTTGAAGGCTATTTGGGACTAATCTTCTCATTTTACAGATGAGAAAACTGAAGGTCACACAGATAAAGTGACTTGCTGAAGGTTATGTAACTAAGTATGTATCTGAGTTTAGATTTGAATTCAGGACTTCCTGACCTCATAGTATTCCTACTGGAACTCTTGTGGAGTGCTGACAATTTGTCATAGATAAAATGCTATTAAATTAAAATGCAACTGTATTGCCATTCTAAAGTAATTTACCCTGTGATGATCAAATATAGAAGCCATTATGTTTAGTACAGGTATATTGTAAGCAAGGTTGAAAAGCTTTGTATTTATTTTTCTGAGAAATTGAAATTAAATAGCCTATAAGAATGAATCAGTGTGGCTGTTTCATTATAGTATTTCAAGCTGACCCCTTCCCCCATTCCATTTCTTTGTTATCATTTTGACTCTCCCAGTTTTCTTAAAAATAATATTTGTGACATAAGTATATTTTAGTTATTGATTGAACATCTTTTGAAACTATTATAACTTTTGGTTAATCTTATGTAAAAAATTATAAAATGAATTTAAATGCAAGCTAATATATTTTCAGTGTTTCCTTGAGGATGTGCCTGAGGGACTTATCTTCACTTTTGTTTAAAAAAAGGAATTGTCAGTTATGAGTAATAAGGTAGCTAGGTGTTATAGTAAATTGCGAGATGGGCTTGGGAGTTAGGAAGACTGGAGTTCAGTCTGGCCTTAGACCCTAGTGACCATAGCAAGTCATTTAACCTCCCATCAGCCTTAGTTACCTTCTCAGTAAACTAGAATAATAACAATTCCAAGATTTTTTTTTAGGATAAAATGAGCTAATATTTTAAAGTGCTTTGCAAAATTTAAAGTGGCATATAAACTAGCTAATATAATTTTAATGATTGTTATTAGTCTTGGTATAAGCTTACTTGACATTACAATGAATCAGAAGGACTGAAGTTTTTTTTGTGTGTGCATATCATGAACTCCTCCCCAGAGTAATGTGTTTATTTAAATTCATAAAGTAAAACACATAGGATTACAAAGGAGACTAAAGATTAGTGAAAATGAGGATGTAATTTTTTCCAATTCAAGTTCATAGGACTCTTGAAATATACTTTTCACAATAAGAACCCTTGTTCTAGAGCTAGGTTCATTTGAAGGTTATCTTTGAACGGCCAAGCACCAACAGGTGCTGAGACAACTCAGACTTTAAGGGATATGGTATAAAATACCATTTTAAAATATATCATTTGGTATTCAGAATCAATTTTCTCATTAGCAAAAATGTTATAAGTATTGTGTAATTTTCTAGACAATCTCACCAAATCTTATATAAACTATAATGTAGATGAAAAATACTGTTTCTATTTCTGTTGAACTGGAACACTGATGATATTTTGAATAGAACTAAGAAGGTCTAGTGCTCACTTTGTCACATATTAGTTGTTTATCACCAGAGGGAAGTCACTTCTTTGAGCTTAATTTTTATTGTCTTTACAATAAGAAGATTGGACTAGATGGATGCTAAGATTTTTTTTCTAGCTTAAAAGTACTTTAAAAATATAAGGTTGAAAATAATAAATACATTTTCCATAAGAACAGGATCCTAGCTTGGAGAATCCATAATATGCTGGCTTACTGCTTCCCTGATAGGAGAAGCAGTGAATTTTGCTTCTCTGAGTCCTTCTACTTGGGCAGTGAGATTAGTTATTTCTTCAAGTTAGAGAACTTCTAGATAGTAGGAAAGGTCATGTTATGTATAGTATTTCTTCCTGTCAAGTAAGGGGTGAGTTTAGTTTGTGTGGCTGTCCAACAGTGAAGAGTAACCAAGGACGAGTTGGAAACTGAAATAGAAGAACAAAAAATAAGTTTTCTTCTCTCATTCTGTTCAATCTTATTTTTCCACAGTTTGAGAAGGGATTTGGGATAAGAGCAGGGAAAGACAATTTCTCTAATATTTCTTATTTTCCCCAATAATTCTTAGTCGTTCTTTTTAAATATTATATTGAACCTAATGGATATTGTAGGTAATCTATAGAATTGCCAAGAATTTGGGTGAATTTATTTTATATCCTGCAATTTTACTGATGTTATCATTTCAATGAACAATTTAATTAACACTTTTTAGTATTTACTATTCCTTCTCACATTAAAAAAAACACTAACTTTGTTTCCTTTTGTCTATTCTTATTCACTTATTTTCCTTTGTCATTTCTAAAATTATGCCAAAATAGTAGTAGTGATAATGAACATTCTTACTTTACCCTTTATCTTACTAGAAAAGCTTCTACTTTATCCATTACATATAATGTTGGTTCTTGATTTTAGATTGGTATATTAAAGAAAGGTCCATTTATTCCTATATTCTCTAGCATTTTAATAGAAAGAGGTGTTGTACCTTGCCAAAAAGCCATTCTGTATCTTTTGATATAATCATCTGGTTTAAAAATTTTAATATTATTTTTATGTTTTATTATATTATTGGTCTACATTCCTGGTATATATCCAATTTGTTCCTAGTCTATAATTTAATGTTGCTTTAGTCTTGCTAATATTTTATTTAAAACTTTTGTGACAGTGTTCATTGGTCTGTAGTTTTCTTGCTCTGGGTTCTCTCTGTTGTTTAGGTATCAAGACTATTTCATACACAGAGACTTATAGGATACCTTTTTTTCCTCATTATTGTTAAGCAGTTTATGTAATTAGGGGAATTGTTTTTTGGAAATTTGATAGAATTCACTGGTAAATCCATCTGATTCTGGAATTTTTTTCCCTTGGAAATTCTTTTATGCCTTGTTCATTTTCTTTGTCTGATATAGAGTTACTTAAATAGCCTATTTTATTAATCTGAGTATTTTATATTTTGTAAACACATTCATTTCTTCAATTATATTTAATAGTATATCATTGTGCAAAATAGTTTTTGATGATTTTCTTCTTTAACTGTTCTGCATTCTTTTAAATATTTGGTATAAAAACAGTTTGCGTTTCCTATAACTTTAATTATATTGTTAATTGTAATAGATTTTCACACTTTCTATTTTTGTATTTAGGGTTTTAAAATTTATTAGTTTTCAGGTTGTTGTTTTATTAAGACTATAAGCTCACACTGTTGATCTGACTCTTATTTTGGTGATGAAAAAGTTTAGAGGTATAAATCTTCCTCTAAGGACATTTTAAACTTCACCCAACTATTTTGGTATGTTATATTGTAAGAGTCATTTTTGTTGATGAAAGTATCTGTTGTTTTTCATTCTTTTTTCTTCTCACCAAATTTTATGTTTATTTAGTTTCCAATTAAATTTTTTGTCCTTTGTTTTAAGTGCTTAAGGATGCATTTTAATTTTTATTACAGTGTTATTATTGTGGGGGGTTTGAGGTAAACCCCTGGGTTCCGGTCAGGTGCCCTTTGCAAGAATGCAAGACTGTAACTTAGCTTAGAAATAAAAAGAGAAATTTGTTATTTTAGAAGTCATGTTGAATTTCACTGGGAGGTCTATGCAGGGGTTGACACTGCCTACTAGAGGCGATGTGTTCTGGGCCTTTTTTATAGTCTTACAGTAACAGGAGTCTACATAACAGGATGAAGTAATAGAATAAGGTTGGGCAGGAGGGATATCCCAGATACAACCCCTTGGTTTTAGTGTCCATCTTGGAATCTAGGGGAGAATGCAAGGAGAATCTTTCTCTTAGGAATCTTTCTATATCATGGGTCTTTGCTGTCCAGGATCACCTTTTCCTCAGCATCACAAGAATAACAAGGAAAGAAAGGAATTTTCCTGCTTAACCACTTGTGGAGTTTGGGGTATACAGGGAAACCTGGGGTCCCATGTGTATGGAGTGGAAATTGAAGGGACCTTGGAAATTTAAAAGTTCACCCTCTTTTACTACTTATTAAATATATGACCGAGGAAGTTATTTAAAATATAATGCTTTAAAAATGAATAATATGGAAATAGGTATCAAGCAATAACATTTGTATAACCCAGTGGAATTGCTTGTTGGATTTGGGAGGGGGGAAGGAAGAGGGGAAGGAAAGAAAAATTAACTCTTAGATATTAATAACTTAATAATTTGAATAACATACTAATTTCTTATTCCACACAAATGCCATTTATCAGCAAAGAATCTAACATTTATGCTTTTCTACATATTTTATAATGGTTTTATATCCTAATACATGGTCAGATTTTGTAAAGGTGCCATGCATAGTATAAAGATTAAAATTAATATGCAAAAGCTAAATATTATATTTTATAAAGTTTTATTAATAATAAACTAACATAAAAAACTAGAGCAAAAAGGTACTAAACTAACTTCAGCCACGCTCCTAAAGGAGAGATTAAAAGAGGAAGAGGGAGGAACTATAGAATTTATAAAACAATAATGTGACTACTCAAATGTGGAGGCGCAGGAGAGATTAAAGGGAATTTTAGGAAATACTAAGGGACTTGTGGAGGATGAAGTCCAAGTTTCAAAATCTCCATTTATACATACCCCTCTCTAATCCTATTGAGAGGCCAGTCTCCCCAAAAGGATCATGGAAACATTATTAACTTATAAATCGAAATAATTTGTGGATAAAAGGAAAAGAGAATAAAATCAGTGATTGCTACATTGACAAAAAAGCCAATTTGGGGGCAGTCCCTTTTGGCATAAAAGTATACATTCAAAACAAATGCTTTCAACCCCCCCATAGTTCAATTTCACCTCCCAGAGTTCAATTCTGGATCTTCATGGCATCTTTTCCAAACAGGTTTGTCTTCGGGATTCTGGGAGTTAGCAGTTTATCCTAAAATTACTCAAATTCAAATCAAAGTTCACAACAATAATGTAGTCCCCCCTGAAGTGGATAATAACAAACAAACAGGGATCACTCAGGGATACATGGTTGAGTTATAAGGTATATGAATCAATTGCAAAAGAAATAAAAAACATCGGGGCAGCTGGGTAGCTCAGAAAGGGGCAGCTGGGTAGCTCAGTGGAGTGAGAGTCAGGCCTAGAGACAGGAGGTCCTAGGTTCAAACCTGGCCTCAGCCACTTCCCAGCTGTGTGACCCTGGGCAAGTCACTTGACCCCAATTGCCCACCCTTACCACTCTTCCACCTATGAGACAATACACCGAAGTACAAGGGTTTTAAAAAAAAACATCAAAAAATCCACATAAAAGAGAAAAAATAACTTGTGGATGAAATATAAAATATTAAAGTCTTATGTCTAAAAAAAATCTAAGTAAAAGAAAAATAAGCCTATAACAGGTCCTTTAATTGGGACCTAATTAAAGTGTTTTATGTAATTATGCAGCTACCCAGTCAGTAGCCAGGACTATAGAAAGTTTGCCACACTATGAAAGACAGCAAAGGGACTAGAGTATAGGAGCAAATGGGAGCCAGGATGGCAGCTAAAGAGGTGCTTGTTAGAATGTGGTTCAGAGGAAAACTTGCCTCTGACATATGTCAAAACAGCCACAACCTTGACCCCCAAACAAGTTCAAGTCCTCTTGTCTTGGCTCAAAATTACATCAATCTCACTGGGATTGGTTGGTCTCTTTGACCTTGTGCTCAATTGGCACTATGCAGGTTAGCTTTGTGCTTCTTTAGCACTGTACAGTAGCTCTTTTTAAATTTCCTTCTCCTGGGATCAGACAGAATCATTAAGCAAAGTTCCATAATTTTTTAAACAATCAATGGCATTATTCTATAGTTTAAAGCTTTTGGGTATGCAATGACACTAGAAGAAATGTATTTTAAACTTACATTACTGCAAAATAAAAAAAGGATAAATATTGATTATATGTACTTTAAATACTATATTGTACTCAAATACTATATTGAAAAAAGAATAAGAAAATGCTTTAAAATTCAGAAATATATAGCTTATAATCAGTGACATACTGTGTCAGCCTAGGAGAGGTAGAATACAAAGGTTCTTCATGAAAAAATGAGAGCCATTTCCTTTTTAAACTTGGCTATGAACCACTGTGTGAATGCAAATGATTTTTACAAAATAACATACATAAAAATAAAACAGTAGTAGAATAGATAATGCATATTCAAATAAAGTACCAAATTCCCAAAATTTACAATAGCCCAGTTAATAACAATAGCAAACACACCCATTATTATATAGGATTCACATGAGTTTATATATATAGCCACTTGCTGTGTGATATTTAAAAAACCTATGAACTGATGTATACTTGTCAGAAATTCAATGGATATAGCAAATCTTTCAACCTTGGCAATTGCTGATGAAAACCTATTTGGTTTAGAATTTAGATTATTCTGGTGGAAGAGTAGAATAAACTTTGAAGAGTCAAAGAATTAAATCATCCATTGGCCTTACTTAGAGTTTTTTTTTGATTGTTTCCTTATTCTACCTTTCCTCTTAAACTACTCTTTCATTCCTGTTCTGCTGCTTCCCTGTTGAATATGATAGTTTTATTTTTTCTACACAAAACTCTTTGTGTGCATCTTAAGTCCTCCTTTTTCTACTTGAGATGAAAGTTAAGTTCATAAGACACCTGCTTCCTCCACCCTTCCACATTTATAGTAGTTTTCTCATATACTCTGATCATGTGAAATAGTAAGTTCTATTCTGTTGCTCCCCTCCCAAAACACCACTAAGCCCTCTATCTTATTTAATTCTCTATGATCTTTGAAACTGTTAAGATTTTAAGAGGATACTTATTTTTTCTCCTCTTATTAAGATATAAATACTCCATTATATACCTTTCAATTACTCCAATTTGCTGTCTTTTCTAGGTTTTTATTGACTTTGGTGTTTTCATTCCAGGTGTTCTCTTTAGTAACTCTTAATTTTTGTTCAGAAATATTTGGGAGTTCTGTTTCATTCATTAAAATCCTAATTATACTCAGTTTTGCTAGCCAAATTATTATTCTTGGTTGTAATTCTTTGTCTTTTGGAATATCATTTAAAAACTCTTTATTTTTATAGGGATAGCTGTCAAGTCTTGTGTGAACTTGATTTGTTGTGTAGTGCAGAAGGGTGCATATCAACCCTGAAATACCTTACTGCAGAATTTCTGACAGTTGAAAAAGGGTTTAGAATCCTGAGGTTAGTCACTTGATGCTGGGGACTCGATCAGAGTAGAAGGGTCAACTGAGCTCTCTTTTTTAGACTGAAAACCTGGCCTATATTCTGCAGCTTTTCTCTTAAAATCTTTTAGCTTAACAATTTCCTTTAGATCTCCCTAACCTCCCTTATTCCCAATCATCATTTTCCCTTTATAAATTTCTTGGGGTTTTGAAAGGAGGGTGGATCTGGGGTTAGCTTTCAAATTTGGTAGACATAGTTTCCCTGTAGTCAAATAGGGCTTACCCTTGTTACAAATTATCTCTTGAATCATTATATCCAACTTTCCTAATCCTATAGGCTACAAAACCCTTTGGGGGTGAGTTAGTCAGGTCCTATCTCAGTCTCGCATGCCTTTCTCCCTCCCCCACCTGAAGCTTTCCCTAGGGGGCTGTTAGAGTTACCTTGTACCCCTCCATCCCTTCCAATCAACCTAAAAAATCAATAAACCCAGTTTGTCAAGTAATCAAACCTTTGGCTAGTTCATTAGTTGATTGATAAGAGAGAGGGAGAAGGGGAGAAAGGAATAACATTGTTCCTGGGTTGTGAAGGGAATTGGAGGTGTCCATTTTGGAGGAAGTGCAATCTTTTTTTTTTTTTTTTTTTTTTTTTTTTAAATTTTAAACCCTTAACTTCTGTGTATTGACTTATAGGTGGAAGATTGGTAAGGGTAGGAAATGGAAGTCAAGTGACTTGCCCAGGGTCACACAGCTGGGAAGTGTCTGAGGCCGGATTTGAACCTAGGACCTCCTGTCTCTAGGCCTGGCTCTCAATCCACTGAGCTACCCAGCTGCCCCCAGAAGTGCAATCTTAATACTTCCTCTGAGCTATTCCTTTGTGAACCTGAGAAACTGACTAGAAGCCCTCTAGGCAGTTTCAAGCCATTCTTATAGAAGTGCCCTTCCTGCTTGAAGGGCTCAGTCTGTTTCCCTTTAGTGTCTCTGTCTCAAACCTGTATCCCAGTCTGTGTCTCTCAGGCTGTAGCTGTCTGCCCTTACAACTCTTTTATACCTCTGTGTTTATATTCCCTAAACTTAGTCATTCCCTTACTTCTCCTACCACCTCAATCTACCACCTTCACCATTGTATCTTCCATATCTGTTTACTGCCTTAGGGATCCACAAACCCCTATCCATAGTGCCTTATCCCTATTCACATTACCTTTAGTCCTTTACCTGCCTTATCCCTATTGCAACCTTACCTTGCCTTAATCTCCCTATTACCTCTAGCCTATTCCCATATTACAACCACCTTATTACATCCCTGCCTTAAATTCCCTTATTACAGTTGGCACATGAACTCTTTCTTTCTGACTACTCCAAATATTTTATTTTAAGACAAATGCCCACAAAGAGTTACAGAGAAAGATCTGGCTTTGTCTACCTCAGGTGCATCAGGAACTGACAGACTAGGGCTTGATATAGTCTGTATGATATAGTCTATGATCCAAGACCTTCTGTCTGGACTCCTACCCTACACAAATTCCCAAACAAACTCACTTAAGGCTCTGAGGCTTTTGTCCATGCCTCAGCAGGGATCCTTTGCCTAGTTCCCATCCTCATTGTCCTCAAGCTTCTGGGTTTGTCATACTAAATTGGATGTAGTTTCTCTCTTTTTACCTTAAACATTATTTCTTCTGGCTCTCTTGTTTTACAATTTAAGGAATATGGAGTGGTAATTGTACTGTTTTGCTCCAATGGACTTGCTTTTAGTGGCAGTCTGTTTTTTAAAGATGGTTATATTCTTTTGGTCATCCTTTTTTTATCTTCCTTGTTGTAGTTGTAAAATCAGTTACAATTTTCTTTAATTATATACTTGTCAATGTGTATACTTTTTTGATTTTCTTACTCTGCATCATTTCCTAAGTTTTCCTATTTTCTTTTGAATTCTTCAGTTTCATTGTATCTTATAGCCCAGCAATTATATTTATGTGTCCTAGATTGTGGACCCATTCCTTGTTTGTTCTGTAGTTTTAATCACTTTTCCAAGAATTTTTCTTTGCTTGGGATCTCTTAATTGTCTCATATCACCAATACCTGCCAACATCACACTAAGTATTTAGAGGTAAAGAAAGTAGTATGTTCCAGGGTGGGGTGGAATAGGGTGGGGGGAAGAATAGCCAGAGCAAAGGCATAATAAGGAAGGAAACAATAATTTATTAAATCTTTACTCTGTGAATAGGACCTATCACATACTAACAGAGATATGAGAAGGGTTGTATTTGAAGAACATCAAGGACAATTAGATTTGGACTGTATAGTGTCTGGAAAGAGTGATGTGTAATAAGACTAGAGAGATTGGTTGGATGCAGGTTGTGAAAAGCTCTAAATGCCGTTCCCCTATTCTCTCCTCTTTTTCCCCCAATAATTCTGATTCTATGATTCTAGAGGTTACAAAGAGCCACTGATTTTTATTGAGTAGGAATACTTTGAAGGTCCAGTTGATTTTTTTTTTTTTTTTTTAGGAAAATCACTGATTGTTGAATGGAGGACCAATGGACAGATTTGGAAATATTCTCAAATTGCATTAATGTACTTTTCTGCTTGAGTAAAAGAATTTTTTAGTTCAGATCTATAATTTCATTGGTATAGAGAACTACTACTAAGAAAATTTCTTCCATTGATTTTCATCAGTAACTCTCTTGCAATTTAGTCTTAAGAGAGTAGCTTGGAGCAGTGAAAGATGAAGGGACTTTCCTCAGGGTCACCCAACCAATGTGTGTCAGAGACTGGTTCTTTATTGTGCCACATTGCTTCTAGAGGAGAGTAATATTACTCAAGTACTTTGGTAATCTTACCCGAGGCGGTGTGGGGCTCATAAAATACCTTTAGATTGAGAACTGTAGTTTATTTGCCTTCCTTTGAATCCTGGACACTTAGCACACTCTGCATATAGTAGACACTTGGTAAATACTTGTTGACTGATGCATGCATATTATGTTTGCTCTTCTGGACAAATCACTTTACATCTTAATGCTATAGATACAATGCTCTAAGACTCTTTAAGTTACAGAGAAGAGGCTGACCAATATTGCTCTAACATTTCCTCACCTTATGGCACTGAAATTACAGGTATTTTCCCTAACTGTTCTGTTATAGAAAGAGAATAAAAAATATTATGTAATCTTTCTTGTTCCAGAAACATCCTTCTGAAATATGTTCTCCTTTATACAATAATATATGTTAGAGAATCATGGAACTTTTGTAAGTTTCTAAAGAGCTTTAGTAAAATAATTAAGCATCTCTCTAGTGACACATGGTCACTGAGAAAATTATAGGATGACATTTTAGAGGGACAATGTTTTATCCAAGAACATGACTTAAAAGTAATTATAGTAGATCATAGACAACAGTATATAGTCATGTAATATTGTTTTTTTTTTCTTTTTTTTTTTTTAAACCCTTGTACTTCGGTGTATTGTCTCATAGGTGGAAGATTGGTAAGGGTGGGCAATGGGGGTCAAGTGACTTGCCCAGGGTCACACAGCTGGGAAGTGGCTGAGGCCGGGTTTGAACCTAGGACCTCCTGTCTCTAGGCCTGACTCTCACTCCACTGAGCTACCCAGCTGCCCTTGTAATATTGTTTTATATATATAGTCACATATTCTTCATTAATAATATGGTATTTTATTGATTTAGTCATAACATCAGAAATGTTTTTTCTTGATATACTAAACTATCTTTTAAGTCTCCTATCTTTAGTCATAAGGGAGTAAAGTTGTTAACTTGGAAAAAACACAGAACTATTAAATAGTCAGAAAAACCAAATTTGTAATCAGTAGAGGATAGTGTTCAATATTTAGGCCTCCATACAGAGTTACACACCCAAAACCAAAGAGCCAAAAGCCCTGGCACTCTGGCAAACAGTGTCCCTGGGAGTATCACTGTGTGAGATGATAGCTTGGAAGCACCATAGAATTTGGGGAGCTTATATACCTCTTGGGGAACTGGGGTCCAAGGAGTATAGTTGATTGGCTTTTTGTGGCTACAAAGAAATGAGAAGTTCAAGAATGGATTTTTAGGGAGATAATGGACACAATGGGAAAGAGGGCTAGACTTGAGGAAGGATTTTGATACCATGGGAGAACCTACCAGGAGAAAAGGGTACTTAACATCTGATTCAGTCTGCTAGCCCCACCTTACTGGGACCACTAAGTACTTTTAAGGTCTATTGTTTGTCTGAAATGGCTAAGTCAGAAACTTCCCTTGGGGAGAATCCTCAAGGGAATAAGGGCAAACTTGGGGTTTCTAGATTTCAAGTTGACAAAGTTCAGGAAACCCACATACAGGTAGCATTTTAAAAGTTATTTTCATAGCTTATGAGCCACATTAACACATTCCCATTATTTCCTGTTCTGCATCTATTTTGGTTAAAAAAAAAAAAGATTATGCAATTTATGTTGTAGCAAACTAGACTTGACTAAGAAGGATTTTTGTTTCTTACTCCAAATAAAATGAAATCTCAGACAGTAGATCTTCTCCATTGAAAAATTTGTGGATAGACAGTGTTGAAATAATTGTGTGGCTTCCCTAACTGAGCATTTCGAAGATGATGATTGTCCTTATTCTGATGTGTAAGGTCTGGTATGTTTGTCTAAAAAAAAAAAAAATCCAGTCATAGCACTTAGTAGCAGAGCTCTGTAACTTTTTTTTCATTTTAATTTTTTATCTTGGACCTTTTTAATAAGTCTTATGAAAGCTATAGATCATTGATGGCAAACCTTTTTTAGAGATAAGAGTGCTGGGCGCCACCTCACCCCACAGACTGAGTGCTGTACCCACCCTCATATGCTGAGAATGCATCATCTCCTTCCACCCCCCCCCCCCCCCCCCCCCACACACACACACACACAGAGGGCAGGAATGAAGTGCTCCCTGTTGGGCTGCTGGGCAGAGGGGCAGGGAAGGGGAGTAATAGTCATTACTTTTCTTGAGGGATGGGAAGCAGGTATCAGTAGCAATCAGTGGCAATAGTAAGAAGTACAAGAACAGCAGAGTAGTACAGCTTGGCAGCCAAAAGTGAATGCCATTCTAGGTTGTATTAAATAAGGTACAGTACCCAGACAGAATGAGGGAGGTGATAGTTCCAAAAACCTTCTGTCTTTCTAGTAATAAACTCTGGGAATGGGGAGGGTGGCTGATGACCCAGAGATAGCACTCTGTATGCCATCTTTGGCACCTGTGACATAGGTTTGCCATTATTGCTATAGACAGACTCTTCTTTGAATAATGTTTTTAAATGGTAAAAAAAAACAAACAAAAAACAAAATTAGAAATGGGGAAACCGATTATAATGAAATGGTTATGAAAATATATATTAAAAATACTTTATAAGCCCAAGGCAATAAAAATTTATTAAGTGTAGCAAGGAACTTCTGGACACAAGATGGAGAACAGCTTGAGTGACAGGATTGTCGGTTACAGAATTTGGAATTCACCAAGGGCAAAAGATAATTGGGACTACCTCTATAAAAGCCCATAGATTGAGCCACCCAGGACCTTGGTTTTGAGGAAGGGGACCTTGGGAGTGGGTGGCAAAAGGATGGGTAGGCCATAGACCTGCTAATGCAGCATCTATATCTCAATATCATAAGAAGTTTCATTCACCTTGCTACTATATTGAGCTGAGAGACAAGAACAGCATAGCTGCTAAGAAGAACATCAGTATCCCTCCCTTTCTTTGGTTCAGGTCACGGCTGGAGCCAGACCAGGGACTGTGAGAGGGGAAGAGTCTCCAGCCAATATCAACCTATTGCTTTTAGATACAAACTACCTTAGTTCCATAGACTTAGTATAGCATTTCCCAACACCTCTTTCCTTGTCCTGTTCTTACCCCTTTGACTTAAGCAATAAACCCTGTTACAACTTAATCCAAGTGAAGATTGGCATTCCTTCCCAGGCTAGTAAACATCTACAGCTATAGGGAAAGGGATTTATCAAACTGCAGTCAGAAAATAGTGTTATCCATTTAGCACATCAACAACCAGCCCTTAACCAACTTTATCATCAGCCAACTTTATCATTGGAAATTGGGGGTCTTAATATTGAGATCCATGAGATAAACTTCCCGTGGTAAACTACATTTCTCATGATTCAACGGGCTTCCTCTCTCACGTGGTGATGTGAGCCAACGTAAACAGAAGCTTAAATAGGGAGAACTTGATTGGTACTTCCTCTTTCCTAGGAAACAGCCAAGGGGAAGGTATGGTGGGCCATTTGAATTAGATCTTAGCAGGCATGTGGTTCTTTTTTTTTTAATTTTTAATTTTTTTTTATTTTAAGCCCTGAACTTCTGCGTATTGACTTATAGGTGGAAGAGTGGTAAGGGTAGACAATGGGGGTCAAGTGACTTGCCCAGGGTCACACAGCTGGGAAGTGTCCGAGGCCAGATTCGAACCTAGGACCTTCCATCTCTAGGCCTGGCTCTCAATCCACTGAGCTACCCAGCTGCCCCCTATGTGGTTCTTTTTAATTATCAATATGGCTGTTAATAAAACCCTGATATCTTTTAAATATACCCTTCTATATTA
Organism: Gracilinanus agilis; assembly: GCF_016433145.1. Taxonomy (NCBI): domain Eukaryota; kingdom Metazoa; phylum Chordata; class Mammalia; order Didelphimorphia; family Didelphidae; genus Gracilinanus; species Gracilinanus agilis. The sequence goes on from NC_058133.1 coordinate 469,612,051, forward strand.
ATTTTATTTGTAACAAAACCCAACCCCAAGTCAGGGAGCTAGAGGAGCTGTGGAACATACAGCCCCTCACCGGATACTTGGCTTGGGCACTGTTAAGAAGCAAGGGCTTGGTTAAGCTGAACACCCATAAACCCTCATGGTTACTGGCATAACTTGGTGATCACACAAGCAACCCTATCCATCATTCAGCCTGAGATTCTCCTACTACCTGAGGATCTAGGGTCAGTCAGACTCAGCTCATTGAGGCTAGTGACCCTCATAGTGCCTTTTAACAGTACCTACTATGTGTAGGGCATTATTATAAGTACTGGGAATACAAAAAAGATAAAAGATAGTCTTTCCCCCAAGGTTTTTTTTTAATCCTGGGACTCCATTCTAGGAGCATAGGGCCACAACCAGTAGGCAATGGGACACATAGTCGCTCAGGGTCGCCCAGCCGTGAATGGGTAGTCCCCCAAGGTAGTCATAATATAATGGTGGGAACAGCAAACAAATATGTACAAATAAGCTATATATAGGATAAATAGGAAATAATTGAGAGGGAAGGCACTTAGGATTTAGAGAGCCTGGGAAAGACTTCCTGTAGAAGATGGATTTTTTTAGAACTTGAAGGAAGCCAGTAGGCCATATAGTTAGTAGGGATAGAAGGATCGGTTGAAGGTTTATTTGAGGCTGAGAATACATGGGCATTTTGTAGACAGTGAGCAACTTCTACTATATAGTCATACCAAGGCAGCAATATATGACAGTTGTATTTGCAAGGAAATTGTTTGAAATATAAAAAATAATATCATAAATATGATTAGATGGCCAGGATATCCCATGAAATCCTTCTTCATGAGAAATGTAACTGAAATTTGTACTTTTTAATGAAATAGTAGAAAATAATTCTGTTAATATTTATTGAAAAATGATTTGAATATTAGTTATTAAACAAAATAAGCAAAAGATATGAGTGTAAGGAAGAATATAGAATGACTATTCTACCGGTTAGTTACTTTTCTGAAATTCAGTACTGATCATATCCTTGAACCTGCAGTAGAATTATGTTGTAGCTGAGAAGCAGAGACCCTTAACTACCAGCATCCTGTTGAGCATGGAAATTAGCATATCCTGTTGAGAAGAGGAGTTTTACAATTGCATGCACCAGTGGGTCACCCTTCCTCCCTGGATAAGACAGCTTCGAAGATTTAGAATTGTATCCTGTGGCGCCCGGACACATCCTTACTCCCACTGCCTAACTGTTAAGTGAAACCTAAGATATAGATGCCAGACCCCCGCCCTAAAGGCGCCAAATCCTAGCCCTGGAAACATATATATATTCCCCCTTTTAAATGCATTACTCGGGACTCTCTTTGCTGAGTTCCCCCAGCACACACTGGCAATAAAGCTTTCTCCTGCCTGATTGCATTGTCTCGTGTGTTCCTCCGGTGGCCCCCCATTTTGAACCCTAACAATTAAAGGGAGTATGTAATATATTTACTTAACAGGAGAGTTTAAGTTCTTAAGTAGTTATCTAATCTATGTCTTTTATAGTTAAGGAAACTGAAGAGAAATTGCCACATACAGAAAAAGGAAAAGCTTTGCCTAAAGAGAACAGTCAGTTCATTAGTTGAGACACTTTCAGAATTGGCAGGAACTTCAGAAACCATCTGGTCCAACCTATATTTTAAGTTCCTTCTGTAACATCCCATACAAGTGTGTATCTAGCTTCTACTTGAAAGCCTACATTTACAGCTAACCCTGTTTCTCAAGGTAGTTTGTTTGACAGTTGGATAGTTTTAATTGCTAAGAATCTTCCTTATAATTTTATGCTGAACCTAAATCTGCCTTTCTTCCTTTTGCATTTAATTTATCCTTTGAGAATAAGTTTTACATATGATAGCATTTCATATACTTGAAGAAAATGCTCATTGTTTCCTCCTACCACCATACGTCCTTCTGAGTCTCTCTTTCAGGATAAACATTTTTAGTTCCTTCAACTGTTACACAGCCTAAAGTTCCCTCAAAACTGTCCCAATCATGGCCATTTGGATGTATTGGAGCTTGTCGTTACTTTCCCTAAAATGTATCTAGAATTGAGCATAACAGTTCAGATATTGTTGGACAAGTCTAGACTACAGTGGAACTATCACCTCCCTCATTCTGTCTGGGTACAGTACCTCATTTAATACAACCTAGAATGGCATTCACTTTTGGCTGCCAAGCTGTACTGCTCTGCTGTTCTTGTACTTCTTTTTTTTTTAAACATTTATTAATATTCATTTTTGACCTGTTTACATGCTTCATACCCGTACTTTCCCCTTCACTCCCCGCTTTCCCCCCCACCCATGGCCAACGCACATTTCCATTGGTTGTAACTTGTATCCTTGTTCAGGGCCTATTTCCATATTGTTGTTAGTTGCATTGGTGTGGTCTTTTCCAGTCTACATCCCCAATCATGTCCGCCTCAGCCCATGCATTCAAGCAATTGTTTATCTTCTATGTTTCCTCTCCTGCAGATCTTCCTCTGAATGTGGGTAGCATTCTTTACCATAAATCCCTCAGAACTGTCCTGTGTCATTGCATTGCTGCTGGTACAGAAGTCCATTACATTCGATTTTATCATAGTATATCAGTCTCTGTGTACAATGTTCTTCTGGCTCTGCTCCTTTCGCTCTGCATCAATTCCTGAAGGTCTTTCCAGTTTACCTGGAACTCCTCCAGTTTATCATTCCTTTTAGCACAATAGTATTCCATCACCAGCATATACCACAACTTGTTTAGCCATTCCCCAATTGAAGGGCATTCCTTCATTTTCCAGTTTTTTGCCACTACAAAAAGCGCAGCTATAAATATTTTCATACAAGCCTGTTTATCTATGATCTTTTTGGGGTACAAACCCAGCAATGGTATGGCTGGATCAAAGGGCAGGCATTCTTTTATAGCCCTTAGAGCATAATTCCAAATTGCGAGCCAGAATGGTTGGATCATTTCACAACTCCACCAGCAATGCATTAATGTCCCAATTTTGCCACATCCCCTCCAGCATTCATTACTCTCCCCTTCTTTCATTTTAGCTAATCTGCTAAGTGTGAGGTGGTACCTCAGAGTTGTTTTGATTTGCATTTCTCTAATTATTAGAGATTTAGAACACTTTCTCATGTGCTTATTGATACTTTTGATTTCTTTACCTGAGAATTGTCTATTCATGTCTCTTGCCCATTTTTCAATTGGGGAGTGACTTGATTTTTGATACAATTGCTTTAACTCCTTGTATATCTGAGTAATTAGACCCCTGTCAGAGTTTTTTGTTATAAAGATTTTTTCCCAATTTGTTGTTTCCCTTCTGATTTTGACTACATTGTTTTTGTTTGTACAAAAGCATTTTAGCTTGATATAATCAAAACCATTTAATTTACATTTTGTAATTTTCTCTAACTCTTGCTTGGTTTTAAAATCTTTCCTTTTCCAGAGATCTGATAGGTATACTATTTTGTGTTCACTTAGCTTATTTATAGTTTCCCTCTTTATATTCAGGTCATTCACCCATTCTGAATTTATCTTGGTGTAGGTGTGAGAAGTGATCTAAACCTAATCTCTCCCATGTTGTTTTCCAAATTTCCCAGCAGTTTTTGTCAAATAGCGGATTCATGCCCCAAAAGTTGGGCTCTTTGGGTTTATCATACACTGTCTTGCTGATGTCATTAACCCCAAGTCTATTCCACTGATCCTCCCTTCTATCTCTTAGCCATTTTTTTGATGACTGCTGCTTTATAGTATAGTTTAATATCTGGTACTGCTAGGCCCCCTTCCTTCACATTTTTTTTCATTATTTCCCTTAATATTCTTGATCTTTTGTTATTCCAAATGAACTTTGTTATAGTTTTTCCTAATTCAGTAAAGAAGTTTTTTGGTAATTTGATAGGTATGGCGCTAAATAGGTAAATTAATTTGGGTAGAATGTTCATTTTTATTATGTTAGCTTGTCCTACCCATGAACAATTAATGGCTTTCCAATTGTTGAGGTCCAGTTTTATTTGTTTGGAAAGTGTTTTGTAGTTGTTTTCGTATAATAGCTGTGTTTGTTTTGGTAGATAGATTCCTAAGTATTTTATATTGTCTAGGGTGATTTTAAATGGTGTTTCTTTTTCTACCTCTTGCTGCTCTAATGTGTTGGAAATATATAGAAATGCTAATGATTTATGTGCATTTATTTTGTATCCTGCCACTTTGCTAAAGTTGTTGATTATTTCTACTAGCTTCTTAGTTGATTCTCTAGGATTTTCTAAGTATACCATAATATCATCTGCAAAGAGTGATAGCTTAGTCTTCTCATTGCCTATTTTGATACCTTCAATTTCTTTTTCTTCTCTAATTGCTATTGCTAGCGTTTCTAGTACTATGTTGAATAATAGAGGTGATAATGGGCATCCTTGTTTCACTCCTGATCTTATTGGGAAGGCTTCTAATTTATCCCCATTGCATATAGTGCTTGTTGATGGTTTTAGGTATATACTGTTTATTATTTTTAGGAAGGGTCCTTCTATTCCTATACTTTTCAATGTTTTCAATAGGAATGGATGCTGTATTTTGTCAAAGGCTTTTTCAGCATCTATTGAGATAATCATGTGATTTTTGTTTGTTAGACTGTTGATATGGTCAATTATGTGGATGGTTTTCCTAATGTTGAATCATCCTTGCATTCCTGGTATAAATCCCACCTGATCATGGTGGATGATCTTCTTAATTACTTGCTGGAGTCTCTGCTAATATTCTGTTTAAGATTTTTGCATCTATGTTCATTAGGGAGATTGGTCTATAGTTTTCTTTCTCTGATTTTGGTCTCCCTGGCTTTGGAATCAGTACCATATTTGTGTCATAAAAGGAATTTGGTAGGACTCCTTTGCTTATCATCAAATAATTTGTATAGTATTGGGATTAGTTGCTCTTTGAATGTCTGGTAGAAGTCACTTGTGAATCCATCAGGTCCTGGTGATTTTTTCTTAGGGTGTTCTTTGATGGCTTGTTCAATTTCTATTTCTGATATGGGATTATTTAGGTATTCTATTTCTTCTGCTGTTAATCTAGGCAATTTATGTTTTTGTAAATATTCATCCATATCTCTTAAATTGCTATATTTGTTGCCATATAATTGGGCAAAATAGTTCTTAATGATTGCCTTAATTTCCCCTTCATTAGAGGTGAGGTCTCCCTTTTCATCTTTAATACTGTCAATTTGGTTTTCTTCTTTCCTTTTTCTTATTAGATTGACCAGTACTTTGTCTGTTTTATCTGTTTTTTCAAAATACCAGCTTCTAGTCTTATTTATTAATTCAATAGTTCTTTTACTTTTGATTTTATTAATTTCTCCCTTGATTTTTAGTATTTCTAATTTAGTTTTCATCTGGGGGTTTTTAATTTGCTCGCTTTCTAATTTTTTGAGTTGCATACCCAATTCATTAATCTCTGCCCTCCTTAATGTGTTAATATATGCACTCAAGGATATAAATTTCCCCCTGAGTACTACCTTGGCTGCATCCCACAGAGTTTGGTAGGATGTCTCATCATTGTCATTCTCTTCAATGAAATTGTTGATTGTTTCTATGATTTCTTCTTTGACAGATTGGTTTTGGAGAATCATATTGTTTAATTTCCAATTGGTTTTTGATTTGCCTGTCCAGGTGCCCTTACTAATTATTATTTTTATTGCATTATGATCTGAGAAGGTTACATTTATCATATCTGCTCTTTTGCATTTGTTTGCAATGATACTATGTCCTATTACATGGTTAATCTTTGTAAATGTATCATGTGCAGCTGAAAAGAAGGTGCATTCCTTTTTGTCCCTATTTATTTTTCTGCACATATCAATTAAATCTAATTTTTCTAGGACTTCATTCACCTCTCTTACCTCTTTCTTATTCATTTTTTGGTTTGATTTATCTAGATCTGAAAGAGGAATATTTAGATCTCCCACTATTATGGTTTTACTATCTATTTCCTTCTTGAGCTCTGCCAGTTTCTCCTTTATGAATTTGGATGCTATACCACTTGGTGCATATATATTGAGCAGTGTTATTTCCTCATTGTTTATGCTGCCTTTAATCAGGATGTAATGACCTTCCCTGTCTTTTTTGATCATATCTATTTTTACTTTGGCTTTGTCAGAGATCATAATAGCCACTCCTGCCTTCTTTTTCTCATTTGACGCCCAAAAGATTTTGCTCATGCCCTTTAACCTTGAACTTGTGTGTGTCTACCCGCCTCATATGTGTTTCTTGTAGACAACCTATGGTAGGATTTTGGTTTCTGATCCACTCTGCTATTTGCTTCCGTTTTATGAGTGAGTTCATCCCATTCACATTCAGAGTTACAGTTGTTAGTTGTGCATTCACTGACATTTTTGTATCCTCCCCTAGACCCACCCCTTCTTCTTATACTATTTTCTTTTAAACCAGTAGTTTGCTTTGAGCCGGTATCCCTTATCCCCTCCCTTGATTGACTTCCCTTTCTGCCCCATCCCTTGTTATTCCCCTCTTTTTATTTTTTAAAGTCCTAATGAATTCCCTCCCCCTCCTTTTCCCCTCCCTTTTTTGACCTCCCCACTCCCCTGCTCCCTTTGGTTTATCCCTTCTGACTTTCTCAGTAGGGTTAGATAGAGTTTTTTATCCGAATGGATAAATAAAGCTACTCTTCCCTCTCCGAGTTGATTACACCGAGAGTAAGGTTTGATTATTACCTCTTAATGCTCTCTTCCTCTCCTTTTTATGATAGTATTTATCCCCTCCCCTTCCCATGCCCTCTTTGTGTGTAATAGAATATCCTATTTTTCTTATTTACTCAGATTTTTCTTGGTGTCCCCTATTATTCCCCACCTTTTTCACCCCCCCCCATGTCATCTTAGACCATTTAGTATCCTGTCCTCTCACTATGAATTATTCTTCTGGTTGCTATAATAGTAAATATTATAATAGTGAATAGAGTTCACTACAGAGAATTACACATAGCATTTCTCCACCTAGTAATACAGATAATTAGATCTTATTTAAGCCCTTAAAGAGTCAAGTTTAAAAGATTATGAGTTTTCTTTCTTTTCCCTCTGTTTCTTATTTACCTTTTCATGTTTCTCTTGATTTTTGTGGTTGGGTATCAAACTTTCCATTTAGTCCTGGTCTCTTTTGTGCAAAAGCTTGGAAATCTTCAATTTTGTTGAATGCCCATACTTTCCCCTGGAAGTATATAGTCAGTTTCGATGGGTAGTTAATTCATGTCTGAAGGCCCAGCTCTCTTGCCTTTCTAAATATCGTATTCCAAGCCTTGCGGTCGTTTAGCGTGGAGGCTGCCAGATCCTGTGTGATCCTGATTAGTGCTCCTTGATATTTGAATTGTATCTTTCTGACTTCTTGTAAGATTTTTTTTTTAATTGAAAGCTCTTGAATTTGGCTATTATATTCCTGGGTGTTGACTTTTCTGTGTCCAGTGTAGAGGGTGATCTATGGATCCTTTCAATGTCTATATTACCCTCTTGTTGTAGAACTTCAGGGCAATTTTGCTGAATAATTTCTTTAAGTATGGAGTCTAAGTTTCTATTAATTTCTGCCTTTTCTGGAAGACCAATGATTCTCAAATTGTCTCTTCTAGACCGGTTTTCTTGGTCTGTCACTTTGTCATTGAGATATTTCATGTTTCCTTCTATTTTATCAGTCTTTTGACTTAGTTTTATTTATTCTTGTTGTCTTGAGAGATCATTGGCTTCTAATTGTTCGATTCTAGTCTTTAAGGACTGGTTTTCGGCTATAATCTTTTGGTTTTCCTTTTTATTCTGGTCATTTCTGGTCTTCAGTTGACTTGCCTCACTTTCCAATTGCGAAATTCTGCCTTTTAAACTGTTATTTTCTTGCCAGATTTCTTCTATCTTCCTCAACATCTCATTTTTGAACTCTTCAATAGCTTGTGACCAGTTTTCATTTTTTTGGGGAGGTTTGGTTATTTGTTTGTCCTCCTCTGTTGTCTGGATTTTCTCTGTGTAAAAGTTGTCGAATGTTCCATAGTTTTTCTTGGTAATCTTTTTCTTCTGGGCTTCCCTATGGCTTGCCATTATTAACTCCGCCCCTTTTTAGCTTTGTTTTCACACTCAGGGTCTGCCCGCGCTTTCTAAGCTTCCGAGGGCTCCCATCTTCTTGTCCTCTGGGTCAGGCCTCCTGATAGTCCCCGGTCTGCCCCTTTGCCCGAGGCTCCTTCAGTGGTCTCGGGGGGCTGCTTCCACAGCCGCGCTCCCATCTGCTCCGGGTCTTCACTTGAGGTCCTAGTCTGTGCTGGAGATCTTTATTCATGCCTGGGGCACTGTCTTAACCCGCGCATATGCTTGGGGAAAGTCCCTGCTTTATAGATCTTTATTCGCGCCCAGGGCAGAGCCTTCACCCGCACAAGAAGCTGTGGAAAGTCCCTGAGTTAGAGTTCTTTATTCCACCTGGGGCAGAGCCTTCACCCGCATAGACTTTGGGGAAAGTCCCTGTGTTAGCGATCTTTCTTCTTGCCCGGGACAGAGCCTTCACCTGCATATACGCTCGGGAAAATCTGTGTGTTCCCCCAGCCACTTGGCGTCCCACGTCTGGCAGCTCACAGGTACGAGCCCTGGGGCTGCTAGTGATTTACTGGTTGCCCCAATCCTGTTTTCACTCTTGTGCATTGGCCTAGGAGCTGTGCGTGGTGTGTGTGTGTGGGGTGGAGGGGCTTCTTCCTCTCGCATTTTAGTGAGAGCTGTTTCACCCCTTTATAGAGTGGAAATGCCCCGATTTTGTGTACCTTCAATGCTGAGCCCTGTTGTGGGGTTCCCTCGTTCGTCTGGACTTGTTTTTATGTCCCCTTGAGGAGTCCTGTGTGCTTTGGTCAGGAGAGATCGAGCAGCTGCTCCTTACTCTGCCACCATCTTAACTGGAAGTCTCCTGTTCTTGTACTAATTACTATTGCCACTGATTGCTACTGATAACCTGCTTCCCATTCCTCAAGAAAAGTAATGACTATGTAAGATTTAAATTAATATCTAATAACTCCAAGTATTATATTTCATAAAATTTATTAATAATCACTTGAAGTAGGACAAATACAAAAACAAAAGTGAAAGCCTGAGTAAAGACACAAGAGAAAAATTCTCCTGTTTGAGACTTATTACCCCACCTCCACAAACTGTGATCAGGGGAGAAGAGAGTGAGGCGTGGAGCTACGCAGAACTTAAATCCTCTCTATGTTAGCACGTAAAGTGAGAGGGAACATGGGAAGCTGGGATTTAGAGTTCTGGGGAGCAAGTCCTAATTACACAATCCCCCTGTGATTCTATGGAAAACGAACATGTAGAAATTTCCCAGATTTACTTGCCTAGTTTCCTCAATGAATCAGTACGCATAACCAACTGATATCTCTAAAGATCTTGAACTAGAGGTACATACAATATTTTACTTTCTAAGGGGAAATTACAATAATTTAGTGATGAGAGGGAAATAAAAAAGAAAAAGAGCAAAACCAACTATTGGTGGGTGCATTAACAAAAAAGCCAATTAGGGGGCTGTCCCCTTTGGTATAAAGAGTGTACATTCAAAATAAATGTGTTCAGTCCCCCACAGTTCAATCCACTACATACCAAAGTTCATTCTGAATCTTTTGGTATAGTGTGTGGTTTCTGCAAGCATCTCCATGGCACCTTCTCTAAGCAGTTCACTTTCTTAATTAGAGGAGGTAACAAGTTTCTTATCCTAAAATTGGAGAGTATTGACAAACACACGGATCACCCAGAGATACATGACTGAGATATGAATAAATTGACAAAAGAAAATAAAAAACATCAAAACAAGCAAAAAAAAGTAATTTCTGGATGAAACATAAAATATCAAAGTCTCATGTGTAGCAATTCTAAAGCAAGGAAGAATAAACTTATAACCGGTCCTTGAATCAGTACCCAATTAAAGTGATTTATGTCCCATAAGCCTGTAGTATGAATTAGAACAATGTAGCACTTACCCATTGGCAGCCAGCACTACAGAAAATTGCCATACTATGAAGGATAGAAAAGGGACTAGACTTTTGAAAGAGAAAGGAAATAGCATTCTCTGGTCTGATTTTACCTTCACTTACAGGGATAGCGGAGCCAAAATGGCAGCCAAACTTAGGTACTTTGTCTGAATCTGGCATAGGGAAATCCTGCATCTCACATTTTCAAGCAACTGCTTCCTCAAACCCCAAAACAAGTCCTCTGTCTTGGTGAAGATTATCATCAATCCCAGCGGGATTGGTTGGTCTTCTTGATCTTGTGCTTCTTGGTACTGTACAATAGCTCTTTTGTGATTCCTTCTTCTGAAATTAGACATAATTATTAGTCAGAGTCCCATAATGTGAAGTAATCAATGGCAGATTTCCACAGTCTAAAGCTTTTGGGTATGCATTAATATTTGGGCTAATGGATATTGTAAACTTAAATTAATGCAAAATCAGAAAAACCATTAATACTGGTTGCTTGTACTACAAGTACAAAAAATAAGAGAGGAAGGAAAATTCAAGTATCCTATTGCACATAAAAGGAAAAACAATAATAGAATTTAAAAATAAATCAAAATTCATAGTGCACATTCCATGAAACACTGTGTTAAGCAAGCAGAGGCACAATACAAGGGTTTCTCATTCAAAAATGAGATTTGTTTCCTTCTTAACTTGGCTGTGATTCACAGTGTGAGTGTACATGATTTTTTACCAGGTAACAGCTTTATTAAAAACAGTAGTACAACAGCTAATGCACCGTCTAAAAAGTACCCAAATCCCTCAAATCACAAGAGCCCATTTAATGATAATAGCAAACAAACCTGTTATCATTAGGATTCACATGAGTTTCTATAGCCACTGAAACTCATGGATACTTGTCACAAGTTCTCCAGAGCTAGGCAATCTTTCAACCTTGGCTAAGATATATTTAACAAACTCTATTACTGCCAGTATTCCAAAATTTGGCAGGAGAGCCCAGAAAAACCTCTATATTGTTGATGAAAACCTTTTGGGTCTAATGTGTCACCAACAATCTATATCATACTGGTGGAAGGGTAGAGTAAGCTGAAGAGGTATAAATATAAAAACCATCCAGGAGCCACTAGGCTCCATGGAGAATTATCCCTTTTGGGAGCCATCCAGGGGTTACCACACCCCCTAGGAAAACCTTCCCATCTCCTGTATGAGACTGTATGAGACAGCTGTAAAAGGCATGTCTTTATATGTCCCATTGTTAAAAGAATGTGGGTATTAATGGATATATATTATATAATGATAGTGATGTGTATCTGTCTATGATCTCCTCCACTGCTTTTGGCGGGTGGGGGAGGGGGGGGAGAACACCTACTATTCCTCTCACCTTGGCTGCTGCTGTAAATTGTCTACTTTTCCCTGACAGGCTTGGTTGATTAGCCTGTCAGTGATTCCTTTAACAGCTGCCCAAGTGAGGACCCTTGAGAGGTTAGCTGGATGTTTGGATAATGATTGGGATCTGACTACGTATTTGGACTCCCTTCCTAAGGGCTGTGATGGAATGACCACTCAGGATGGTACTTGCTATTGAACACTGTTTATTGATAGGGAAAGGAAACAAGGTAAGGGATAGGAGATTGGAAACCATATTGCTCTATTAAAACTAATTGATAATCAGGACTGGAGGCTGCTAAGCTGGTGGAGGCTTGAGGTCTTCACCTTCTCTCCATCTCTCACCAGACCTGGCCACAGCCAAGCCAGAGAATAGGGAAGGCTATTGCTGAAAATATATTGATGATCTTTGTATTTGTATTCTCTCAGCTCTCTCACCAAAAGTGTTGATGGTTCACTAGCTCTCACAATCTAGCAAAGAAATAGATTCAGCCTTTTCTTACCCTCTTCTTCTTCAAACACTCTTCCACCCTTCAATTACCCTTCAGCCACCCTCTGCCCAGGCTCAAGTCTCAACTCAGATCTGAGATCTCCAGTTCTGAGCCTCTGAGTCCAGAGACTTCTCCACTGTTGCTCTCAAGGGGTATACATAGGGTGGGTCTAACTGATCTTTGCTCCTGGCTCACGGCATCTGGGAACATTCTGAATCTCTCAACTGCCATCCCTGTCAGTCAAAGTGGCATCCATCTCATCCCAGATTAATGATTATAACACCATCCATTATATTTTTATAATGTGGAGGTGGGGAATACAGTAGTGCTACAGCACTTCACTTCAACTATTAAATGGACCCTTACCTCTTGTTACAAACAATTCAAAAATAGGCAAATGATAAGTCTGAAAAATCACTTCTGAAGACTCCTTAAATTCAATTGACATTTTTAGCACATTAAATTCTCCAATGGTCGTATACTGGTTGTAACCAGCTTGATGGAGTACATTCATCACCTATGTGACAATTAACGAAGGCAAAAAGGCGTAAAAGGTTATTAAGGCAACATGTGACCTCGATGGATCTGGTGACAAATCTAGTATCCATAAGGACCTATGGTTTTGCCATGGAAAAGGGTTTGTCCAAGTTGTTTATGGACTTTTATAATAGTATTTTTTCTAGTCCATTCATAGGGGAGGTACAAATAATGACAATGTAACAGCATATATAGCTGAATGGCAGAAATATAGTAGCTGAAATTGACATAGTGTAGCCAAAGATATTAGATTAGATCGATATGTGAACATAAAGAACAAAATTAAATCTTAAAGCAAACGATTAACAAATGCAATATATGCGACAGGATGTGAGCAATGAATTCAAGAGTCCTTTTCTTCAGTTTTGATAGCTGCATTACAGAGACTTCTTCATTATTTGGAGGGGAACAAACTGAAGCAGTTAACATCGATAAGACAGTGGAGTCTAAAATTCACCTCCTCTCTTTAAGGTTCCTTCCCCTCCCCGGTATCATCATCCTTTGGTCACACTTCTGGGGTGCCCCATACCTTCACTGGGCATAGTGTGGATGAACTCCATATTGGGTGTGTTGCAGAGACTGGGCTGACCAAAATGGCAAAGGGGGGTGTAGGGAGATGAATCTTCCCTCTGAATCTTAAGATACTCATGCCAATAGCAGGGCATCCAAACAGTACACCTAGGAACAGCAGCAAGAAAAGACGTCCTCAAGCTATAAGCTATGCAAGCTTGGTAAGGCTCTTCGGAAACGGGAATCTATTTGAGATAGGTAGGAAACTGGGCCATGCTTGCAATCTCTACTTCTTGTCTGTAGGTGGTACTACCCTAGTATATACTGAATAAAGTTAAAAGGTTTGGAAGAATTAACTTCCTTACCCTCCTCCCTACAGGTAAAAGCGACTGGGAGTCGCTGCCCCCTGTCACATGGGCAGAGGACTGCTGCTTCCCTTGATTGCTCTCCCCAGTTATGTTGGCAGTCCTGCTCATCCACCTCTTCCTGACTGAGCCATATTCAGTGGCAGACTTCACCTCTGAAATCAGTTCTCTCATTTTATAATAGCATGCTACTTTTTGTTTACACAGGGAGGAAAGAATCTATGAAAACTTGAAGGGAGGAATAATTTGGTTCATAACAATGGGGCTATTTTCTAGCTAGATAGAAAATTTAAGAGTCCAGAAGATTTCAAACCAAAATGGTCCTCCAAGGAGTCAGATCATGTACAATCACATAGGAGCTGGACTCCATCACTCCTCAGCATCAATAGTAACATTATAGACTTGGAGTAGGTTGGTGTTAGCTGTAGAATTTGTTCGTTCTGCTGTTTTTCTCTTGTCCTTTATTTGAAGAATGTAACTAGAGAAATGCTGTATATGTTGATTTTGGCATAACAAAGTGATGTAAGTCAGGATTGTTTGCTATTTTTTTTCTGAAGGAGACATTTGTTTCTCATTCAGTTTCAATTCCTATTAATTGCTGGTTGTTCTTTGTCCTGTAATGTGAACTTATGAATAGAAACTGTTTTTGCCTTTAATTTATTCCCAGCACTTTGCACAATGCCTAGCACATAGTAAACAATAAATGCTTATCACGTGACAGTTAATAATTAAAATTTAATTATTAATAAATAATAGTTAATAATTAAAATTTAAGCAGAAATGTATTGTGAGGATATTCTAATAATACTATTAAATAGTATGTTTAGTGATATTTTTTCTCTGTTAAGATTCAGTCATTCATATTGTCAAGGTTTAAAAATTTTTTTGAATGAACTTTTGAAGACCTTTTGGATAGGATTTAGCTAGGGGAAAGGGAAGGGTCAAAGAAACTTTAAGCATTAATTTTAACTTACAGTGCCACCTACTGTTATGACCACTGTGTTGTTTTTTTAAAGATGACTAGTTTACTTCTGGAATTCAACTGACTAAATAATTGAATCACTTTTCCATTTATTTAATCAGTAGAATAACAAATAATTTTTTTAAGTACCTCCAAAGTACTAGACAATGTGCAAGACTTAAAAGTGAAACTTTCTCTAATGTCAGGGAGTTTTCTGTCTAGTGAAGTGAGATAATATGTATATCTAATTGCATTTATAATATAATATTTTGGAGAAGGCATTAGTGGGGTGAAGGAGGGTCATGAAAAGCCTTGTCTGGAAGGTGGCATATATATTGAGGTATGTTTTATCTTCAGTATATTCATCTTTCATTTGGCTTTGACTCCAAATACTTCCATCATTATGGCTAGAATCAAGAAGCCTTGATGTTATATTGTTAATATTTAAAATTAAGAGGCTGTTTGTAGCTTAATAACTTTATTAAATCAAAGCAGTATTAGTAGTAAAGATAGGGAAAAAGTAGGGGAAAGGTAGAGGGATACTTAATTTTCTAATCTACAGTCGCCATTTATGGACCTCTAGCTAAACTTCGACAAGGGGTCCCCTTAGTTCCTCCATGCTCATGCCAAAGACTTCAACTTCTTGCTGGGTCTCCCCATATAAACGTTTTTCTCCACCCGCTAACTCTCACACATCACATCTCAGGAACCAATCATAGTTTCTAAATTTGCCTGGGCCACCCAGGGGGCAGTGCCTGTGGTATCAGTTTCCTGTCTTGGTTCCTTGGTTCTTTAACTTCCTTTCTCTAAGGGCTTATCTGTACCTGAATTTACTCAGTGTTCTTTGACCTCCAGGTCACTGAGAGATAATATTAACAAAAGACGACACTGGAGAGAGGGAGAGAGAAATTTGCTTCCAACAATAGTAATTTGAAAATCATTAAATATAGGGAGGGAAAGTAATTCACCATTATAAGGATCTTACATGAATGATAATTTTTCATATCTTATTGTGTCAAATTTTCTTAAAACTCTGAGGTCACCTATATTGCCAAATCAAGGTATTTCTCTAGTTGTTTTTATGATTGTCATAGTAGATTTCCTTTCAACATCTCTTATTTGAAGTTTATTCATCTAAAAATTGGAATAATAATATTTTTGCTACTTAAGGAACTTATAAGGTTGTTGTAAGGAAAGTGCTTTATAAATTTCAAAGTGCTACAGAAATGGAAATTGAAACTGAACTGAAAATTTTTGAGCTCTTATTTATATTCTTTGTATTTAGAGTCCCTAAGATATTTTGAATTTTATTCTTTTGAAGAATATTGACACCATTGTAATGAATATTATAAAAGAAACTTAAACCTTCTCAAAATCTTCCTATCTCTGTCTCTTCCCCTTATAAAAAACAAAAGTCTTTAAAACTTTTTAGATCTATCTGCTTTATTTGTCTTTGAGGATAGATTGCTCAATCTTGGGTCAGGATGATTAACTAGAATCTTTATTCCTAAAACAATGATATGGATGATGAATTATCTTTATTTATGCTTTTAAGATAGGTGCTTTGTTAGATTTAATTTTTTATACTATTTTCCTTTGGGGGAAAAAAATCAATAAAATTTAATGAAAAGAATACTTATTATGAAATTCTATTTTCCTGACTTTAGGAAGTTCAAAAATGGGTGCTACTATAGTAGATGCTTTGGATACTCTTTATATCATGGGACTCCGTGACGAATTCAAAGAAGGACAAGAGTGGATTGATCACAATCTTGATTTCACTGTGGTAAGTATATAATGTTGATTACTGCTCTTTTAAAGCAACCTTGAAAAGACTTGACCTCCCTTCCTCCCAGCCCAATTTTATTACAAGTGTTCTTATGACAAAGTAAAAGGAGACTGATTTTGTATCCTGAAAGCCTAGATTTAATCCCTGACTCTGAAACTGACTACACATGGGACTATTAATAGCCACAACTTTTCTAAGCCTTAATTTTTTTCATTAATAAAAAGGGAATAATAAAACTTGTTCTACCTTCCTCAGGTATTGTTGTGAGAAAAAGTTCTTGGAAACTTCTATAAAGTTCTTCATTAAATATGAACTATTATTAATCAGTTGGTAAAGAATATGAGAAATAAGCCCTTTTTTAAAATTCCCACACTCTTTTTGTTCTTCCTGGTAAGTCTTACTATCCTTATTACCCCTTTATTTTTAGCTTGAATTACTGAACTAAATTTTTGAATTTTTTGGAGTGTGTGAGAAAATAGCTGCAAGAATATATTGCCATTATGATATTTTTATATTGCTTTTTAGTATTTTTGCTTTGTCAATTGCATAAAATCCTAATGTGTTCCAGGAAATTGATACTTAAGGATTGTGTCAAGTATTGTTTCTTTTAGTAGCATGAATGGAAATAAGCTTCTGCAAAGGGCATATTATATGTGCTAGCTTATGTTAACTACAGATATTTTAGACTGTAAAAGAATCTTTATTTTGGTCTGAAGACTGTTATATTTAAAAGCCTTTTCCCCTTTATTCCTAACATGCTTAATCTGTTTTTCTCCCTAGCTTTCACTCTTTCCCTTGTGAAAATGAAGGTCACTTTCACATCATATAAGCCAGTGATGGTGGAGTGCCTCACCCTCATGGCTGGACTCCTACCCCTCTCCCCCAACACACACACACCCACACACCCACACACACACACACACATCTCTCCCATTGGGCTCTTGGGCAGAGGAACAGGTGAAGTGAAGAATGTCCTTGGATGCAGGAGGGTGGGGTGTGTAACAGCTTTGCCCTGAGTCCCTCTAGCCTTCTAGTAATGGACTCAGGTGGGCCCACAGATAGGGCTTTGTGTGCCCTTTTTGGCACGTGTGCCATAGGTTCACCATCACTGATATAAGCTATTAACTTAGAGTCATCCTAGTTGTTGTAATACAATACTTTGGGTGTGAAGTAAAATATTTAGGGGACCTCCATTGCAGCTTTGATCCTGAGCACTCAGGGACTTAAAATAGGAACCAGAGTTATATGTCTGGGGCAGCCAGCATCCCCAGTGCTCCAGCTTCAAATTTCTCTCTCTTTTTTAATAATCTTTCATTAAAATTTCAAATGCTTGAGTAACTTAGTTTTGCTAACATGATTAACTTCTTGCAAAGTGCTTGAAAACTAGACTTGTCACTTGGTAACAGACACAGAGACCACAGCAATAAGTTTTAAATGTTTGAGAACACCATTTAATGTTACAACATGATATTTTTGAGCAATTACTATGTATTTTCAGATATTTTCTTTACATTGGCAAGATACTAACAGCTTATAAGAAGAGGTGGCAAATAAAGTAGAACATCTCTTTTGGTAAACTAATGAATTTAATTTTCTTGAAAGCTAAGGACTAGCTAGTTGAGAATATACTTTGGATTTCTCTGCTGTGACAAAGTGGTCTCTCTTCAGGAGCTCTAATGTAGAACTTGTTTAGGCTCTCCATGAGGACTCTGTACTTTATGAACCATGCAGAAGACTTAAGATGGGATAATTAGTTCTCAACCCATGTTAATTGACATGAAAGACTCAATATTGGAGTAAGCAGATAGCCCTAGTAATATTTGTTTTTCCTGATGATAGTGATCTTGAATGTAGGTGTGGATCCTTTTTCATTTTCTAAAATCATATCTTGCAGATATATTCTATAGCATTTGACTTTTCCATTGACATACATTGACACTCAGAATTGCCAATGAAGAGCCATATTCTCTGCTATGTTTAATTCTTTCAGATTCCTTCATCCAAATTCTTTTTCCAGTTTTACTATAGTTTTGTGGTTAATTATCTTTTTCATTAATTTTTATTTTCTCTTTGTTCATTTCTTTTCTGTTAAATTTGTATGTCTGATATTTACATTATTATGTGGATTTCTGACTGTTCCACTCTCCTGAGGTTGTCAACCCAAGTTATGAAAGCTAGGGACATAGTTGGTGATAGATATTACATATACCATAATTCCAATATTCCTTAGAAAAGTGCATCAAGACAAGTGATGGAATTATTGTTGTGATTGATTTGGTATCACTGAGTGAGAGCCATAGAAAGGGAAGGGGCGATGAGACCTTTCTTATTGAGAAAATATAAAACACCCAGATGGGGCATGGCTTCTTCATCTATTTCCTTCCAAATGTCAACTTAGGGGGTCCACCTTATGTGCTGATGACCTGTTTCTGCTTTCTCTTGACAACCATTTGTAATCTAGAATCTATCTGGAGAAGTCGGGTGACAGGGATTCCCATATCTCTGAGCATGTTCTTTGCTTTTACCTTTTTCCTCTTGTCCCAGATATATCTGGGACTAATCAGGAAGACAAATCACCACTAAAAGCACCTGGCCTCCTTTTCTCCTTTGATCTTTCTTCTGGCTGCCCAGAACTATGTTAGGTTGTTTGATTGCTCACATATCCTGGATGAGATGGGAACCTATTTATCTTGGTGCTATGGAGGACTACCTACCTCACCATCTGCCTTGCTCAAAATCCTGCAAATTCCTGGTAATATCTCCCCTCAGTGTAGACCATGTCTTCCCAGTGACCTTGTTGCTGAACTCTAAGGATTTCTGGGCCTTTCTATCTGCCCTGCTAGAGTGTAAGATCCCTTTTTATTTGTATTTTTAGTGTTTAGCACAGCACTTGGCACATAGTAAGCATTTGACACATGCTTTTTCATTTATTCATTCATTCCTCACTTTTTGCAAAGTAATCAGCCCACCTTTTTTCTATCAAATGATGTTTGTCCTTCAAAGGGAATCAATGACATCATGGGATATTGTCTTGACTTGTGCATGAATTGCATTTAGTAAGGCAGAGTTGTATAGTCTTCAGCCTCACTTTCTCCAAAGTCATTCAAAGTAAAATAAGGATGGTTAGACAAGGAGTTAAAATGAATCCCTCACTACAGTGGGGAAAGAGGGTAGTCATGTTTCAACTGACTATAGGGAACAGACAGACAGAGTAACAGAATAACCATAAGTAAAACCTCTTAGCTGGGGATAATATATAAGAGGATACAAGCAAGAATCTCCAGGAAAAAATAAAACAGTGGGTACAATGTGTCAACCAAGTATCTGGGAAAGGAGTAAAGACCAAGGAAGCTTTTATAAAAGGGTTTAATAAAGGAATAGGGACAGAGAGAGGAGGTGAGAGGAAATATTTGTCACTAAAGACTTGGCAAAACAGGTACAGGAGGAATGGATATAGCTACTCTTATTTCTAAACCTACAGCAGACAGCCTAGGGCAGTGGCTGGATGGTCAAGGGGAAAAGGGTTTCTCACTAAGATGTCCTTTGGCTGTTGTTTAGATTTATCAGCTTATCCCAGGAACACAGGTAAACAGCAAGATAAATCCACTGGGGAAGTAAGGGAGAAGGATATATCTGTATGTCCACCATACAAGATAACACTTCTGTCTCAGCCTGAAACTTCTTGGTCTTGCTAGATGATCTTAGAGATCAATGATTCCCAAAGTGGGCGCCACCACCCCCTGGTGGGTGCTGCAGTGATCCAGGGAGGTGGTGATGGCTACAGGTGCATTTGGGGGCAGTGAATAGTTGTAAGGGGGCAATGATAGTATGTGACAGGGCACGCTAAGTAATATTTTTTCTGGAAAGGGGGTGTTAGGCCAAAAAAGTTTGGGAACCACTACTTCCAAGGCACCAAGGTACCACATCTCCACAGGCTCTCCAGTCAGTTGCTAAATCCAGCTCCCTAAAAGCCAACTGCCATTTCAGAGAGTCTGTGAAAAGTCCCCTCAGCCAGCATTCCATGTTTGGAATGTTCAGCTCCTGCCAGCTTTGCCTGGCCAAGCCTGCTTTTAACTAAGTCCTAATCTGCATTTTCCCTATAACAGAGGTCATTGACAAGACAGAAGTCATGACAACAGGTGATGGCCTGGGATGCAGTGATACCTTGGCCTCTTTGATGTCTGATCAATCACTAGATACTCCATAGCACCTGCTTCAGCCACCTTCATGGCCACTAGAACAAATTGATTTTCTCCACCCATTCCACTGGGGAAGTCTTCACATTCCCCTAACTTACTGATGTATTTTTGGCTCATAGGCTAAAAATCAAATTGAGAGTAACTAGTCTGCTGAGATAGTTTACTGGGGTGTGTTTCCTAAGGATGCTATAATTTCTTGGTGCCATAGGTGAGAATTGGGTGAGAGGTGGACAATAGAGGTGGATGAGCAGCCTTGAAAAAAAATTGGCAAGCCCTTACACAAGAGGTGCTTGTCCTTCTAGAACATCTATACACCCTTTCTATATTTTACCCCCTATTTGTATTAATCAGTTACTTGATGGCATCCTTCACTCTTGTTTTTTAGAGTTCCTCTTTGTTGCAGCCTGCTCATACCTCCCATGTACCTTTTTTTCCCCCTGCTATTTGATGCTTACCTTGTTTATCTCTTTTGTCTATCTAGTACATATTTGGTAAAATTCTACAGGGTGTCTATTCAGTAGCTTATTGAAATTTGGACAATCGGCATTCTTCGTCTACTTCATCTGTATTTATGGATGAAACAGTTTAAAAGTTTTTTGAGTAATTATATTTCTTAACATGAGCTTTGCTGTATCTTGGGGCTTGATGCAATCAATGTGATGTCTTCTGCAAATAAGAAGCACAAAAATCTCACAATTCTCAAAGAATCTTTTCTCAATCTGACTCTGCTCCAGAATTCTTGAATTTGTCCTAAATCATCTGGCTCAGTTTTATACCTAATCTGATGTTTACTATCAGAGTCATTGAGTAGAGTTATTTCTATTGTTACATATTCTAAGGAATCTTGAGTGATCTTGTTGTATGGAAGGGAGATATCTAAATGGACTTATTGCAGTATTCATCATATTATATTTACTTATTACATATTTGTTCTATTGAATTGTCTATTCTTAGGATCAGACTATCTCTGACTTCTGCCTCTTCTAGTCTTATCCCTATTTTCTTCTTTCCCACACATTTCCTGCTCCAAACTTTGCACACCCTTCCACTGTGCAACATACCTATAAGACCTAGTCTTTGGAGTTCAGATTCCAGAATGATAGTTCTTTGATATATTACTAACATATTTCCATTTCTGTACTTTTCTAGTTTAGCCAGAAATTTTTCTTGGTTCCTTACCACATGTCATTTCATTTGCTATCTCTTGTTATCTTGGCCAGAAATGTAGCCCTCCTTCCCCCTACAATTCTTCTTTCAAGATGCAAGTCAAATATCCCCTTTTATATATAGTGTTTCCTTTTCACTCCCTTGTATGTAGCTACATTGCTTTGATTTTGTATTCATTTTGTACATATTTTTCTTTGTATCCTAATATAAGTAAAAGTATCTCCCCATATAGGATATAAGCTCCTTTAAGAGTAGATATTTTAAAAAATTTATCCATGATGACTAGCACATCAGGTGCTTGCTGATTAATTGATTCATGTATTCTCCCAAATGAGACATCTCACTTAGCAGTGCTTCATTTATGAAACTAGTCAAGTTTTCCCCATAGCTCTTGAGAGTTGAGAGTCACAGAATCACAGAATTTTGAGAGTTGGAAGTTGTCTCAGCAGCTTCCTAGTCTAGCCTTTACCAAAGAAGATGTCCATAAAGAGAGCCACCTTTTCTTGAAGTATCCCATGCCACTTTTGGTAAGCTCTTTTGTTAGGAAGCTATTTCTGACTTCAAGCCTAGATTTGCCTCTTTATGGCTTTTACTTACTGTTCTTATTTCAAGCTTTCAGTGATAAACAGAACAAATCTAATATTTCTTTTGTATAAAAACCTTTTAGATATTTTAAAAAAGTTTTCATGTTATCCCTGAGGCTTCTCTGATCTATGCTAAACATTCTCCATGCCTTGTAGCAGCAATCTCTGTAGCATGGATGCAAGACTCTTTACCATCTTATAAATCCGTCAGAGTACTATCCATCTTATCAATGGCCTTCTCAAAATTTTGTAGTCATAACCATTAATGTTTTTACTGAATTTCATTTCATTAGATTCTTTTCAGTGTTTTAGCCAATTAAGATTTTTTTTTAAGATCTTGACTGACCTATGGTGTTAAAGTTATTCCTTCTAGCTTATTATCATCTGTAAATTTAATAAAATGCCATTAGTGCCTTTAGCCTTGTCATTGCTAAAAATGTTAAATAGCATAGGCCTAAGCAACATAAATTCTTGGGATACTGCAATGAAGACTTCCTACCAATTTGACTGTTAACTGTTAGCCCTTACTGTTTGAGTTGAGCCATATCATTATTATTTTATCCAACCAGTTCTATTGATATCTACTCTTCATCTATCCATATTCCTTGTAAGAGTAGTATGAGATATTTTACAAAAAGACTTGTTGAAATTTAGGTAAACTATGGCTACAGAATGTCTCTGATCTACCAATTTAGTAACTCCTGTCATAAAAAGAAATACATTTGGTCAGACTCAACTTACTCTTGATGAAACCATGCTAGCCAACTATGATCACATCTGCCTTCTAGATTATCATTAGTCATCTTTTCAGTGAACTCTTCTACATTCTTTCTAGGAATGGAAATCACATTTACCTATCTTCAAGTTTTTGGCACTCTCATTTTCCACATCTTTCAGATGTTAATAATGGTGCCTCAGTACTCTGACTGCTAGTTCTTTCAGCACCCCTCCAAAAAAATGAGTCATTTGACTTGAATTAACCAAAGGAAACCAGGTGTTTTAGATAATAACTCTGTATTAACTATTATTGTCCTGCCATTCTCCTTATAGAGAAAATGAAAGCAAAACAAGACATCAGCAGTTCTTCCTTTTTTCTGGGTCTGAAGTCCTGTCAGCTCTTTGGCTTCCTTTATCTCTTGAGTGTATTTTTTTAAAAATCTGACAACAAACCAATTCCTTTTTTTGGTCCTGAGCTAATTTAAACAGTGTCAGCTCATTCAGAGTTTTTGCACTTCAGACACAATTTTACATGATCATCGTAACTGATAAACCCTAATTGGAACTTATTTTTTCTCCTAAACTCTGCCTCTTCCCACCTTTCCTATTACTATAGAGGGAAGCACCATCCTCCTAGTCCCTTGGGCTCACAACCTAGGAGTCATCCTGGACTCCTCACTGGCTCTTACTCCCCATGACTAAGCTGTCACCAAGGCCTTTTGACTTCATCTTTTAAATGTCTTGAATTCACTCCTAACTCTTTTTTCATATGCTACTTCTCTAGTGCAGGATTATGGAGAAAGCAAGAGAGTTCTAGAAAAACTTCTACTTTAGCTTTGACTACACAAAAATCTTTGACTGTGAGGGTCACAACAAAACAAAGTAAATCATCAAAGAGATGGAAGTACCAGATCATCTTACTTGTCATCTGAGGAACCTGTATGCTGGTGGAGAAGCAACAATTAGAACCGAACATGGACCAAACTGATTGGTTTAAGATTGGGAAAGGAGTATGACAAGCTATATATTGTCACCTTATTTAATTTATAGGTGGACTATGTCAGAAATGCCAGACTTGATGAATCAAAAGCTGTACTTAAGGTTCTCTGGAGAAATATTAATTATCTCAGAAGTGTGGATGATACCACCCTGATGGCAGAAAGTGAAGAAGAATTAACAAGCCTCTATGCTGGTTAAAGGAAAGTGTAAAAGCTGATTTGAAGCATTACATTACAAAAACTAAGATGTTAGTGTGTGGGGAGAAAAGAATTAATTTGTTCTTCTTAGGGTGGGATTCCATTAGAGAAGGAAAACCTGTTTAGGAGTTCAGAATCACATCTCGAGGACATTTTGTTATTGCCATAGACCCAGTGGGTTGAGAGATCTTTTATCACAAAGAAAGCAAACCATTAGACTATGCTACCTCCTTTTCTCCCCTGACCTTTAGAAGTCAGAAGAGCTACTTCTAAGAACATAGCTCTTCATAACCTGCCTGTTGAAACTTGAAACTCGTGATGAAGCCCACACTGTGATGGGGCTCCTGCTGTGTAACCTGTCATTTTCTAATTATCTAGACTTTTGCACCTACATTATAAATTCGACCCCCAGACCATGGGGTATTGAACAGAGTGGGTGGGGGTTTGTGGCAGGAATCTATAAAATGCTTGTATCTGTACCCATGCATTGGGCATCGCCATTAGGGCATGACCCCTTCTCATGAGAAAGATTAAACTTTGCTTCTGTTTACTTAAACAGTCTTTATTTCTTTTAAGACATATCGTCTCATACATTGGCAAACTGGTCCCATCTCTTCCTGACAAAAAGAGGGAAAAGAAATGGAAGCAATGTCAGATTTTATATTCTTGGGCTAAAAGATCACTGAAGACAGTGATAGCAGCCATGAAATTAAACATGTTGTCTCTATGGAAAGAAGGCTTTGACAATTATTAAAAGGCAGAGATATCAGCTTGTTGACAAAAGTTTGTATAGTAGCAATGTATGGCTGTGAGAAACGGACCTTCAAGAGAGCTGAGTGTAACAGAATTAACACTTTTCAGTTGTGGTGCCAGAGAAGGCTTTTGAAAAAGTCACTTGGATAGCAAAGGAGATCAAATCAATCAATACTCACTGGAAGGGCAAGCTCTGAAGCTTAGATACTTTGGCCACATAATGAGAAGACAGGATTCATTGGAAAAGACCCAACAGGGAATGATTGATGGCAAAAGAGGGAGACAAAACAGAAGATGAGATAGTGTCATGGAAACAATGAACTTGAACTTGGACAGACTTTGAGAGATTGGAGTATAGGACTCCCTACTTCTATTCATCCTCCATTCAGCTACTGAAGTGATTTTTTTAAAGCACAGGTCGAATCATGGCATCATCTCTATTCATTCTCCCCTCTTTCCCCACTGGCTCCCTGTTGTCTCTGTCTACCTGTATAAAACAAAACTACCAAAGTAGTAATAAAAAAAGGGTCTTTAAGATGAGAAGAGAAGATTATAATTTGGTGTCCCTCTTGTCAGTTGAGTACCTGAGTACCCTAGGGACAAGGGGAACAGAGTTTGAATATTTTTGGGAGGCACTGCCTTAAGAAAGGGTTACTTAAGTTGTTTTACATAACAACCAAAAGTTCATAGTCTGGGAAAGGTGGCAATAGCCAGAGACTTGGGAAGGTAGTAGGTGAGTGCTACTTGCTCTCTGGCAGTTTTTGGCCCTGGGAAAGAATAATATAGCCTGCAAAATCAGATTGATGGTGAGCAACTAGAGCAGCTGATGGTCTACTACATTCCAACACCAAGTTCAAATCAGTCATTTTTGTTTGGCATTCAAAGCCCTTCATAGCCTAGCCCCTTTTCTACCTTTCTTATACCTTACCCATTGGCATTGGCCTCCTTGCTTTGCCATACCAATACCATCTCTCTCAGCTCTGGGAAGCGCTCTTCTATGCCCGCATACCTGGAATACTTCTCTGTTCCAAATACTGACATTGCAGACTTCCTTTACATTCTTTTTTTTTTTTTAAACCCTTACCTTCCGTTTTGGAGTCAATATTATATTGGCTCCAAGGCAGAAGAATGGTAAGGGCTTAGGCAATGGGGTGACTTGCCCAGGGTCACAAAGCTGGGAAGTGTGTCTAAGGCCAGATTTGAACCCAGGACCTCCCATCTCTAGGCTGGCTCTCAATCCACTGAGTTACCCAGCTGCTCCCCTTCCTTTACATTCTGACTAAAATCTTCTACAGGAAAATTTTCCCCTTGATTCTAGTGCCTTCCTTTTAATTATTTCTTTTTTATTCTACATATAGTTTATTTATGCATTTTGGGGGGTTTCTTGACTCCCTCCTTTGATTGTGAGCTCCTTGAAGGAGAAAGCATGTTTGTTGTCTCTTTTTTGGGGGGCTGGGGTAGGGTTCTGTAGTGCTTAGCACAGTACCTGGCAGTACTTTGGATTGACAGACATGTCCTTATGTTAATCCTATTTCTTGCCCTTCTATGTTTATACATTTCTTTTTAAAATTGAGTTGGTGAATGAGTTCCCTATGCATCCACATTAGTCTTTTTTCTTCCTTTCTTTCTTTCTTTTTTAAATTTTAAACCCTTAACTTCTATGCATTGACTCAGGTGGAAGAGTGGTAAGGGTAGGCAATGGGGGTCAAGTGACTTACCCAGGGTCACACAGCTGGGAAGTGTCTGAGGCCGGATTTGAACCTAGGACCTCCCGTCTCTAGGCCTGGCTCTCAATCCACTGAGCTACCCAGCTGCCCCATACATTAGTCTTTTTTCATCCTCATTGAGTTGTTTCCTGCTTTGTCTTCTTTGGAAAATTGCTAGATCCTGATCAAATTCAGGCCTTCCTTGCCCATGGGCCTCAAGTACCTTTAATTGTCTTGACAAGAGCTGGAACTATTACAGCTACAACCCTAGAACTTGCCTAAATCAGCACCCACCAGCAGAAGTTATTTCTCCTCAGGCCACCAGTTGGGATCTGTTGTTTACTTTTAGCATTCCTGATTCTCTGTGTACCAACCTTTACTGGAAGACAGTCTTAACTCCTTTGTCCAGTTTCTGTTCTTATTTGATGTTCAAAATCTGGGCCACTACGTCACACCTGAATTTTGGTAATGAGCACTTCTTAGTTCAATGAAGTGTTGACTTGGAAAAACATAGAACCACTACAGTAGTCAGCAAAACCAAATCTTTAATCAAGAAAGAGAAAGGTCCTTAAATAATCAGCTGCCACACAGAGCCAACCCAAATGCTAAATACTACACATTGTCGAACCCTGGGGACTCTGGGGACAGTGTCTCTTAAGAGAATCACCACTCTAGATGATTCTCCAAAGAACAATAGAACTTGGGGGATTTATATACCTTTTGGGGAATTAAGTATAGCAAACATACATTGACAGTTTACAGGCCGGCTTGGGAAAGAAGCTGTAGCTAGAGGCTGTGATGTCAGGGAGTGACCTAACTTATAAAGGGTACAAAAAGGATGGTTCCTGCCAGGTGTTGGCTTTCTTGGGAAAGGATCTTTGATATAATGGGGAAAACTTCTTAGAGAAAAGGGATGATTTAAGGATTTGAGCATTTTTTTTATTCCTCATCAGGATACTTAATGGGCACTGGGAGATCCTTTATTCAGTCTAACACTAAGTCAGTTTGGGATTTCCCTTATAGGCAAATTCTCAAGGGAAATGGGCAAACTTGGGGCTTCCAGAATTCATGTTGACACCAATAAGGAGGGGAAGATTATTGCTAGCCACATTATCTAATTTCCAGCCAATCATTTTATATTCTTTTACTTTGTGTACTACCCTTAATGATTTTCTGCTATAAAAGGCCCTGGTGCTATGAGAGGTCAGAGACAGTTTTAATGCTCTGACATTAGGCTATGTTAGTGCCTAAGTTTCTAATAAAGATGCCTGGCATACTTTTATATTTTGGTCTTCCTCAGTTTAATTTTAGAAATTTATATTTGAGCATCTTCTTTCTATCCTGTGCTTACTTCCCTGGTATCATTTTAGTTCATAGGATCCTATCTGTTTTTCCTCTGAACCCTCTGAAATCTGTTTTCCCAAAATCTAGGATATATTAGATCATGCCCAGATTTCTTTCTCTTTCTTAAAATTTAAAATACAAGTTATTTCTCCCCAGGCTACCTACCATTTCCACTCCAGTAACCAGTTCTTTCCAGCCAATAGAATCAGTAGTATGTAGTGTAGAATTTCCTCTTGTTGGTCCTTTATCTTTTGAAGTATGAAATTATCACTATAGCAGTTATTAGTGCAGCTTTTGACAAGGAGAGCTCCAAACAGATGTGTGAATTTTTGAAGTCCTCTGTCACTAGGGTGCCATGCCTTTATGCTAGTTTTATGATCTTTTTCTCAAGTTCTTTACCTTTTTACTTTTTTTATCTAGGTGTTCTCTAGTATATATACACCAATATCAAAATCATATATGCCCCTCTTTCCATTTACCTTCATCCTAATGTTTCATTTTTTTAGCCTCTGGGTTTTAGCCTTTAGATTTCTTGACAGAATATATGGTCTTATTATGAAATGTTATTTCACATTCCTATTGTCTCATGTTCCTTTTACCAATCTTGCTGGGACTTCTAGGTGTCATAGTAGATAGAATGCTGAGCATAGTAGGTACAGTCCTGAGCTTTAAGTAAGGAAGACCTGAGTCAAATGCAGCCTCAGACACTTATTAGCTGTGTGACCCTGGACAAGTCACTTAAACTCTGTTTCAGTTTTCTCATCTATAAAGTGGGGTGAATAATAGTACCTACCATGTGGAGTTGCTATGAATATCAAATGAGATACTATTTTTAAAAAGCACATAGCACAGTACTTGGTATATAGATACTGTGTAAATGTTTGTCATCGTCATCTTGGTGGTACTGGTGAAGTCAAATCTACCTCTTTCTGCTCCTTGTTTGTTGTTTAATCTTTGTGAATTAATGTACAAAAATTTGTGGTTTATGATTTTTCATTTCCTAGTAACTTCCACCTCTTTCAATTGCTATTTTTCCTTCATTATAACTACTCTGTTATTTAGATGGAGAGTGGAGTTGAATCTTCATGATGAGTTTTCTAATTCTTTCATTATCCTTTTTCATTAGATCTGTATGACACCCAACAAAAATATTCTTTCTAGTCTTTTTTAGGTGGATTTTATTTCTGCACAGGAATCTCTATTTTGCTCTGGTTCAGAATTCCAGGTTCCATTCTCAAATATCATCTTCTTGACCATCTGTTACCTTCTAAATAAATTTTTGGTTCTGTATTCTTTGTCTTCATTGTTCAACAGTGAATAAAACCATACCTGTCACTATGACCTTCATTTTCTTGACCAAAACGTTGTCCTCTTTGGAAGTACTCTAAGGTTCCCCATGCAATATAATTTTCTTCATGCCAACCACAAAAAGTGAATAGTTGTCTTCCATTTTGTTTGGAGGAGAGAGATAATATCCTTTATTGTTATATTGACAACGCTTTGTCTTCAATAATTTTAGAGTGAAAAACAAAAATAATTAACAAATAATTTTTGCTATTCCATGTAATTTTCTCATCAGACCAGGCTCCTGTTTGAAGGCACTACTCAGAATAGCTCACTTACAATATAATTTTACTTAAATGGAAAAAAAAATCCCCTTTTCTGTTAGAATTACAAAAGGTGTTTTTTTGGTATAAAAACATCTTAAATAGAATTTCTAAATAAGACATGGTCTAGGATAATAGTATTTAGATTCAACTTTGAACTTTCAACAATAAATTATAAGGCAGGAAATGTAAGTACTTTATAGAAAGTTATCTAAATAGAGATACAAATTGAAAGTTAAGCCTAAAAAGACTTCATAAACATTGTTGATATCTGAAGAGTAATTATGTTCAAAGAGGGTTTTTTCCCCCTCCTTTCATCTTCTTAGAGATAAAAATATGTTTAAAACTTCTTCATCCTTAGTCTTAGGAGCCAAGGAATCTTTTAAGTGGTCCATATCTGCTATCAAATACTCCACAGGTGGCACATCTGCAGATGTACTGGATGTTATTGTGGTAGAGCGTGGAGTGACTTTGGTAAAGTGAGATTTGAAAGTGCAAAGGTTAACCAAACTGACCATTTGTCTCTATTGTAACAACTTCTTCCCTTTTGTCAACATTCCTTATCTGACAGTTTCTCATTTTCACTTGCCAATTCTCCACTGGTAGAAAATTTTGCACTGTTTTTTGCACAGGAAGTTGCAACATTTATGACTAAGAACTGGACAGATTGGTGCAAATTCACCAGAAGGCATTTTCACTACCCAGTTGTATTCTTGTTCTTCAATTCCAGTGATTAGCTTCATCTCATAGTCTGAAATTTTTTTTCTGATTGGTACATTAAGTATCAGTGCAAATGTATCCTCATTGTCTTTAGTATAATATCTTTATTGCTAGCATATTTTATTTATATTTTTGACATGTTGGTGATATTAATGCCAGTGGACAGCTTTAGGTCTCAGTATTTAAGTATGGAAGCATTTCTAGTGGAGAGTGAGTTGTACCTGAGGGAAGTGGGAGGAGTCTGTACTCTACAAGTTCACCTTGTCTGAACTGATACCTCAGTAGACCTCATTGATGAAGTCTGTTAATGCCTCTAGCACCTTCAGGGTGGAGCCTTGGACCAGGCTTACTTCAAATGTTATGGTGAACAGGGGAGAAGTGTAAGAGAGGTTAGGGAAGAAAGCTGGCCGAAACAGCTAAGATAAGGACAGAGATCTGGAGACTCCAGCCTAAGGGAAGCCTTTGATATAGAGAAGCAGTTACAATGGCCACTTCTAACCCATTGAGCTTGTTTCTCATTGTGATAAATCTTGGGATGTTTTGTTATTTCTTGGGTACTTGCTATGGGAGGACAGAAACAGAAAATTCCTCTCTATTGTTATTAGTTCTACAGATGGCTACCTCTGAGCAAGAAATCACTTGCTACTGCTCTTGGTATTTCTTCTTTTTGAATTTCTTTTTTTTTTTACTTTGGTATTTTAAAAATTTTATTATAAAGATATTTTATTTTACCAATTACATGTAATATCAGATTTCCATGTAAGTTTTCTGAAGTTATATGATTCAAATTGTCTCACTTTTTCCTACTCCCTTTCCTCTCCTCTCCCAGAGTTGGCAAGCAACTAGATCTGGGTTATACCTGTATTATCATGCAAAATAGATTTCCATATTGTTCATTTTCGTAAGAGAATACTCTTATGAAACCTCTCCCCCCTAACTCAAATAAATTAAAGTGAAACATCATATGCTTTTGATCTGCTTTCCTCTCTGAAGATGGATAGCGTTCTTTATCATAAGTCCCTTAGAATTGTCCTGGATCATTTTATTGCTGAGAGTAGCTAACCACAGTTGATCATTCCACAATTTTGCTGTTATTGTGTACACTGTTCTTCTGTTTCTGCTTATTTCCCTCTGCCTCAGTTCATGTAAGTCTTTCCACCTCTTTCTGAAAATTTCCTGTTCATCATTTTTTTGGTAATTTTTTCTAGATGACCAAAGAAGAACCTTATCTTTTTTTGAGCTCTAAGTAGATAACTGTCCTTATTTTTGTTTCCCTTCAACATTTCTGTAAAGGGTTGAGATTCTCCTTCTGCAGCTCAGATCCCTTTTTCTAATTCTGTTTAGGAATGCTTTATTGTTCCTATAACCCAGGGGTGGAGATAAGTTCCATGAGTCTCCCTTCATGTTTTCCAGGAGGGAGTTCAGTCCACGTACTTTTAGGATAGATGACTGCCATCTTTAACCTTGATGTAAGTCATTGCACACATATGCCTACCCATGATTGGGATTTTCAGCCTTAAAAAAAATTACTTGTACTTTAATCACTTAGTTGAGTTTTTTTTTTAAACCCTTAACTTCTGTGTATTGGCTCCTAGGTGGAAGAGTGGTAAAGGCTAGGCAATGGGGGCTAATTGACTTGCCCAGGGTCACACAGCTGGGAAGTGTCTGAGGCCAGATTTGAACCTAGGACCTCCTGTCTCTAGGCCTGACTCTCAATCCACTGAGCTACCCAGCTGCCCCCCACTTAGTTGAGTTTTTTGCAGATCATCTTCGCCTCTTAATAACCTGCAGTCACTTTCCTTTTTTTAGATAGCTATATTTCATTAATGCATTGGCCTTGGTTTTGTTCTGTCCGTTCTGTTTTTCCACTCCACTACTCTCTTCTATCATTTTGCCTAACTTTGCATGTGTTTTTCTTACATTTTCACTTGTTTCCTTTTAATTTTCCTTCTTGAGTCTTATTCCACTTAATTTCCTAACTCCTTGATTCTTCTCAATCCATTTATATTCTTTTCCTTACCTTTAGTCTTATTTCATAGAACCCTGAAGCAGAATCTGAACCAGTATATTGACATAGAGATTATTTTCCTTGAAATTTCTTCACTTTTTCCCACATTCAATCTTGAGCTTTCTTTATTAAGTCAAACTTCTCTAAATCATATCTAGAGTTTCTTTCTCCTTATTTTGTTCAAGTCCTTCTCTCTTTCTCCTTCTTCTCTTATGGAAACCAGAAGATATTTAACTAAAATATGTTAAGCAACATTGTCAAACATATTCCATGAGCCATCATGCTCTCCACTAGTTTTCTTATAGGCTGGCAGTGGCTACTGCATGCATATAGCCAGAGAGGAGCAGGTACTGTGTTCTCTTTAATGTATTCACATGTGTAACCATGCAGCATGTCAAGAATGTTTACTAATAGCTTTTGTATTTCTTACAAAGATTGAAGATCAGTGGGACCAGTTTTGTGAAAGAGGCAAACCTTTTCTTTCCTTGCTGCTACCTCCATTTGAACTTTTTAGTCACAGACTTCCATTTGGTTCCATTCTTTCTCCCCTCAAAGGGAAAAGAATGGACCAGTATAGATGTGAGCACAAAGTCCTTAGGTCCATTTTATCAAGGCAGTGGAATCTCAGAAAATGGTGCTATGTTTGGAAAAGAAAGAATGCTAGAGCCTAGTGATAAAGACAGGTACATGTTTATTGTTCTTCTGTTCTCTTTGATTTGTCAGACCATGAGGTTAAGTGAATATTTACTTTATTATTTTTTCTTTGGGTGTTTTCAGGGTTGGTGGATGCATTATGCAGATTTACAATATGCCCTTGGCAGAAGTTTTTCAGAATTGTTGCTTTCCCAAAGGAATAGCTTTCTCATTTTTTAAAAATTGCTTTGAAATATTTTTTTCTCTTTTTTAAAAGGCCTTGAAAGGTATTTATTTTTATTCTTTTTGTCTTCACAGAATTCAGAGGTCTCTGTATTTGAGGTTAATATTCGTTTCATTGGAGGACTTCTTGCAGCTTATTACCTTTCAGGACAGGAGGTAAAATACGTTGAGTAATATCATTTTACAACTATCAAACAAAATATTTTCTCACAGGTTTTAAAAGTAAAGCAGTTTTTAATGCATTAGATAGGTTGCCTGATTATTAGAATAATTGCCCAAAGGACTGAATATTTAAGGAAGATTTATTTTTGTTAAGATATTTCATAAATAAGAAAAATACGATAGAAATTCTTCCTATTTGTGAATCTTCATAAAATGTGGATAAATTTATTCAGAGATTTAGTGTTGTATTTCAGTCTATATTACAATAAAATAACACAATTTAAAAAAAAAGTATTTCCTTTCTCTTTAAATAATTCAAAAGTTCTTCGCTCATCTTTTTTTCTAATTCTTAGTCCTATATTACCAATTACTAGAGATAGACATCTCCGTCTTTATGTGCTGAGATATCTCAAACTCATTATGTCCAAAGCATTACTCATTATGTTTCCCCTTAACTCTCTCCTTCCCCAGAATTTCCCTATTTCTATCAGTCTATGAGGCTTACAACCTAGGAGACGTGTTATTTTCTCTTATCTAGTCAGTTACCCCTTTCTCTCCTCTCACACATCTTCTCTGATACATACTATATTACAATAGTTTAGTAATTTAGTCTCCCTGCCTTTAATTTCACCCCCTTCCATACCATTCTCTAGACAGATACCAGAATGATATTCTTAATATGCAAATCTAACCATATCACTCCCCTGCTTAATAAACCCAAGTGGTTTTATACTGTGGTGAGTGAGATAGCAAATTGATTTGGGAGACTTAAAAGAATTGTTTTGCTGCTGTGCAGGTGCAGTTGAAATTATATGTTAGATTATTACTAAACCTAATCAACATGGTTGTTTATTTTCTCCAACTTGTATTTACTCTAGCTCAGTGATGGGCGAACTACAGCCTGTGGGCCAGATGCTGCCCCCTGAAATGTTCTATCCGGGTACATGACATTATTCCTAATCTGACGAATACATTGAGTAGGATACAATACAATGAAACTTCGAAAGATTTGCCTTAGAAACAGACTGACAGATGAGCACTTCCTTTCCTTTGGCCCCCTCTTTAAAAAGTTTGCCCATCACTGCTTTAGCTTGTATTGACTAGCTCTGTGTGTGGCAGAAGTGATATGGAGGAGTAGACCATGGGAATTCAGTAGTTTGAGGAACAAAGATGTTAGGATAGAGTGAAGACAGTATTTGTATGCGTATTGGTGTCCCCAGAAAGAGAGAGACCATGAGTCAGGCACTGAACTTATTAAGGAAGAAAAGAGAATGTCTTAGGAACCGATAAATAATGACCACCAAGATCCAGATTGCAAGATCTATTTGGATAGCATGAAGCCTCAAAGGAGAAGAGATTGCATGGTGATGACTATAGAGTTAGGAAGTGGCAGTGGGGAAGGAGTATTCTCATTTTCTCACCATGGCCTGTTAGCAGCAAGGGTTGGGGAGTGGGCTGGGGGTCACCTATAAAGGGTATTAGTTGCATTACCCCCCTTTATAATACTGGAAAGGTTAGGTAGGTATATTTTTCCATCAGTAACTAGAGCATGTTATGATTTTCAGAAATCATTATTTCTCCTAGTGATTATGATCTTATTTTTCATGGAAAACGTGAGGGAAAATAAGAAAACATCTATACAACTAGATTAATTAGTATTTTAATTTTGTGTTTGTATTGATTCACATTTTAAAAATGTCTATTTGAAGTTTGTTACTAAAACTTAGAGAGGCTTTACAGAATTATAAGAGTTAGCCAGTGCTGAAAGCAACAGACTCTTTTAATTGGGGTATGGAAGGGCAAATCATATAGCGTCCTAGAGACATCTGAGAGAACATGGAAGGAGAGTATAGCAGTCACAGTAACCCACCTCCACAGTGCAAGGCAATAAATAAACAATTTTTAAAAAACACAGAAAAGCAGGTTACCTTTTTTCTTCCATTTAGCCTATGTGCTTCTTCCCTTTGTTGTTTACATTTTAGGCATTAATTTTTTAAGAAAGGTAGTCTACTGTAATCTGAAACTATTGTGATAAAATAACAAAACAGATCCTGCCCTTTAAAATTTAGAGTTTAGTAGGAGTTAAGGCAGGCATATAAAAAGTAGCTAAGTAGCTCTGTAGATTGAGTACTGGGCCTGGAATCAGGAAGCCTGAATTCAAATGTGGACTCAAACCCTTATTAGTCATGTGACCCTGGGCAAGTCATTTAAGTTAACTTTGCTTTAATCCATTGGAAGAGGAAATGGCAAGCCACTTTTTTTTGTGGGGGAGACAGAAATAACAGTTAGTCTTAATATTGAACTTAAAGATTTATAGATACTTTTGCATGTATCAGGAGGCAGCTTGGCCAGCTCACTGGATAGAGTACTGGGTCCAGTGCTAGGAAATTCTGAGTTTGAATCTAGCTGTAGGACTTAAATTAATATCCAGCCACTACAAGTATTAATTTTATAAAGTTTATTAATAATCACTTGAAGTAGAAGGAAAAAAAAGTTAATATAAGTAAAAAACCGAATTATTTAACAAAATTAAGACCATGTGACTAAGTTCTCCCTGCCTGTTTAAAAAGCCTGCTCCACCAAAACCTGACAGGAAGACAAGAGAGCTAGAGGCAGGGCTACACCAAATTTATATCCTCCCTACATCAGCATGTAACATGAAACATGAAGAGAGTGAGGTGCTGGGAATTGTAGTTTTTAGGATAACAGATACTAATTACACAATCTCCCCTGTGATCCTTTGGGAGACTAGTCTCCCCATTGGATCATTTAAAAATAACTATCTTCTACCTCTAAAGATCTTTTAACTAAAGGTGCATACAATATTGTACTTTCTAAGAGGAAACTACAGTAGTTAGAAATAAGAGGGAAATAGAAGAGAGAGAGAGAGCAAAACCAATGTTTGCTAGGAACATTGACAAAAAGCCTATTGGGGGCAGTCCCCTTTGGCATAAGAGTTTACATTCAAAATAAATGAATTCAGCCCCCTCACAGTTCAATTTTATTACATCCCAAAGTTCATTCTGGATCTTTTGGTGCAGTGTATAATTTCTGCAGGCATCTTCATGGCATCTTCTCCAAGCAGTTCACTTTCTTGATTCAGGGAGGTAGCAAGTTTCTTATCCTAAAATTACTCTCAAACAATAAAAATTTTATAAAACTAGAATTTTATCACAATTATACAATCCCCCCGAGGAGGGTGTTGACAAACACATGGATTACCCAGGGATACATGGCTGAGTTAGGAGGTATATGAATCAATTGTCAAAAGAAAATCAAAAATATTTTTAAAAAACCCTAAATAAACGAGAACAAAGTAACTTCTGGATGAAATATAAAATATCAGTCTTATTTGTAAAAATTCTAAATAAGGAAAAATAAAATTATAACAGGTCCTTGGATTGGGGGCTGATTAAAGTGATTTATGTCCCACAAGCCTGTAGGACCAATGTAGCAAAATGCACTTACCCAATCACTACCCAGGACTACAGAAAATTGCTACATCTATGAAAGACAGAAAAGGGACTATATTTTTGTAACAGACAGGAAATAGCATTTCCTGGTCTGATTTTATCTTTGCTCTCTGGGATGGGGGACGCCAATATTCTAGCTTTCAAACTGAGGTACTTTTTGGAATATGGCATCGGGAAATCCTGTGTCTGACATTGTCAAATAGCCACTTCCTTGAACCCCCAAACAAGTCCTTTGTCTTGGTGCAGATTCTCATCAATCCCACTGGGATTGGTTTGTCTCCTTAACCTTGTGCTTGTAGGCACTATGCAGATTAACTTTGTGCTTCCTTTACACTGTATAATGGTTCTTTTGTGATCCGTTCTCCTGGAGTCAGACACAATCATTAATCAAAGTCTCATAATATTTATCATTCAATGGCAGTTTTCTATAGTCTTTAGCTTTTGGGTATGCATTAATATTAGAGCAAATAGATATTTTAAACTTATATTGGCACAAAAATCAAAAAAACCATTAATACTGGTAACATGCTTCAAGTACAAAAAAATGAGAAAAAAAAGAAAACTCAAATACATACAAGAGAAAAAAATAATAAAATTAAAAAAACCCAAAAATATATAGTTCACAATCAGTGACACACTGTGTTTGCCCAAGGAGAGGCAGAAGGCAAAGGTTTCTCACTCAAAAATGAGACCCATTTCCTTTTTAACTTAGCTATGATCCACAGTATGAGAGTATATAATTTTCACTCAAAAAATTGCTTTATAAAAAAAAAAACAGTAGTATAGCAGCTAATGCACATTCAAGAAGTACCAAAATCCCCCAAATCATAAGAACACATTTAAATGACAATAGTGAACAAACCCACTATCATTAGGAGACATGAGACATGAGTCTCAATAGCCACTTCATAGATACTTGTCACAAGCTCTCCAAATCTAGCAAATCTTTCAACCTTGGATGAGATATTTTTAACAAAATCTTTTACTGCCATCGTTCCAAAATTTGGCAGGAGAGTCCAGAAAAAAACAACAACCACAAACCTCTATACTGCTGATGAAAATCTTTTGGTTCTAAAATGTCACCAAGAATCTAGATCATTCTGGTGGAAGGGTAGAAGTAAGCTGAAGAATTACAAATATAAAAAACTTTAAAGAAGCTACTAGGCTTCATGTGAAATGCTCTTTCTCACAGGCCATTCAGGGGTACCATGCCCCCTAGAAAAAATTTACCACCTCCAGATGAACCTCTCTCCTCATGAGGCATGAGACTATAACAGCTGTAAAAGGCATGTCTATATGTCCCATCCATTGCAGTGTGGAGGCAAGACCTCCAACAGTGTAAATCACTTCAGATGTCTTATCCATTATATTTTTATAAATCCATAGGTGGGGAATATAATAGTACTACAGCACTTTCACTTCAGCTATTAAATGAACCCTTACCTCTTTTTACATACAATGCAAAGGTAGGCAAATGATCATTCAGAGATAGTGGTGCTCCTAGATATTTGAAAATCACTACTGAAGACCCTTTAAAATCAATTGAGATTTTTATTTAGTAAATTCTCCAAAGGTTGTATATAGATTGTAACCAGTTTGATGGAGTCCATCCATCATCATCTATGTGACAGTTAACAAAGGCAAAGAGGCATAATAGAAGGTTTAGGCAACATGTGCCCTTGATGGATCTGGTGACAAACCTAGCATCCATTAAGGACCTATGGTTTTGCCATGGAAATGGGTTTGGCAAGTTGTTTATGGACTTTTACAATGGTATTTTCTCCAGTCCAGTCCAGTCATATGAGGAGGTACAAATAAATATAATAGGATGGTGCAAATAAAAAACAGTGTAACACAGTGGTTCCCAAACTCTTTTGGCCTACCACCCCCTTTCCAGAGCAAATATTACTTAGCCCCCGGAAATTATTTTTTTTTAAAAATTTTGATAGTAATTAATAGGAAAGATATATGTACCTGTGGCCATCACTACCTCCCTGGATCGCTGTAGCACCCACCAGGGGGTGGTAGCGCCCACTTTGGGAATCATTGGTGTAACAGAACATATAGACAATAGCCAAAACACAGTAACTTAAAGTGACATAGGGTAACAATAGATTAGATCAACATATGAACTTAACAAATAAAATTAAATCTTGCATTCAGCAAATACAATATATGTGACGGGATACAGGCACTGAATTCAAGAGTTCTTTTTCTTTTTTTTCCTCCCAATTCCAATGGCTACATTACAGAGACTTCTTCCCTATTTGGAGAGGAACAAAGCTGAAAAAGTTAACAATGGAGTCTGAAAAGGCTTAAAATTTCACCTCCAGACTCTTTAAGGTTCCTTACTTTCTCCAGTATCATCATCAATCTCAATGCCTTTGGTTACATGTCCATACTGAGCATAGTGTGGATGAATCCCATATTGGATGTGTTACAGAGACTGGGCAGACCAAAATGGCAAGGATGTGTAGGGAGATGAATCTCCTCCTTGAATCTCAGGATTACTCAAGCTAATCACAAGGGCCAGTGCACCAAGGAATAGTAGTGAGAAGATATCCCAAAACTTTGAGCTGTGCGAGCTCTGTAATGCTCTCCTGCAATGGATGCTCTTTGAGATAGGCAGGAAACTGGGCCATGCTTACAATTTTACTTATTAAATTGGTTTCAAATCTAATTCCTATTTGGAAAAGTAACCTTCCTTTCCCTTCCTCCCTAGGGGTAAAGATGTCAGGGATCCGCTTGCTTACACTGCCATGTGGACAGGGAGTTAAGAGGGTAGAAGCTCTCCTAAGGTAAAAGCCCTTTAGGAGTCTGATTGATGGCTAAAAGAAACAGCCAGACTTTGCATTCAGGTGTTAGCAGTGCAAGGGAGGGTTAATATTTTACCAGCAACAGCAACAACAGGAGCAGGAGGAGCAGCCACAGTAGAGGTGGCAGTGGCGATGGCGATGGAGGTGGCAGAGACTGCAATGGTGGACAGGTCTATCCAGGCATTAAGTGAGGGAGGCAAGAGCAACAGCAGCAACAGTAGTGGGAAGCAAGGTAGACAGGCAGAGGTGCCACTGCTCTCTGGAGGGGAAAGGCCAAAAAGCCATGATGGGAGAAAGGTGGTTTCTTTTCAAACTAATTTACTCAGAGAGAATTAAAGGATCCAAACCCCACTTCTCGTCACCCTAAATGTAGGACTTAAATTAATATCCAGCAACTCCAAACATTAATTTTATAAAGTTTATTAATAATCATTTGAAGTAGAAGGAATAAAAAGGAAATAGAAGTAAAAAACCTAGTTATTTAACAAAATTAAGACCATGTGACTAAGTTCTCCTTGCCTGTTTAAAAAGCCTATTTCACTAAAGCCCTGATAGGAATACAAGAGAGTTGTAAAAAATAAAATGGATGTAAAAGGATAGATTTAAAAATATTATGGTTTTATAAGATCTATTAACAGCCATTAGAAAAATCAAGCCATGTGCCATAATAAGAGTTAGTTTGAAAGGACCCACCATTACCTCCTCCTCCCATCCTGGCTCCCCCGCAAATCACCAAAGAGGAAGTACCAATCCAGTCACTATCCTTCTATATACGTGATTACACTTCCTGTCCATGTGATTACGCAAGAGAGGAAGCCAGTTGTCTCTAGGGAAGTGTAGTTTGAAAGAGCCCTAAAAGTCCACAGGAAGTTTAGATCAGGGACCTCAGATTTAGTTCAAGGATTCCCAGATTTCCAATATCACATTCCCCCTTGAAGAGCAGAGGGAGACTGGTCTCCCTGAAAGCTCTTGTTAACATAACTAACTTTTAAATTACAGAAATTTGGGAATAAAAGAAAAGAGGACAAAACCAATAATCCAGTTATTGCTAGGCACATTGACAAAAAGCCAATTAGGGGCAGTCCCCCTCAACATAAGAGTGTACATTCAAAAAAAATGCATTCACCTCCTCATAGTTTAATCAACTGCACCTGAAAGTTCATTTTGAATCTTCATGATGCAGTGTAGATTCTTTAGGCATCTTCATGCTACCTTCTCCAAACAGGTTCATTGTCTGGATTCTGGGGAGATGGCAAACTTCTTATCCTGAAATTACTCTCAAAAGAATTTAAACTTTACATTATAGATTATAAAACAAACATTCCCTTCTTAGGAGAATAACATATTCCACCCTGAAATTACTCTCAAAAGTATTTAAATTTTACATTATAGATTATAATATAGGCATTCTGATTATAAAATGTACAAGGAAAAAAATAATAAAAGAATGTTTTAGAAATCAAATATATATGTATATATATGTGTGTGTGTGTATATATATATGTATATATATATATATACATAAATATACGTATATATATACAGCTTAGAATTAGTGAAAGGTTTTTCACCCAAAAATGAGATCCATTTCTTGTTAAGCTTTTCCATGAATTCCTGTGAGCGTAAATGGCTTTTATAAAATAGCAGATTCATAATGCAATTCAAATAAAGTATCAGAATTTTCCAAAATTACAATAACATATTTAAAGACAATAGCAAACAAACCCATTATTATAACCACTAGCTGTGATATTTAAAAATGTATACTTGTCACAATTCAACAGGTATAGTAAATCATTCAACCTTAGCTAAGATATTTTTAACAAAATCTATTACTGCCTCCATCCTAATTGTGGGGCAGATCTTAGGAAAATCTGATAAAAACCTCTTGGGTTTAAAATATCACCAGGAATTCTAGATCCTTCTGATGAGAAATTAAATTAAAATAAAGAGTTAAAATACCAAGCATAAAGGAGCTCTTTTTCACTTCCTTTGTAATATATAAAAAGTTTGGGTAGGAAACTTCCATTTGTTTTCTCTACCTTTTTAAGAGAACTGTTACGATTAAAAATGATGAGGACTGATATAATAATATAAATTAGTATTTTAATTAAAGCCATGGCCATGCTGGTAAAATCATTAGACCACGTGCCGGTAAGAATTCAAACTCCTGCCTCAGGCATTTTTTACCTTTCGTATCGCGTGCCTCCGGGTAGCTAAAGAGGGCTTACTTTTGGATTTCCTCTCATTTAAACTGTTCTCTGCGTGGGGACGCCGGCGTCCCCACGCCCAAAGAACCGGAACTGGAAACCCGTTGGACCACGGGAAATGTAGTTTGATAGTTCCCACGTGTCCATAGAAAATATATATACTTTTAGATGGCATCTCCCAAATTCTAATTTTATAGAACTTACTTTATTATATATATATAAAATCCTATCTATTCAGAAGTTACTATAAAATCCTAAAGTCAATTTTAAAGACCTCTTATGAAATTCCAATTTAAATTCCTAAGGCATCATAGTCTTCAAGATTATATACAATTGTCTAGATAGAATAAAAATGTTAAGGCAATATGTGAACCTATAGTTGAGATGACAAATTCAGTGTACATAGGACTTATGGGCTTTTACAACTTAAAAAATGTGTTTAAGATGTTTATGGTCTTTTTACAAGGATATTTTGTTCTGTAAAATCACATAACAGATAATCATATAATAGAATTAGATTAAAATAAATAAACTTAAAAAAATTTAAACCTTAAATAAATCAGGAAATACAATGTTATAAGTGACAATTACAAGCAGTGTAGTGAAAAAAACCTTTTTACCAATCAGAAGAAACCTGTTCACTTTTAAGGAGTTACAATAAAATCACAAACAGAATTTATCTAGCAGCCAAAAACTTAGCTTAAAATGGTTCAATGTAACAGAAAGGTATTGATCAGATTAATATATGAACTTAAAACAGCAAAATTAAATTATAAAACAACAACCAGCAAAATATAGTAAGATACAGAGACTTTCAAAAAACCATGGAGTCTGAGGAGGTTTAAATCCACCTTCACTCTTTCAGGAGTTCCATTTAAGTTCCTTTGGCCCAAATAGCCAGCATGTGTAGGGGGTTGAATCTTTCCCCTTAGTCTCAGGCAAGATAATTGAAAGGAATGGTTTGAAATAGGCAATGCGACCTATGCTTCCCATTCTACTTCCTGTTTGAAGAGTAAAATCTAGGGTCCACATGGAAGCCAGTTGGGGTAGGGGCTAGAAAAGCCACAGGCTGGGGAACTCACGTGGAGCAGGCTCCTGGGGGAAGGAAGGGAGATAGAGAAGCTCTCTTCAGGTTAAAAGTCCTTAATGTCTAAGAGGAAACACACCTGGGCTTCCCTTTAGGAGGCTAATTATTGTTTAAAAGGAAACATTCTCAGAGCAGTTAAGTAAGGACTGTTCCTAATGAAAAAGAAGTGGGGTTATACTTTTTAAATTTGAAGTGGCAGCTGGGGTCGGCAGTAGCTTAGCAGGATTAGCTGGAGTTCAGATAGGGGTCAAGTGTCCAGCATCTGAGGGGTTGGCAAGTCTGCGGCTAGGACCTGGGATCAGTACTCTGTTGGAAAGGTCAGAAATGGTTTACTCCCCGGGGTGTGGGAGGCCAGGCCGGTGGCTGTCTGCATTGGCTGGATCCAAGGCCAAGGGGAATGTAAGAACTGGCAGCCAGGAAGAAGCTGTTGGAAAAATAACTTTCCCCTTTCCCAGAAAAGTCCCTCAAAGGAAAATAGCAGGTGCAGAAAAATAACTTATCCCTTTCAAAAAGTCACTCAAAAGAACTGAGCAAAGTGGTCAAAAAGAAAAGCACAAAAATGGCAAGAGCAGGTCCACAGGTCTGAAGAGGATTTGGAATGCTCTCAGAGTTCTGCCTGCGGGGGCAGGGTAAAAAATCATGGCAGAAGGATTGTGGCTCGTTAAGCTATCTGAAAACTTGAGGATTACGTTTCCAGACTTCAAGTGGTTGCCAAAATTGTAAGAAATAA
The DNA here is from genome assembly GCF_016433145.1 of Gracilinanus agilis. Lineage (NCBI taxonomy): Eukaryota > Metazoa > Chordata > Mammalia > Didelphimorphia > Didelphidae > Gracilinanus > Gracilinanus agilis. Next base: position 469,655,435 of record NC_058133.1, read on the forward strand.
AACACATATAAAAGGATAGATTTAAAAATATTGTGGTTTTAAAAGATTTATTAACAGCCATTAGAAAAATGAAGCCACGTGGCATAGTAAGAGTTAGTTTGAAAGGACCTACCATTACCTCCTCCTTCCATCCTGGCTCCCCTCCAAATAACCAAAGAGGAAATACCAATCCAGTCTCTCACTATTTATCCTTCAATCTATGTGATTTCACTTCCTGGCCACATGATTATGCAAGAGGGGAAGCCAGTTATCTCTTGGGAAATGTAGTTTGAAAGAGCCCTAAAAGTCCATAGGAAGTTTAGATCAGGGACCTCAAATTTAGTTCAAAGACTCCCAAATTTCCAATATCACAGAGTGAGAGGTGGGGCTACACCAAATTTATATCTTCCCTATGTCAGCATGTAATGTGAGGAGAATAGGGGGCTGGGAATTGTAGTATTTAGGGTAACAGATTCTAATTATACCTGGCCTTATACATTAGTTGTGTGACCCTGAAAAAGTCATTTAAGCTCCATTTGCATTAATCCACTGGAGAAGGAAATGGGAAACCACTTCAGTGTCTTTGTCAAGAAAATCCCATGGACAGTATTGTTGTGGTGTGGTCCGTTCAGACATAGAGAGTAGGGCATTACTTCAATGAAAATACAGAGGCAGGTAGGATAATACAGAATATTGCTGATCCATCAATAAGTATTTAAGAACTTTCTGTGCCAGGTACTAGACTCAGCCCTGTGGATATAAATCTCAAGAATAAAGTTCTATATTCATGTGGAGAGTTATAGCAGTTCCTTCCAGGTTTTCAAAATAAATACTGGGAAACAATTATCTGAACTCAAACTAACATTTTATTGTGGAAAATTATAAATTATAAAATGTTGGAGTCCAGGTTTGTCCCAGGTTGGCCAAAGACACACAGATGAAGAAATGACCAGAAAGTATAGTCAATTCAAAAGAGCCTGATTGTACAAACTCCCCTCCAGAAGGAAGCTGAATATGTCTTTGGGGGAGGAAGGAGAGACCCTAAGTTTTTGTCTTCTAAAAGACTTTTTTCTTCAAGAAAGTAAAAGTTTTCTTATCTTGAGGAGAATTACATCATCTCTGTTATATATATAGTAAAACTCCAAGGCCACTTCTGTAGCTTCAAAGCTACCTGAGATGTCATAAATTTCCAATTTTAGGAGCATCTAGACACATTTCAGAATCCTGAAGGCATGTGCACAACTCCCTATGACAAGAATATCTTGCCAAGGCATTTCAGAGGATTTTCTTTTTTGTTTTACTCACATTATAATTATTGATTATGCATTCTCATACACAGTTAAATTCAATCAGTTAATAATTGCGATTATGCCTTATAATTTGTCACTAAAATACTGATTATCTACTAGGATTACATGCAGAGAATATAGTTATACAGAAGTATAGAACAGTTAATATAAACTGAAGTTGCTTAAGTGGATTATTTTTTATACAGGTCAGTGGTTAAGGAGAAACTTTAGGAAGGGAGTGGTTGCCCATGTTTGGAAGGAGAGGGTTTCAATGGGTAGGGAGGTGAACATGGGACATGGGACTAGCAAATGAATTGACCTCCTGCATGACTTTCCTTTTTGTAGCCCCTCACAGCTATCCCCCAGCTGATCCTCGAGTTACCCGTGAGCTTCAGGACAGCTATTCTGACTGCTCCTCCAGTGAGGAAACTGAGCCCCACGTAAGCCAAGCACCAAAGCCAAGCTCTTCTTAAGAGACGGATTAAACCAGAAGCCAGTCTTTTGACTCCTCCAGTGCTCCATGAAATGTGAAGCACCTAAAATACCTTACAGCACTCTGCATTCTCTTTTCCCACCTTGTTGGAGCCTCCATCACCAAAAAAGACATTGATGTAGGACTTTTAGTATAGGATTTGGTGTCCCAGTTTTTAAAAAGTATCATAAACACATTCTTATTAAGATTTTTAAGAGTGTTCTTTTAGAAGTAGCATTTTAATATCAACATGTTTTGATAGCATTTTGGAGTTTTCTTTCTGATGTATTTTTTTTATTTGTTGCTTATATCAGAACTATCAGGTCCTTGTATTTGAAGTATCAAAAGCCAATCAGTTGGCTTTTCTTAAGTGTCTACTCTATTTCAGACACTGTTCTAGATTTGGGAGATGCAAAGAAAGTAATGAAATAATCTCTCTCTTCTGGGAGTGTACATTTTGTTAGGGCAAGCTGACATGTGCAGCAGCAGCTAGATAGCACAGTAGATAGTGGCAGGCCAGGAGTTGGAAGATCCTGGGTTCAAATTTGACCTCAGGTACTTCCTACCTGTGTGACCCTTGGCAAAGTCACTTAATCCCAATTGCCTAGCCTTTGCCACTCTTTTGTCTTAGAATTGATACTAAGACAGAAGGTAAGAGGTGGTTTTTTTTTTTTTGTTTGTTTGTTTTAAAGATATGTGCAGTGGCATATATACAATGTATATAATTTGATTTTCAGGAGGCGGCCATATGAATAGCGGGGAGGATCAGGAAAGGCTTCATGGTGCTAAAGTTGAGTTTTGAAGGAAATGAGTTATTTTAAGTTACTGAGGTGAGGAAAGGATTTCATTCTAAGAATTTGTGACAGCCAGTGCAAGAATACAGAGATGGAAGATATTGTTATATATGGAACAGGATTTGGCTAGATCAAAGAGGACATTGAGGAGAGTAATACATAATAAAAATGGAAAGGTAGATTGGATCCAGGTTGTGAAAGGCTTTAAATGTCAGGTTCAAGTAGTCTGAATAACCATTTGTCAAGGAGGTTGTAGGGATGGCTATACTAGAACCTCTAGGATTTGTCCAAATCCAGTGATCATTGGTAGTTTAGCCCTCTTCTCCCCTTGTTTGCAATACAAAATACATACTGAGGTATTTTTGTCATAGCAAAGGGTTTTATTTCCCCCAAAAAATAGGGACCACAAAAGCACTCAATAAATTGAATAATTCTGTAAGTAAAGCCTTGCTATTATGAATCATCTTTACTGTAGAGAACACCTTTTTGATGATAATATTCTTTGTAATGGGATTTTTTTTTAAACCCTTATCTTCCATCTTGAAGTTAATACTGTATGTTGGCTCCAAGGCAGAAGAGTGGTAAGGGTAGGCAATGGGGGTCAAGTGACTTGCCCAGGGTCACACAGCTAGGAAGTGTCTGAGGCCAGATTTGAACCTAGGACCTCCTGTGTCTAGGCCTGGCTCTCAATCCACTGAACCACCCAGCTGCCCCCTGTATGGGATTTTGGCAGAAAACTTGGCACAAATACAGAAACAGTTTTGAGAAGAGGACTATAGTGTTAAGTGAGATTAGTCACTAAGGAATTTCTTTTCTTTGATGTATAATTTAGTTTTGAAGAAAATGAAGAGAGAAGAAAGGCAAGGTAAATAAATTCAGAAAAGATGATGTGGAGGCAGGAATAAAAAAAGTCACATATGTGCAAGCAACATAAAGCTAATACATATAATATGTTTCTAGGTTGCCTGCAGTGAATACTGCATTGGGGGGTGATTTGCCCTAACGTAGCCTTCCTATTAGAATAATTGGCTTCTTTTTAATATTTTTAACCTAAAAATGTTTGATTCAAAATTCCTAAGAAATTCAGCTTAGTAAGCACTTTATAAGCACATACTACGTGACAGACACTGCTCTAGTTGCTTTCAGGCTTTCTTTTAAAAAAGAAGAGTTATTTAACAATAAAGTTTAGAATTTGTTTAAGATGCCAGAATGGGCTGCTGATGAGTTTTTTAAAACAGAATAAATGTGCTTTGCTGGTTTATTTACAAAACATTGATTATAGAGGTATGGTGAAAAGGCTTCTGGGGACTGGTTCTTATGTCAGGTTCCTATCAAATGATTGAAATGAGAATTATTAATGAGATATATAGAAGTAGCATTTTTGTAGTGCATAGGAATGACAAGGTTACCATTACTGCTATTTGCCTTCCATACTTTTATAGGGGATTAGAATGATTTATTTGAGAAACATTTTTAAAATGTTTATATCATTGATGTATTTGAGAAGCATCATTGGGTAGTATATAGCCTTGGATTCAGTTCAATTTGGGTTCTAGTCCAACCTCTAACATATATTGACTTTGTTATCCCAGACAGGCCACTTAACCATTCAGTATCCCGGACAGCTCTCTTAAGATGTTTCTGAATGATTGCTATTTTCTACCGGTATAGTTTATTTGTATAGCAGCTCTTTGTGAGTGAAATCACAGAGCTTAGGAACAAGAGAAGATAGTAAAGTAAACTACATGTTGAGATAGTAAGAGCTAATAAACTTTTTTCCATCTTTAAAAAAAAAGTGAAAATTTACATTACATTTTACTTTTTATCTTGGTATTTTTTTTTTAATCCTTAACTTCTGTGTATTGACTCCTAGGTGGAAGAGTGGTAAGGGTGGGCAATGGGGGTCAAGTGACTTGCCCAGGGTCACACAGTTGGAAGTGTCTGAGGCCAGATTTGAACCTAGGACCTCCCTTCTCTAGGCCTGGCTATCAATCCACTGAGCTACCCAGCTGCCCCCTTGGTATTTTTTTTTTTTTATCAGAAGCTATGAATACTTTCTGACTTTTGAGAACTAGTAACTAGGCCCTAAAAGCATTCAAAAGCCAACAGAACTACTTGAATGATATAATTCTAGAATTGGATTGGCAGCAAATTCCCATATCTTGTATAAACCTGGAAACAAATTCTAATTTACACCATGGTAGTAAATTGCTATTTTTTAAGAGAAACAAGTTATGTATTAAGACTTAGGGAAAATTTATATCAGTTATATTTTCTAGGGCAGGAAAGTAAATGAGGGTTATATACCATCCTAACAAAATGTTCTTGTCTGTTTTTGATTTATTTATACCATAAATGGGACGCTTTATCACTTTTCTTTCAGAACAAGGCTATTTATATTAAATATTCACAGGATAAAAAACCCCAGTGATTTATTATGTTTACCGATCCCTGTCCTATATAGAAGGCATTTCTTTTACATGATTGTCTCTTCTCATTTTGATAATAGCTATCAAAGTGGCATCCTTTCCTGGATAAGATAACAACATAATTTCTGTGGATAAATGCACTCTGAAATCTGTCAGATAAAATAGAGAAATGATACTTTGGCATATTTAATACCCTGGTCACAGAAAAAGATAAAAAAGCACCCTTCACTAGAGTAATAATATACACTATTGCCATTGTGCAAGATGATCCTAACTAAGATCTTAATGATGTAACTTGTGAGTGCAATAGAAAGAATTTTTTTTTTACCTAAAAGTCTCAATTATTTACTAATTTTTGTTACATTTAGCTGATCTTTTCTGTCAGACCATCTACACAGAGGTATTGGTTTGAAGCAATAAATAAGTTAGGAGTCAGATTCTCAACCAAAAACTATTGTTAGTAAAAAACCATACTTCTTTATTTCTCTTATATAAGTTGCCTTTTTCCCCCCCATTACCATACTGTGTTTCTCCAGTTTGATAGACAGAGAATCTGCTTTTAAACTGACTTGATTTTCCTTTTCACAAACTATTAGCACAATATCCCATGAAACATAGTTCCATTGACCCTTCCAGGAACTCTTTTTACTCCTTTTAGGATTCTCTACATTCATACAAAAGTTGTGAGACTTTTAACTTGGAATGTTTTGAGGACATCCCTAGAAAGATTTTTATCGTTTCTTGTTCCTGGATCCAGGATAACATTCATTTCCTATCTGACTGCTTTCCTTTGGATTTCTCTGTCAAGCCAGCAGCAAAATTTAACATCTTGCAAAAATCCCCTCAGCCTTGATACCTTGGGACTTCTGATTGAAGAGTGAAGTGGACAACCTCTCCCAAAGCCTGTCCACTTAAGAAAGGCACTCTCAAAAATGCCATCTCTATTTACTTTCCACTCCATTTCACTTTTCCCTCTTGCCTTACAGTTGCCAGTACCTTTCTGCTTCCATTAGATTGTATGCTCTTTGAGAGCAAGAGCTTTCTTTTCTGTAATTGTATTCCCAGAATTTAACAGTGTTGTACATAGTAGATGATTAATAAATATTTATTGACTGACTTAGTGATGGAAAACTTTTCCAAACTTTTATCTGATGGCTATTGTGTCATTTGGAATTATTATAACCCCTGGAAGACTACAACTCCCAGAGCTCTCTGTTACAGTTTCCCCTGACAACTTCCACTTCCTTTGTGGGAGCTGTCAGAAAAAGTATAAAAGAGAAAGTTTGGTGCCTTTTCTCTCTTGACCCTGGAAGCCCAGCTCTCTACCCTGGAGCTTTCTCTATCCTGAGCTCTCTGTGCTGGAAGCTCTGCACTCTCTACCCAGCGCTCTCTACCCTGAGACCCTGATCTCTCTCGGAGCTTTTTCCCCTTTCTTCCTACCTCCTAGTTTTCCCTAGACCTTCCCTTTTCTAATCTAAATAAAACCTATCTATTCAAAACCCTAAAGTTGCTCTCTGATCATTTATTTGAGTCCCTGAAAGGCTCTGGTCAATTTCCTCCTGCCTGGGCTGATATATTGACAGAGCCACTAGGAGACATTTCTCTTCTTGGCTTAGGCATTTACAATCAGGATAAATGGAGGAAAACCCTGGGTGGCACTCCCCCCCCCCTTCATTATATCTGAAGATTCACTCTGAATCTCATAATGTAGTATTTGATTTCTGCAAGCATCCTTACAGCGTCTTCTCCAGAATATCTGCTTTCCTATTATCTTTTCCTAAAATTGCTTTAAAAAGATCCAGACTTTGGACTTTAGGATAATTACACAATTCCCGTTTCACAACAATAGAATTAATTGCGTGGATTAAATAACTGAGGGACCTCCAACCTAGTTCAATTGAGGAAGAATTCACCTTGGGAGTTGAGGAGTCATGTGTCTGATAGCATGACAGGACCATCGTGTCCAGGAAGCATGATGTATGAAGGCCAATCAAAGGATCTGGGGGAGTAACTTAGGTTTAAAAAGCCAGTGGGGGAAACTTACTCTCTTAGCTCCCGTCCCTCTTTTGGTTTGACTCTTTTTTCTGGGCCTTCCTGGCAACTCTGACCTTGCTTGTAATCTCTGGCAAGTAGAGACATGGAGGAGGAGGAGGGAACCACAAAGGGTACATTCAAGACCTGATCTTACTATAAGTTAGAAAGTCTGAAAACCTTATTTCTCTCTTTTCCTTTACCAGTAAATATTTATAAATTTTGTATCAAAGCCTCCTAGATTACTTTTTTTTAAAACCCTTTCCTTCCATCTTGGAGTCAATATTGACTCCAAGGCAGAAAAGTGGTAAAGGCTAGGCAATGGGGGCTAATTGACTTGCCCAGGGTCACACAGCTGGGAAGTGTCTGAGGCCAGATTTGAACCTAGGACCTCCTGTGTCTAGGCCTGGCTCTCAATCCATTGAGCTACCCAGCTGCCCCCTAGATTACTTCTTTAAATTTATAACAAGCCTCAAAATTTATAGGAGACAAAAACCAAGAGAAATTATATGGCCTCAGATATTGATACAAAAAAACCAAAAAAGAATTTTTAGTCAGTTATTAGGTACCAGGTATCATGCGTAGTGTTGGGGATATAGATAGTGAGGCATATAATACATAGAAGCAAGTGCCAGGGAAAGGACTATCTGAGGTGGAACTAATAGTTAAATGGAGGAGGTTCGGAAAGACCTCCTTAAAGAACTGACATAAAAGGATAAGTTTAAAAAAAAAAGGCAGGAATAGCACTGTAGAAGACATATTCATAGGAGGAAATGCAGGAGTGAGGAAGGTTTGGTGGGGAGAACTTTTCGGTGAACAAGAGTGAAGGGAGCAACAAATGTCTGTCATCAGAATACACTAGAGACTACCAAGACAGAAAAAAGAAATTAGGATGTACAGGAAATAATGGGGCATGATAATAGTTATATTTGGAGACCTTAGTTTATTCTAGATATTTGCTGGAGCTTTGTCACTCTACCTCAAGCAGAGCAGCTGCTAATTTCCTGATTTGCTTAGTAATTACTTCATTCCTGATGGGAAGATATATATGATTTACTTCAATTTTAATAATGAAGAAAGTTCAGTGAGTTGTGGGCTAGATGGTTATAGCTAGGTGTACTCGGGCTTGATTACAAAGTAAAGTATTGTGTATAGTTTAAGGACTATATAATGGAGCATGTCCAGAGGAAAGCGACTAGCATGTTAAAGGAAATGGATGGATATTTATGTCGTGATTGGTTGGAAAAAGTAGAGATAGAAAAAAGAGATAGCCTAAAGCAGAGAAGACTAAAGAAGGAAATGGTTACTATTAATTCCTTAAGGGTTGTAATTTAGAAGAGGGATTATTTTGCTTGATTTCAGAGGGCAGAACAAGATGTAGAATAGGGAAAAATCTCAAAAGAGGCAGATGGAGGCCTGATATAAGACAAAACTTCCAAATAATTCTATCAAAAATGAATGAGTTTCCAGAAAGGGAGAGACATCCTCTTCCCAGCAAAGGCTTTGAATATGTTATAGTTCTTGTTCAAGTATGGTTTGAAGTAGATGACTATCTTCTAACTCATTTTATAAGACAAAATACTTTTGTTCACATGTTGCCTGCAATACATTTTACTATATGTGAGCTCCTTGAGAATTATTATATAAAATACTATTTTATAAATTTATTATCTGTAACTTAAAATAAAGCAGCAAATTTAAAGCAGCAAAATGCTGCTTTAAAAGACCTCCTCTGAACAAGAACATACTGACAAAACTGCTGGGAAAATTGGAAATCAGTATGGTAAAAATTAGGTTAAGATCAACATCTAACACCCTATACAAAGATAAATTCAAAATGGATAAATGACTTAAATATAAAGAGTGAAATCATAAATAAATCAGAATATAGAATAGTATACCTTTTATCTTACTTATTTTATTGGTCAGTTCATCCCATTCACATTAATGATTACTATCTGTGTATTCCCCTCCATTTTTACTTCCAACTTTATTCTGTCTTTTCTCTTATCCCTCTTACCCTCCCCTCCAACTTTTCGCTTTTAGTCAGTCTCCTCCCTTTCCCCATCCTAATGTTATTCCCCTTCCCACCCCTTCCCCCCTCATTTATTCCCCTCTTACTGAAGTGCCTTTTAAACAATTCCTCCACCCTTTCCCTCCCTTGTATAGCTCCCCTCCCCACCAGCCCATTTATTACCCTTCTACTTCTCTGTAGGGCATTATAAACAATTCTCTGCCCCAATGGATCTGATTGTTCTTCCTTCTCTGAGTCAATTTCAGTGCTCATAAGATTTAAGTATTACATGCCATCAACCTCTTTCACCTTTCCATTGTATTGGTCTTCTCCTTGCCTCCCCCCAGGAGCTTCATTTTGAAATATATATACTCCATTTTATCTCTTTTCCCATTTCTCTCAGTATTATCCTCTTTTTTACTCCAAGTTTTTAATATATTTTTTGACATAGCATCCTATACAGTTTGTCACTGCACCCTCTAAGTATACTTCTAACTACCCTGATGTTAATAACAATTTTTAAGAGTTACTAATATCTTTTGTTATAGGAATGCTGATAATTTGCACTTTAAAGTCCCTTAAAAAAAGTTGTTCTCCCTCCTCGAACCCCCCCTCACCCATACTCCTTAATTACCTTTTAGTGATTCTCTTGAGTGTTTGGGCATCAAATTTTCTGTTCAAGTCAGGTCTTTTCTTTAGGAATGCTTGGAAGTCTATTTTATTAAATGACCATACTTTCCCTTGCAAGAATATAGTCTGTGTTGTTGGGTAGTTGATTCTTGGTTGTAGGCCCCAGTTCCATTGCTTTCTGGAATATTATATTCCGTGCTTTCCAGTCCTTCAGTGTGGGTGCAACCAGTAATCCTGATTGTGGCTCCATGATATATGAATTGTTTCTTTTTAGCAGCTTGTAATATCTTTTCCCTGGTCTGGTAGTTCTTGAACTTGGCTATAACATTCCTGGGTGTTACCAATTGGGCATTTAATGTGGGAGGTGATCTGTGGATTCTTTCAATCTTTACTTTAGCCTCTTGTTCAAGAATATCAGGGCAGTTTTCCTGGATAATTTCCTGTAGAATGATGTCCAGGCTTTTTCTTTAGTCATGATTTTCCAGTTGTACAATAATTCTTAAATTGGCTCTTCTGGATCTATTTTTGAGGTCTGTTGTTTTATCAATGAGATGTTTTATATTTTCCTCAATTTTTTCATTCTTTTGATTTTGTTTTAGACTCTTGCTGTCTTGTGAAGTCATTTGTTTCTAGTTGTTGAATTCTAATTTTTAAATACTGAATTTCATCCCTAGCTTTTTGGTCATCCTTTTCCTTTTGGTCTGTTTTTCTTTATAGGTCATCTTTTCATTTTCTTTGCACATTTTCAAGCTGGTCAATTTTGACTTTTATGATACTTTTCCCCCGTTTTAGTTCATGTACCTCTGTTTCCAGATGACCTATTTTGCTTTAAGTTCTTTCCCCAATTGTCTTAAGCCTTTCTTAATTGTTTTTTGAGTTCTTCCAAAGTCTATGTCTGATTTGCTGGTGTTCCTGAATTGTTGCTTGGTGTTCCTTGGCCCTCCTCTGTTCTCCTTGTTCTTTGTTCATTACCTGGATAGAAGCTGTCAATTTCTTTTTGATCTGTGAGTTTGGGCTTTTCTGCCCTGAAGGGGCTTCTCTGCTTTGCTGACTAACTGGATTAGGCTGATAGAAGTGACCTGCTGTATTAATGAGCCCTGAAGCTAGTCACCTTCATCCTTATCTCTTCCCTTTTGCCAGCCATCTCCTTTCTGGCTGCTAGGTCAGAGTCCTGAATTTCCCCTTGTGGTACCATGGTGCTCTATTGAGGTTGCAGCCTTCTCCCTGGGTTTGCAGTCAGCCGATTCTTACCAGGGGTCTCAGTGTAGTAGGCAGGGAAGGTAAGGTGGAGATTGAGTTTGTATACCCTCTGAAGGCTTCTTATCTACACTATTTATAGACTGGATTAATCCATGTGAGCTGATCTGCACAGCAGGATTTGCCCTCAAGCCAAAACCTCTAGAGGCAGAGGCCCAAGATGGAAAGTGGTTGGCTGAAGGCTGTGACCAGTCTACCCTCCTCTCTGCCCCTCTCCTCCTGCCTCCCTGCCAGCTATGGTCAGAGCTCTGAGCCTTGTGAAACTGTGGTAGTAGCAAGGCATTCCCTCTGGGCTGGAGCCCTTGTCCCAGATCCCACTGACCACCTGAGACTCAGCATAGTAGGTGGGGGAGGGGCTCTAGGACCTTTCTTCTTTCTTTTCCTTAAACCAGAGAATTCAGCTTTCTCTGGGTGTACCTAGAGAAGGGAAGAGTCAAATCTAGCCTTAGACATTTCCTAGCGGTGTGACCCTGGGTAAGTCATTTAGTCCCTAGCCCTTACCACTCTTTTGCCTTGGAACCAATAGACAGTATTGATTCTAAGAAGATGGTAAGGATTAAAAAAAGTTATCACTTTAATTTTGACTCATTTTTCTCATTTTCAACCCTATGGTTAACCATTTAACTATAAAATTTTCTCATCTCTCAAATCCCTTGTTCTTGTCCTATTATTGCTATTGCTTATCTAACCACAAACCTAGTGGCTTATTTTCACCATCTACTTGCTGTACTTCTACTCAGAGGCTACTGCACAGAATTAGGGAAAAATCACAGAATTGTGCTGACTCTTTACACAACAGATTTATGTGATTTAATTTCAACTGGACCCTGACTTACCAAAACATTCCTTTTATTCCAAAGCTTTTCTTCTTTCATTAAGTCCTTCATTTTAACATGATACACCCCACTCCCACCCCCAATTCTCTACTGCAGGAAAAAAAGGGGCCTGGGCATGAGTATATTAGTTGCCTCTTTTCCCTTATACTTACATTCTTCTCCAGAAAATTATCTTTTCAGTCATCTAATCTCTTTACTTATCTCTTTATGGATTATTTCCTTGCTATTTACAAACATTTCCAAGCTTCCACTTCCTAAAAAAAAAACAAAACAAAACACTAAACCATCTCCAACCTAACACTTTCTCAGTAATTATGCTATGTCTCTCTACTCTTTCACATTCAAAATCCTAAGGAGAAGTCTAGATCTATTGTTTCCCCTCCTCTTCTTACTGCCTTTTAATCCTTTGCAATCTGAAACTGCTCTGTGTAGTTGCTAATAGGCTCCTGCTTGTCAGATTTTGATGACTATTTCTTGTTTTTTACCCATCTTCATTTCTTTGACGCATTTGACACTAGACAAACTTTTCTTTTGCATAATCTCTTATTGTGACACTGCTTGCTCTTAGTTATATTTATATTTGTCTGACTCTTCAGTAACATTTGTGGATTCCTTATTCATACTCTGTCCCCTAATTGTGGTGATCTTATCAGTACACATGGATTTAATTATTTATGCTGATGACTCAAATTTTTATATCAAGCCCTAGTATTTCTCCAGTCATGTTTTTATCTGCCTTGTTGAATATTTGCTCACTTTGAAATAAAGCTTTTCACTGCCAAACATCTTGTTGAAGCCTTAATAAAATATTTTCTCAGTGCAATTCCAACTTATTGCCTAACTTCCTTTGGAGGTATTGGAAAAGGAATTGGTTGAGTTGATGAAAGTATTCTTCACTCAGACTCTAGGGCTCCTTATTTATAAATCATCTTAGTAAATTCCTGGGAAAGTCAAGGAAAAATATACACAGTAACTATAATAGTATTACTAGAAAGAACCACATATCAAAAGTGTATATAACAAAATTATAAGTGACTTGAATGAAAAAATATGAGAAGACACCTGCAACCCATCCCTTTCTAGGGTGATTACCGGATTACAGAATTTTAAGACTCAGGGGACTTTAGAGGTTGGCTTCTTTTGCAAATGAGGAAACCGAGGTCCATAGAGGTTAAATGACTCACCAAAGAAAAAGCATTTATTAAAGGACTTTTTCCATGCCAGGTATTATGCTTAGACTGGGAACCCAAAGCTTACATTCCAGAAAGGGAGATGGCATATATTTTGGAGTTATAGCCAGGGAAGGGGTCAGAGTCTGGAAGTCACACAAAGATGGCGAATTGATTCATACAGAAATTCATTGACATGCCCTTTCTAGAATAGTAGTGTAGTGTTATTGATTTAATTATTGAACCAAGAGGAAGAAATAGAAGAAAAAGGTCTGTGTTAAGTGGAGAAATGGTAAGACTGTGTGGGGTAAGGGGGTGGACAGTTGTGAGATTGTGAAGCATGGTTTCAGCTAGGCTCTGTTAAAGAAATGATGACAAGGTTGGTTTTGTATGTATTCGCTCTCTAATCAATAGAGCTTGGTCAATAATTTCAAAGCCCACTGCATTTAACTCTCTGGGATTGAGCCAAAGAAGTTGCTTTGTAACAGAATGGATAGTAAGATAGATAGAATAGATTACTACCCAAGATCAGAGAAGTAGTCAGTGCCAGAGGGGCTTCTAATTCCAAATTCATTAGTCTAGTGCTAGATACAAACTACCTGTTTTTGCAAGTTCAACAGTGACTAGGTAAATAGGAGATAACTTTTCCTGGTATTTGAGATGAACCCTTGGTTTAGAGAGCTTGAACTACTTCATGCTCCAGTTGCAGGCAGTTATTTGATGTTGATTGGTCTTTAGAGAGAGAAAAGGCCTTGGTAGTCTCACTCTTTTCTATGCGTTACCATGACATTGTGGGATTAAACTGCAAATAGTTTACTTTAGACTGGGGAAACTTACTTTTACTTTGGGAATCAGCTTCTAAGAATAATTAAACCCTCATACTGCTAGCAAGTACTTAATTAAGATCTTGTTTCTTTCCTTTCAGTTAGAGCAGGGATTTTTAACCAGGGATTTTGTGGTTTAAAATTTTTTTAAATAATGATTTTCAATATAATTGCTTTCCTTTGTAATTCTAATGTGTTCATTTAAATGTATTTAAAATATGATTTTTTTTTAAACCCTTGTACTTCGGTATATTGTCTCATAGGTGGAAGAGTGGTAAGGGTGGGCAATGGGGGTCAAGTGACTTGCTCAGGGTCACACAGCTGGGAAGTGGCTGAGGCCGGGTTTGAACCTAGGATCTCTCGTCTCTAGGCCTGACTCTCACTCCACTGAGCTACCCAGCTGCCCCCTAAAATATGATTTTTTGAAAAGGGTTCTAAAGGCTTCACTAGTCTGCCAAAGGGACCCATAACCCACAAAAAAAGTTGAGAACCCTTGACCTAGGGTAGAACAATAAGAAAAATAACAGCAGCTGAGAGATGTTTTGCTTTTGTGCAACAAGGTTGTTAGAACCCTGTTTCTGCAGGATTGTCTGGATCATAAGATTGAGAGCCTTTTGAAAGAGAACCTTAGAGTAAATCTAGACCAGTCTTTTTGCAGTTGAGAAAACTGGAATCTGACACTGACTTTCCTGACCTTAGAGATTTAGAGCATGAATGTCCCCAGTGATTCTTAGACTTGTAGTAGGCAACCTTGGAAAAGACTCTTAAAATATGATCTTAGAAAATAACTATGTTAATGTTGGTGTGTTCTTTCAAATAAATGGCACTGGTAATTAGGGAATGATTATCAATCATTAGAATTCCTGGCCCAGACATAGGATCAGCATGTCTCATTCCAGGCTCATAAATTGCCTCTCTTCCAACTGAGGAAAGGATAGACACTCAAAGAGGAAATGGTTTTTTGTTTTTGTTTTTGTTTTTTTGTTTTTTATGGAGGGAGGAAGAGAAACTGAAAAATTTTCTAAAAGTATATTTAGTTCAACAAGTTTTATTGAATGCATATTATGGAGGGCTCTATTCAATGAATAAAGTACTCATGACTGGGGTAAAGTTTGAAGCAAATTTTGGTTGTATTTTTTGTAATCTCTTAATTCCCCAGTGTTTCTATCAGTGATTCCCAGCCTTTTGTGAGTTGCAGTAACTGTCTTATGTTTGATTACTAGATTCTTGTTGGATGATAGATTTAGAACTAGAAGGAAACTTAGAAGTCACTAATCCAACCCCTTTGTTTAACTGATGAGAAACTGAGGTCAAAAAAGGTAAAATAACTTTTGTGAGATCAGACAGGAGGTATATAGGACTCTTTGCTATTCCATACTTTGTTCCTCTTAAAGAGTTATTTTGTATATTAAACTAAACTAAAATTAAGTTCATTCTGAGAATTTCATGATACCCCTGGAGGAAATGGGAGCACACTAAAATATCACAAAAATAGGATTTTAATTTGAAAGCTACCTAAATTCCTTATTCCATCAATGAAATGGAGATTGCTTAGATTAAAGGTCCTTTCTAACTCTTTAACATTCTATGGTTTTAGGTTGTTATTCCCTTTTAGTTTTATTCTTTTGCTCTGTGATGAGATCAAGAATCCTAAGGGTTTCAGTTGACAATAGCTTAGTGCCTGGCACATATTAAGCACTTAATAAATGATTGATTTTGATGGAGGTGTTTCTAACAAGTTTCCTAGCCAAGAGCAGAACTAGTCTGATGATAAAAGGTCTGTCTTAAACACACAGGTGGAGATAGGGACATCTGGCAGGAACAGAGCAATAAGGAGGAGGAGGAGCTAGGCCTCCTCCTTAGGCCATTCTTAGCCAATATATAATATAGTATAGAATTTGAGGGTTCAAAGGGACTTTAGTAGCCATTTAGTAATACCTGTTTCTAAATTAATCCTCACTGTAACATACTTGATAAGTAGCTGTCTAGTCTCTTTAGGAAGATCTCCAATTAAGGGAAACCACCATCTCTTAAAGTAGCTAATTTCATTTTTGGATTGCTCAGATTGTTAAGTTTTTCCTAATATCAGGCCTAAATGGAT
Organism: Gracilinanus agilis; assembly: GCF_016433145.1. Classification (NCBI taxonomy): domain Eukaryota; kingdom Metazoa; phylum Chordata; class Mammalia; order Didelphimorphia; family Didelphidae; genus Gracilinanus; species Gracilinanus agilis. The sequence continues at coordinate 469,671,260 of NC_058133.1, forward strand.
CTTTATGCAATTTTCTGGTTCTGTCTATTGGGGCCAAATGATGAAGTCTTAATTTCTCTTCCATATATGATAGGCCTTCAAATTTTTGATGACAGTCATCATATTACCATGTTCCCACTGAGTTTTTTTTGCTACAGGCTAAACATTCCCATTTTGTTCAGTCTCTTGTAAGACATGGCATATAACTCTTATCCATGCTCTTCCATCCCACCAACCCCCAGCTTCCTTTTGTGGGTTATCTTTCCCTATTAGATTGAAAACCCCTTGAAAGCAAGAACTGTCTTTGTTTTTGTATCCCTAATGTTTAGCCTAATGCCCCACACATAATAGGAGCTTAACAAATATTTCTTGACTGACAGTAAGCTTAAAATAATTTAAAAGATATTTGGAGCAAAGAAATTGACACTAATAGAGCCTAAAATATTGGAATAGTTCTGTTAAACTTGGAAAGCTGTTTAGCACTATGGCTAGAGCTTTAGACTTGGAGACAGGAAAACTGGAATGTAGATACTGCTTCAGTCACTTCTTGCCTTTCTGACCCTAATTGCCTCAGTTTTCCCATCTGTAAAATGAAGGTTAAAAATAGCACTTCCTCCCTACTGTTGTGAGGATAAAATGAAATATTTGTAAAGCACTTTGCAAATCTTAAAGTATCATATAAATACTAGCTATTATAAGAGGAGAAAAGGGATGAGATTAGATAAGCACCCAGTAACACTGTTAAAGTGTTAATTTTTTAGAAAGATTTAATTGGCACAACTTGTGCCTTCCTCTGAATGTACTTTCCTGCTATTTCCTGCTTAAATGAACATAATCAAGATCTGACTTCTCCTAGAAAGCCATTTGGTGAATCCATTCCAGTAAAGATATTTGTTCTCTTTTGTGTTATTCCTGACCTCAGTTGCTCCCTCATTCTCTTATCTTTGTTATCTCTGGCTTATTCCACAACTGTTTACCTCTTCTACATTGAAATCCTCTAAATCAGTGATGAGCAAACTTTTTAAAGAGGGGGCCAAAGGAAAGGAAATGCTCATCTGTCAGTCTGTTTCTAAGACAACTCTTTCGAGGTTTCATTGTATTGTATCCTACTCATTGTATTCGTCAGATTAAGAATAATGTCCTGTGGTGGACAGAACATTTCAGGGGGCTGCATCTGGCCTTCGGGCTGTAGTTTGCCCATCACTGATCTAAATCAAAGACACTATTGTACCTGTACTCTGGCAATTGCCCTTCTGAACTTAAACATCAGAATCACTGGATAGTAGGAGGGATACTGGAGACCATTTAGTCAAATCCATGCCTTAAGAAAAATCTCCTTCAAAAGATACCCAAGAAGTAGTTACTCAGCCTTTATTTGAAGGCCTGTAGTGAGGTAAACAAACTATTCCTCCATTGATAGCTTTTATTGTTAGGAAGTTTTTCCTTATAATAAACCTTATAATAAAATACTTTCTTGCAAATTCTACGCATTGTTACAAGCTCTTCTTTAGGACCAAGCAGAATAAATCTAATCATACCTCTACTTCTTAGCCCTTTAAATGCTTAAGTTCAATGAGCATGACCCACTTTCTATGCGAATTATCCCAGTTCCTTTAACTGGTCATCCTATGGCTGAAGAGCCCTGGGATAATAGATCTGGCCCTATTTCCAGCCCTCTCCCTGTAGCCATCATTCAGGGGCAACTTCTGTGGGAGAATGAATCTGTCATACCATTAATCCTCATTTTTTGACCAATTGTGGTTGAAAGACAAACAAGTGGCCTTCCCCTCCACCTCCCTCTCTGGTCTTGAATATGGCCTAACCACCCATCAGTCATTTAATGGAATAATACCTATAGAGAAGAGATTATCCATTCCCACTAAATGTGGAAGAGATAGCAAGGGGCCCTTGAAGTGCACATCAAAGCACTATCACGATGCCTTTGACCCCCACATCCCCTCAGACTCTGATAGAGATAGCCTAGGGCCCTGACCCAAAGCCTTGGCTTTTCATCTAGCTCAGGCCCTTCAGCCATCATCTTGTGCAGATGCAAACTGACCCCCAACTTTATCAGATGTGATGGCTATTGCCTCCTCCTCAGCCACATTGAGTGACAACAGGATAGGAAAGTTCTTAACAGCCAGCATCCTTTGCACTGTTAAATGTTTCAACATCAGAAATAAATATGGCTTTAATAAATGAAAATAATATTCAAGAAGATTCATTGCCTCTACTTTGCTGCTGCACCCTAGGATCTATGGATCCTTTCTATCTTATTTGTAACTGAAATCTCCTATTGGTGTTCTTTCCCTCATTAGAATGTGAACATTTCAGGGTCAGTGACTGTTTTCTATTTGTATCCTGAGTGCTTAGCACAGTGCTTTTGCTCATAGTAAATGTTTTTCATTTATTCATGATCTCCAAATCCTTCACCATCTGTATATTGCCTTTTCTTAGCTGAAGAGTAGCTCATCACTGTCCATCTTAAAAGGTGATATCCACAGTATAAAACGGTGTTGTGAACTAGCCAGTGTATATAGTACAGTGGTCCAGAAATATTGCCACTTAGTACTTTCCAAGTCCCCATTGCCTTTTTGGCTGCTACATTACATTGATCATTAGGAGTTTACAGTCTCTTTTTTCCTTTACAGATCTTTTTTTCAGATCTTACAATTCCTAATCTTGTGGAGTTAATTTTGTGAATCCAAATATAATTTAACATTTATTCTCATTAATTGTAATCTTAGCCATATGGTAACTAATATAATGTTGATATTGAAAATAGGAGTCTCTGTTTCTGGGAGAAGTTTGGAGTCTTAAAGTAACTTTGCAATTTTCCATAAATATTCCAGCTGGCTTTTTTCTTTCCGTATGGTTCTGAATCAATCTTGTTATCATTTTGCATTATCTATCCAAAATACATGTTGTTGAACTATTCAATTCTGTCTTACTCTGTATGATCCCATGCATTTTGTTGGCAAAGATACTGGAGTTGTCTCTCATTTCCTTCTCCGTTGTGTCCCCATTTTATAGATTGTAATGAGCAAAAGATGAAGTAACTGAGGAAACAAAGTCTGATCTTCTGAGCATATCAGTTTATTAAGCAATACATGGCAAATGCCCAATGAATCAGGACCAAGCCCCCTACACCTGAATATAGGGGAGACAGACATTATAGTAAAATTAAAAGAAACAATACAACATTAGGTAATCTGATTCTAATTGGATGAAATATTAGGGATTTTCCAAATTAGAAGGGGGAAAGTGAAAAGGTACAGTTATCTGAATTCAGGAAAATTGGTGTCCACCTCCTCCAAAGTGTCTGTAAACAATTAAAAGAACATGGAAACAAATGATTAATCAGTATGGGGACCACCTTTCAGAGAAGACATATTGGTTATTTGAGTTACACAATTATGAGAAAACTCCTTACATCAGTCTTAAGATCTGCCTGTGGTAACTCCTTAGTTCAGGGTCTCTATAAACAGCAGGTACAGGGAGTCCAGTTTTCCAGTCACACAAGGACTAAGTTCAAATGGTATATTATAGTTTTCTTCCAGTTCCTACAATTGAATAAAATTTTCCGCAGGGGGTACAGCCAGTTTGCCTACCCTTACCACTCTTCTACCTTGGAACCAATACACAGTAGTGACTCTGAGAAGGAAGGTACAGGTTAAAAAATTTTTTTTTCACAAGGCAAAATTTGGACTAGGCCCATTATTGAATAGAAAAGGAACTAAACTAGCTCTAGAATTAAATCATGAGATGGAGTCAGTGCGGTTCACTCAATTCTTACAAGATGAATCACTTATTCAGATAGTATTTAAGTGACTTGCCCAGGGTCACATAGCTAGTAAGTATCTGAGGTCAGATTTGAACTCAGACCTGTTTGTAGAAAATGGTTTATAGCAGCTCTTTTTTTGGTGTCAAAGAATTGGAATGTGAAGGGATATCCATCAACTGGAGAAGAGCTGAGCAAGTTGTGGTATATGTTTGTAATGGGATACTGTTATGCTATAAGAAATGATGGGCAGAAAGCTTCCAGAAAAACCTGGAAAGACTTATACAAACTGATGAAGAGTAAAGTAAGCAGAGCTAGGAGAACATCATATACAGTAATAACAATATTGTTAAGATCAACAATTGTGAATAACTTAGTAATTCTCAGCAGTACCATGATCTAAGACAATCCCAAAGGACTCATGATGAAAAATACCATTAGAACTGAAGTCTGAATCCATGGCAAAGTATATTATATTTCACTTCATTTTTTTTGTTTCCTTCCACAAAAGGATTAATATGTAAAAGTGTTTTACATTATTACACATATAAAATACCTTCATACACGTGGAGGGGAGGGATTGAAGAAGAGAATTCAGGGCTAAACAATTTTTTAAAGAAACAAAAATTTTTTATGTAATTTACGTTGGAATATTTAAAAATTATGTGTAATTGGGGGAAAATAAAACATCAAATTAGGGGGGAAAAGGAAAAAAAGAGAATTGGAAGAGACGTTAGAGGTTCTACAGACATAGTCAGGATTTGAATCCGGGTCTTAAGACTCCAAACCCAGCACTCTTTCCATATTATGTTGTTATGTACTATGGTTGCATTTCAAATCTTTAACATATGCCATGAACAAGTTATTAAGTTCCCCTGAACTTCAGTTTCTATGGAAAAGGAATATAATACACCTATAATACAGGGCTGTTTTGTCACTAATGTGAGACAGTCTAAGTAAAGGCTCTGCTCTATCTCAGTGTGAGCCATATCATCATCCTCTTCACTACTGTTAGAAGGAGACATATGTTTGATGTAAGAAAGTTTATTTTTAAATTTCAATTTATATATTCCTATCCCTATAGTATTTTTTTGTTTTTCCAAAATAAAGCAAATTCCCCAATAATTAGAACTGTCCCAGAGTGCATTGGGATGACTTAGTACATAGTTAGATATCTTCAAGTGCAGATTGGAAAAATGCTTGTGATTAACTTTTTTAAAGTCAGTGATTTTGGGGGACATAGATTAGAATAGACAACTTTTTACTGTCATTAATTCTCATTCAGAAACAGTTTCCTTTTTCATTGCCTCTATTAGAGGATGAAAAGATTCTATTAATGATAAAAAAGTTAATAGCAGTCATTTTTATTTTCTCTCTTTTTTTAATCCTTACCTTCTGCCTTAGAATTGATACTATGTATTGGTTTTAAGGTAGAAGAGTGATGAGTTCTAGGCGATAGAGGCTAAGTGACTTGCCCAGGGTCAAACAGCTCGGAAGTGTCTGAGGACAGATTTGAACCCAGGACCTCCCATCTCTAGGCTGGTTTTTTATCCACTGTGTTACTTATCTGCCCTTACTTTTTTAGTGTATTAAACTTTCCTAAAAGGTTTCACTGAAAGGAAAGAAAAGGTATTTATTGGTTTAAAATGTCTAATTATTTCAGTGTTTCCCAAATTAATTTAGTTGCAGAACATTTTTTAGAAAAGTATCATAATGACAGAATCTATAAATACTGATGGAGAGACTAGACATTGGTTTTCTAGAGGAATTTGTGGGACTGAGTGGCTGTTGTCATACCTCATGATTTCTCTGAATTTTGGTTTCATCATGTCAACTGTGAAGAGTAAAGCTTGTACTTTTGGGTACATGTGTCCAGCCCTAACTGCAGCCTTTCATCTCAAATTGTCTAATGGACATCTTGAGCTGGATATCCTATAAGTATCTTACAATCATTGGGTCCAAAATTGAACTCGGTATCTTTCACCCCAGCCCTCCCTTCTCCCCAGCCTCCCCTATTCCTGTGAAGGACACTAACATCTTCCAGTCATTCAGGCTGACCACTTGGCTGTCATGCCCAATTCCTCACTCTTCCCCTACCTGCATCCAGCCAGTTACCAAGTCCTGTTGATTCTGCCTTCCTAAAATCACTTTGATATGCCCTCTTTTTCTCCTCTAACAGTGCCTCCACCTCCTGCAGGCCTCCGTTGTTTCACACCTGGCCTGTTGCAGTAGTTTGCTGGATGGCCTCCTTGTCTTGCTCTCTCGCCACTCCTGCAGGCCATCTGCCACTTGCATTTGATGGGCAGGTCTGACCATGTCAGCGCCTTCCAAAAGAACTTTTAGTTGCTTTCACTTGTCTCAGCATCAAATTTAAAATGCCGGTTGTCTTTTAATTCCTTCCATCATCTGACCTCTTCTGCTTTTCTAGTCTTCTGTAAAACACACTGACCATTTTCATTGTCTTTCCCCCTAAGCTTGGCACTCTTTCATCTTTACCATTTTACATTTTTTAGATTTCTTCAAATGTCAGCTAAAGGCACCCCCCTTCCCCCCCACCCCCGCCCAAATCTTTCCCAGGTCTGAGACTATTCCAAGTTAATCCTGTCTTTACCTTGTTTGTACATAGTTGTTTGCCTGTTGTTGCTCCCATTAGACTAGAAGCTCCATGAAAGCCTTTTTCTGTCTCCCCAGTGCTTATCCCAGTGCCTGGCACATAATAGACATTTAATACGTCATTGCCTGACTGATAAGGTACTATTTGCCACCCAGATTTGAGGAAAATACCACTTTAGAAACAGTAAAAAGTCAGTTTGCCTAAAACATGATCATGAAGGAGAATAATATAAAACAGATATATGTACTCTACAATTATAAGTGGTAGGAAAGGTATTGATCTGTTTTAATGGAGAAAGTACCTCATTGGGAACACTGAGAAATCATAGGTGCAGGCCCAGGGCTTAATCCAGTCCATATAAATATAGATACACACACATATACCTGTACTCACTTAGAACCAACAGTAGGAGGTAGTTAAATTGGATCTGAGGTATAACTTTGCATCACAGTTGGGGTATTTATTTTTAGTATCTCTATGCAGCACATTATTTTTGTACATCATTTCTAAGTTCTTACTATTTTATAAACTTGAGTCCCTGGACACAAGTTTGAATCCTGACTCTACCACTTATTACTGATGTGATCATGTTCAAATGACTTCCCCTCCTTGGGCCTCAGTTTCTTCATCTGCAAAATGATGGGATTGAACTAGATGGATTCTAAGATCTTTTTCTACTGTAGATCTATGATCCCAAGAAGGAATATTGTGAATATATTATTATAAGTAACTAGTAGTCTTATCTAAAATGTCTTCATTAGATTTGTGATAACAGTCATGCCGGGGCAGCTGGGTAGCTCAGTGAATTGAGAGCCAGATCTAGAGATGAGAGGTCCTGGGTTCAAATCTGGCCTCAGACACTTCCCAGCTGTGTGACCCTGGGCAAGTCACTTAACTCCCGTTGCCTAGCCCTTACCACTCTTCTGTCTTAGAACCAATACTCAGTATTGATTCTAATATTGAAGGTAAGGGTTTAAAAAAAAATAATAACAATCATGCCCCTCTTTTCCTTATATTAGCAGCCAGAGCCAAGTGGATTCCTCTAGATCAGTGATCCCCAAAGTGGGTGCCACTGCCCCCAGGTGGGTACTGCAGCAATCCGGAGGGGGCAGTGATGGCCACAGGTGCATTTGGGGGCGGTGATAGTATGTGACAGGGGGCGCTAAGTAATATTTTTTCTGGAAAGGGGGTGGTAGGCCAAAAAAGTTTGGGAACCACTGCACTAGATAAAATTCAGTTTGCCTACCAAAATATATTTATACAGAGCCTTGAACTAATTCAAAAGTTGCTTTTCCATCCTCAAATTGAAGTGAATGAAAAATATTTAAATAAGGCTTCCATCCACATTTTTTCTGTGCTTCCTCTATTTGCTACATTAAATCTTTTCTAAGAAATAAAAATTTGCAAACTTAAAAATAATGACCTCTTTAAAACTTGCTTTAAGTATACCATACTATTCTGATAACCTTTACAAGAAAGCTGTAAACAAAGGACTATAGATTCTCAGAAATAAAAAGTAGTTTAGCCTTTATTTAGTCTCTCACTTTCCATAACAGAACACAGATGTGACTCATCTTTTTCTTGTCCATTTTTATATTTGTCTCCTAAATGTCATCTTACTTTTTTATAACAGTGGTCTTGTTTCAGCTTTATCCCAGCTTCTAAAACCTCCCTGATGTACTTATCCTTTTCCAAAGAATCTATTTAGTTCTTCAGTTTTTGCTAACAATTTTTTGCTATAATGAAAATTTATAATCAACACATTATAAAAGATAGAACCAGAATTGTAGTGGAAATGGGAAGAAGTTAATGTTTCCCAAACATTTCTAATTTTTGAAATAGAGTGTTAGGATTGGTAGAAGGCAAATAGAACAAAACTTAACCTTGTCAGGTTTTTTTTATTTGTTTAGACACTAGAGTGTAGACCAAGTTGAATGCTATTTCATTTATAATTGCTTTGAAGGGAATATAACTAGAAGATTAGAAGAGAGGAATAGGAAGAGTCTGATGGATCCATTCTCATTTTCTGGCCAGAGTTCTTCCTTTTTGTGAGGCAGCCCTGGGAAAGTAAGTAGGTGAGCAGGATGAAGTGATGGGAGAAGAGAGAAAGTGAGGAGGTATACAAGTCCCACAGTAGAGAGAAAAGCCATTCTCTTCTCCACAAATCACATTTAAGTTCACTCCTCAGGAAAGAAGCTACTAAACCAAAAAGCCATTTTCCTTCTCTTTGTCTTTCCCTCTCCTTTCTCCCTTCAGTTCCTTTCTTGTCACCCTCTTCCTTCATTCAGAAGCCTCTAAACTCCCCAACACTTTACTGTTTTCTCCATAGTTAGCCCTCTAATCTTGCCTTCTGTTGCCCGGAATCCCTTGTTCCAGAGGCTTTTCCATGGCCGTCTTGTTCTTTCCTCCGTCTTTATTTCCCCCTAGTCAAGACTTCCCCAGGGCAGTCCACACAATTTTGTCAGAAGGCCAAGCTTCTTCCTCCTATTTCCCTTTTCTTCTCACCTCTGCCTTCCCTCCCCTTCAACCGTAATTTTTTATTTAGCACGTTAGAGGGGAAAATAGAAGTAACACTGAAATTTTCTCATGGAGATCCTCTTTATATCATAAACATCACAGTATTTTTCAGGGACATAGGCTGAGAAGCATTGATATAAAGGATTTTGAATCTAAGTTGGATTAGAGGCAATATTTCTTTCAGTTTGTATACACTAGCCAAAACCCAAGATGTAGGTCACCCGGTTAACTTGTTTGACTACAAGAAAATGGTAAAGGAATTTTTCATGCTTAGTTTAGTATTTTTACCAGGCATCCTTAGAACAGGAGTTCTCCCCTCTTTTTTGCATGAAAATGGTTGAACTTTTGTGGTTAAGAAATGGGTAGAATAAATAACTCTACATGAATCTAAATTCATTAGTATAAGTCTTCAGTATTCCATTTCTTTTTACTATTTTAATGGCAGACTTGAACTAGCTTTCTAAGAAAAAAACCAGAGTATGCAAATATCACTAATACCAGGTGATCTCTTTTTCTTCCTCTAAATTGAGTTTCCATACTTAACTCTTCTAGGTGGCTTTCTTCATCTATATCAGTAGTTTCCCCAATCATTAACATAATCCCTGTCCTCTACCTTTCCAGCAGTAGAAAAGAGTCTTATCTTTATTCCTGTACCCCAGAGTTCAGTGCCATATACACTCTGAGTATTCAATTAATAGCTATTAATTGATGGTATAATTTATGATTATTCATATTTTTGTCTCAGGTATTCAAGAACAAAGCAGTGCAGTTGGCAGGGAAACTCCTTCCTGCCTTTAACACACCTACTGGGATTCCCTGGGCAATGGTGAATCTGAAAAGGTAAAATATGTTTTCTTCGGTTATTCTTTGCCTGAAGATTAAATATACCAGTATCTTCCTTTTCTAAGTATAGGAAATTCTACACGTCTGCTTTTGAATTTTTTTTTTAAACTTAGTCTTCTGTTTTTTGAACAGATGTTTATTTCCCATATTGTATCTTTAAAGAGTTTTCTTTACCTCTACCCTGCTCCTTTCTTCCAGTTATCTTTGTCCCTTTATTCTGTGTCAGTTCAAAATTTTAACCGAATCCCAAGATTCTCTCCTGTTTTGTCCAATTTACAAAGCACTCTCATTCATCTGACTCATTCTGCATGATCACAAAATATGTCTGCTTACTTCATTATTCCTTTATGCATTTTCAATTCGATTTGTTCTTTTAGTCTACTCTTTCCATTCTGTCCTATGCTACCTGCCTTACTCTATCAAATCAGAATGAAAACTTTTCTGAGAGCAGTGCTTCCATTAACTACATAATGCCTTAATGAAAAGGGAAGCTTTAGACTGTGGTGTTGTACTTCAGTGCTTCTTATACCACCTGTACAAATGAAGTTGAAGGTTAACTCTTTTAAAAAACTTAATTGTTTCATAACTTCTTTTTTCCCTAGAATATATCCTTGCTCTGAACATCAGCATAGGTCACAGATTTAGCCAAGGGACCTTAGTGATCATCCATACCAACCCCCTCATTTTACAAATGAGGAAACTAAGGTTCATGGTGACTTCATACAAAATTATATGGGAAGAATATGATTTAAAAGTGATTGTCAGCCATCTTTTAAATTGCATGTAAATATTTATTCTGTTCAATATATAAGCAAACCATTAAAATCTTAATTGTTGAAAAGAAAAATAAAACGTACTATTCATTTTGAGGTTTCTACTAAAGAAATTTATATGTCAGTTGTAAAATTAAAAAAAAAAAAAGTCTACTTAAAAAAAACCCATCCAAGAATATTTCTTTTCCAGGGACTTGATGTGTAGTTTTACCATTTTAAAGTCAAAGCTTTTCCTTCTAAAGACATAGGTGTACACCAGAATGCAGATACACCTGTTTTCTTTTAACTTGGTCTTCTTATAAAGTTTTTGTTATTAATTTTTGTAATTAAAGATGACGTTAAAGAGAAAATTTCAAATAGGACAGATTTCTTTTTGTGTGAAGCCATCAAGTCTGCTTATAGAGCCTATGCAGAGGGCCTCAGAACACAGGAACATAAGAATCCATGCTTGACACTTAATTCTGATCATCTGCAAATCACTTAAGCTTTCTGTGCTTTGTTTAATACCACAAAAGAAGGTTTTCTAATCTGTAAAATGAGAATAAGAAGAACTATAGCATCTATCTCACAGGGCTAATAGGTAGGATTTATGAGATATATTCAAAGCCCTTCTGAAACTTTAAAGCAGTTTATAAATCTATTATTCCTCCTAGTACTTCTACTACAACTATGACTATAATGGAAATACAGACAAAGGTCAGTGCTTTTGAAGTATCAGGTTTAAACTCTAATTTTTATTCAGTTTTGATATTAGTGTCTTTATAAAGCTTACCTTAGCCTCCCTTATTTTATTTCACTTTAAAAAATTATTCATTAATAAGAGAAGTGATATCAGAAAATTGTAGCAAATTCTGTGTTCCAGACCCAGAACTTAGTCCTATTCCCTGCCTAGGATCAGCCTTCATTCCAATGGTATTGTAATCCTATCTTTCTTACCATTCTGACTATCTAAAATCTTTTATTTTCTCAAAACTTAAATTTTTAGAGAATCTTTAGAGAAATCTTTAGAGAAATAATTCTCCATTTTAGATTTAATTTTTTCTACCCTAATAATAGTAGTTTTGTATTTTGCATTGTGAGCTTATAATTCTTTGGAGGATATATATTTCTCTTTTGAACCATTTTAGAATTTCTTGTTACTATTCCTTGATCCCTGAGGAGTCATTACAGTTTTTCTTTCATCTTACATAATTGGTTCATTTTGTTACTATTACATTTGTTTAACATATTTTGGTTTCTTTTAGAGGTTTTACTTACTTGTTCTTTTTTTAAAAAATCAACCAACCAGTTTTGTGACCCTGGGCAAGTCACTTGACCCCCATTGCCTAACCTTACCACTCTTCTGCCTTGGAGCCAATACACAGTATTGGCTCCAAGACAGAAGGTAAGGGTTTAAAAAAAAATCAACCAACCAAGAAGCATTTATTAAATGCTTTCTTTGTGGATAGCACTGTGCTTATTTGAATATAAAAAAAGCAAAAACTCAAGAAAAATACCTGTTTTCAAGGAACTTACATACAAATGTGGAAGATAACATGAAAGTAAGATCTCAAATAGATAAGGAATCATCTTAGAGATGAAGACTTAAGTAATTGAGCATATGGGGTAGAAAAGGGACCAAAGAGGCCTTCTCTAGAGTGGCATTTCAGTTAAATGTTCTACCTTCTGCGTAAGGTATTTCCTAATTTCCCAGTTGCTAATACTCCCTCTGACAAAATTACTTTCTATTTTCTTCACGTAGATTTGTATTTATCTGTGTACATATTGTTTCTCCCTAATAGAATTTAAGGTCCTTGTGGGCAAAGACTTATTCTTCTTATCTTTATATCCCAGGTGCTTAGCACCAGTGCCTGGCACATAGTAAGCATTTATTAAATGTGTGTTGAATAAATGAATCAATCACTAGATTAATCCACAAAAGGAAGAGAGCCAAGCCTAGGCCCTGAAATTTCGTCAAGTTCCATCTCACTCATGAAGGAATATTCCTTTAACCCCTTCTTCCTATCTCATATTCACCCAAGCTAGAAGTGCTCTGTTCTTCCTCTGAACTACCCCTAGTACTTCTTGTCTGCCTTTCTTGTGCACTTTCACAATTTTTTTGGTTGTGATAATTTTTATGTTTATCTTGTCTCTTACTGTATTTTTACCACCTTGAGGTTAGAGACCCCATTATGGTTATCTTTACAACTTATTAAATGTTTTACTTTCAGTGGAATCTAAGTAAGAAATTTCTTGTCTGTTGTAACTGTTAAATGGTAGTGAATTATTTACTAAGCCTAATTCTTATCTTTAATCATATGAAGACCTTCATTCCCATCTAGACAAGCTACTAAAAGTATTTATGTGCCCTCGGCTCAGCTGTCCTGAGGGAATTCTCAAAGCCTTGCATCCTTGTTGGAGAACCTATGGCACATGTGCTGGATGGGCCAGCACATGTGCCATAGGTCCACCCTGAGAACATTTCTCCCATGTTCCACCCCTCTGCCCAGCAGCCCAATGGGAGAACTTCTTCCCTCCCCTGTCTGGGGTAAGGCTGGGGGGCTTACATGTGGTATGAGGGTTGCAGTTTGGGCACTTGGTCACAAAGGTCTCTGAAAGATTTGCCAATCCTGCCTTAGGTGATTACCTAAAGCCTTTCCATCTTACTGGCACCTATCAGAGATTATACTATATTGGTATAACTTTTGAGAACTCATTTATCTCCTTATCATAATATATCCAAGAATGTAGGAATTCTTGGAGAATTGTAGGAATCAGCCATTATTAAAGAATAAATTAAAAATTAAAAGTAACTTATTGTGCTATATACATGAGAAGCTTTGGGGCCTAGTGGATAGAGACCTTGTCTCAGTGTCATAGGAACTGGGTTCAAGTCCAATCCAACTGACTTGTACTGGATATATGACCCTGAAAAGTCTCTATTGTAAGGGGGGAAAAGGGGTTTTGGGGTTCAATATATTAAAAGATGGTCACCAGGGGAAATCTCCCCAATTTAGGAATAAGCTCAAGTCAAAATTGACTTTATGGAAGTTTATTTACAATTGAGGAGAGAGGAAATAAGGAAGTAAGAATCTAATACAGTAGGTAAATTACTAAGATCCTCTAATTAATCCAGGTAGATCTAATTAACTCTCAGCAGAGAGTCAGAGGTCCAGAGACCTGGAGGTGAATTTGCTTCATTCACAGAGTCTATTAAAAGAAGTTCCTTACAAGAAGTTCAGGAAGATTCAGCCAGTCTTTAAACTCACTAAGGTTTTAGCGTTCCAGCCAGCACTCCTCCATGGACCAGAAGAGCTCCTTCATCAGCCGCCCTCTTCACCAGCAGCCCCCAGCTGACTGAGAACCTTCTCCTTTTAAAGGGGTCACTTAGGCCTCACTTCCTGTGCCTCCTCCCTAATTTGCGTGTCCAATCACAATAGATGCTTCTCATAGTTCTGCCTAGGGGGCATTCAGTTGACTCTGATTCCTCACCCATTCTAGTACACATGGGTGGGACCTCCCAGAATTAGAGGTGTTCTCACCTTTGGTGATTAAATCTAAAGATGGGCAGTGTAGACTTAATCTAATTATCACACTATACCTTGTAGTAGTCTCAGCACCTTTCCCAGACTATACAGGGCAGAGGAAATGCCAGCTTGCATTGGTAGAAGTTTCTCTATCTAGAAGTTCCTTATATCAATGAAATCATTCCTTAAATGATGATCAAATCCAGAAGTAGCACATGGCAGGGATTAAGATGTAAGGAGAAAAGTTAAGAAGGGACTAAGTTTAAGAGGCTTTGATCATCAAACATAGAAGACTTTATATTTGATCTAAAAGTTTATATAGTGTCATTGGGGTTTATTGAATAGGGGGAAAGATTAGGGATAACATGACTTTTCTTTGAGAAGATCACTTTGATAGCTAAGTGGAAGATGGACTAGAGTAGGGAGAGACTTGAGGCAGGCAGACCTGCACCAGCAAGCTGTTGTTGTAGTCCAAGAAGGAGGTGATGAGACCCTGCACCAGAGCAGTGGCAGGGTCACAGGAGAAATGGGAACATATTTGAAAGAAGTTATAAAGATAAGATCAATAGGCTTTGGTAACAGATTGGATATGAGGGGGTATGAGAGATAGTGAGGAGTCAAGGATGGAAATTCTACAAGTCTGCTTTTTCATTTTCTTTTTTAAACTTAGTCTTCTGTTTTTCCTCATCATATGATATATGTCATATCATATTCTGGGAAAGTATTGCCTTCAGCAATAATAGGAAAGTTAGAATGGGGGAGAATTTAGTAAATTTAATTTGTACTTCTTGAGTTTAAATGTAAGCTGGAGATGCAAGATTGGAAATCAACAGAGAAGTTAGGGCAGAATAAGTAGATTTGAGAATCATCAGCAGTGATGATACTGAAATTCATGGGAGTTGATGTGATCACCAAATGAAATAATAAGGAGAGAAGAGGGCCTAAGAGAAAGCCTAATGGGACACTGAAGGTTAATAGGCATTATCTGGAAGACGATCTGGTAAAGGAGAATGAAAAAGACCATTTAATCAGGATAGTAATAAGAAAACATAGAAGAGAACATCAGGGAAAAGAAAATGAGTGGCAATATTAAAGACTGCAGAGAAATCAAGAAGGATGAGGACTGAGAAAAGGCTATTAAGAGATTAAGAGATCATTAGTAACTTTGGAAGCTATTTAACAGTACAGGTCAGCATTGATGGAGAACCTGGACTGAAGTGGTGGCCAAACAGTAGAATTAAAGGAGCTGTTATTTTGCAAACCAGGCTGTGACTATAGAATTAATATTATGTAAATGATTTGTTTGGGATATAAGGGAGGAGGGAGGTGTGGAGAATAAGTCTATCTAAGGTTGTGAACATAAGTGACTAGAAGAGTGGTTCTCTTCCCTTAATGCAGAGGAAATTTGGAGGATGAGAGATAAGTTATTTCTTAGGTATGTTAACATATAAATGCTCATTGGACATAAAAGAGGCAGTGGCAGAATACTTGCTCATCTGCATTAGCAGTTTTCTCACTGGGAGTTCTCTGCCACAAAGAAGTCATTCTCCTCCAATACCCCAGTCCAACCAAAATGGCCTTCTAGTTTGGAAATATTCCATAGCCAGTGTTGATGTGTCACTGGAACTCAAGTAAAAGATGAAGGCTTGATATTAATGTCCGAGAGTCATATGTATAAAGATGGTCTTTGGATACCTGGGCACTGATGAGATCTCTGGGAAAGGACATGAAGAAAGAAAAGTCTCTAAGAGCCTTGGAGGTGGATGGAGGTAGAATTCACTGCATGCCATGGATGATCTTCCCCTGCCCCAGCCTGCCATCTACCAGAAAGGGGCCAGCCACTTCAGTTGACCATCCCAATAGAAAGCTAGGTAATTCAAGTTCTCTGATCCCAGATTGCCAGTGGGCAGCAGCTGCTTCCACTAAGGGCCTTCTCTAGCTGTACTCATTGGCTGTTGCACAGTAATTACCTTCTGCTGCGCCTATCTTAGAGCACCATTCAGTGTAAACTCTTGAACTCACCACACTCCTCTTGGCAGGGGACCTTCTATCTTGCCTATTACTCTCCAACATTCTCTGGGCCTTGTCAGCTTCTCTGCTTGTTTAAGAGCCCATCCTTATGTGATATATCCCTGATTATGATGTAAACTTCTAGAGAGCAGGCAATGTCTGGATTTTCTGTTTGTATCTACTGTATTTGGCATAGTTTCTGGCACAAATAGTAAACACTTTATATTACTTTTCTTGCTGCACCAAAAGAGATGAAAAGATTGACCCAAGAAGTAGAAAGAAAGCCAGGACAAAGCAGTTTTAGGAAAAGTCAGGGAGGAGGAGGTATTTAGGAAGAAGAGATGGCAAACATTGTCAAATTCTGTAGAATAGTCAAGAAGGATGGGGACTAAGGAAAAATATTTAATTTAGCACTCAGGGGCATCAGTGATAACCTTGTAGAGAACAGTGCCATTTGTATGGAGAAGTCAGCAGATTGTGAAAGAGGAACTAGAGGTCATGAGAATGCATGTATTTTACTAACATTTTGGCTATGAAAGGGAGGAGAGAGAGAATTCAATAGCTTAGTCTTGGGATGATTAAGAGAAAGTTTAATTTTAAGGATGGAGGGGCAACCTTTAATGTTTATAGATCATGAAGGAACCACTAGACAGGGACAACCTGAAGATTAGAGTATGAGCTGATCAAAAGGGCAAGGTTCCTGGAGGAGAATTCCTGGAAGGAATATGAATATGGTCAAGGATGCAAATAGAGGGATTCCCTTTTGTAAGGAGAAAGGAGCACCCTTTTTCATCTGGAGTGTAAGAAAGTGAGGAGAGAATGGAGGTTTATGTAGAAGGATTTTAAAGATATAAAATAGAGGAGCAGAAGAACAGAACAGTTACTCTGTATTTTTTCTATAAATTAAGAGGCTAGATCTCCTAATATGGGGAGTACAAAGGGCTGCCAATACAATTATTTGTATTATACATTTGACTCCTCTATGTATTTTAGAAATGAGGCTTTTATCAGAGACATTTGTTATAAAAAATTTTTGCTGGCTTTCCATTTTTCTCCTAATTTTGATTTCATTGACTTTGTGCAAAAAATTAAATTTAATATCATAATTATTCATTTTATATTTTATACTGTACTCTATCTTTTATTTGGTTATAAATTCTTCCCTTATCCAAAGATCTAACAGGTAAACTATTCTATGCTTTCCTGATTTGCTTATGATATTACCCTTTAATCTAAATCATGTATCCATTTTGACCTTATCTTGGTATATATGATGTTAGATGTTTTCCCATACCTATAGGTTCTGTCTTACTGTGTTTTAGTTTTCCCAGCAGATTTTGTTAAATAGTGAGTTCTTATCCTAAAGCTTAGATGTAAGGGTTTAGCAAACCCTAAATTTCTGTGGTCATTTACTAATATTGTCTGTTGTTTACCTAACCTATTTCACTGATCTACATTCTGTTTCTTAGAAGCCAGTACAAGATTGTTTTGATGATTATTGCTTTGTAACACAGTTTGAGATCTGTTTCATTAATTACCTGGCTATTCTTAACTTTCTGTTCTTCCAGGTAAATTTTGTTATTTTTTTAAAGCTCTATAACATAATTTTTAAATAGTTTAATTGGTATGGTATTGAATAAGTAAATTAATTTAGAGTAGGATTGCCTTTTTAGGAGGGAGCATTGTGGAAAGATGGCCAAGTAGGGTGGGAAGGTTTCTTGTCCTTCTAACACCCTTCACAGACAACCAAAAATAATTCCATAGAATCAGCATTAAAAGCCACAAAAATGAGTGAGTCCTGAGTAAAGCTGAATAGCTCAGGACTACTAGGGAAAAAAGTTTCTAACTTCCCTGGCCTTAGCCTCACCAACTAAAGCCCTGGGGGCATGAACAAAGAATAGAGTCTAGAAAACAGCCCCAGATGGCAGGATTAGCAATCTTCTCTTGTTTGCTAAGGCCAGGAGCCTGAATATCCCAGAAGATGGAATCTGAATCTGCAGCCAAAGGGCCCAGTGAGCAGCTGTGCTTGTTGCTGGCTTCACTCTGGAGACCATAGCAGGCCCTACGGGCAGCAACTCAAGCTTTATTGTTAACAAGTAGGGACTTTCCTGGGCAGAGGGATGGAGAGAGGAGGGGTGAGGAAGGAGAGCACACCTGTGAAGTATGTTTGCTGAGGGACTGATATATCAATTCTGGAGTCTATACTCTTTACAACAGTGAAGACGTGACTCTAGAGTGGTATGCACTGGGGGGTAGGGAGTGCGGAGGAGGGAAGTTTGTCTGAAGACATAGGGGTTGACCCTCATAATTTAGAGGACAGATGGCTGTCTGAGATACAACTTGATGATATCAAGGAGGTGTGTCTCTCTGCCCATCTCAAATCTAAAAGACAATCCAAGGAGGATAATTCTCTTAGGGTCTTATAGGAGTTATCAGATGTTTTGGGTTAGGAGTCACAAGGATAGAAGGGAGCAAAGGAATTTCCCTGCTTACAGTTTGCCTGAAACACTTGTATAATTTGGGGGTACACTGCCCATGCCACCAGGAGAAAACAAACATGCACATAAAATTCCTGAAACCTGCAATAACATACATCAACACAATAGAAACCCTGGGGTTCCAGAAAAAAGCCAGTATTTAAGTCTATTGGCCTGGGTGCTCAAATAAATAATTTTTTTAGAAAATGAACAAGCAAAAGAGAAAGAAACCAACTAGCTATTATGGGATTAGAGAAAATCTCAGCTCAAACTTAAAGGACAGTGAAATAAAAACACCTGCTTCAAAAAGAGTAAAGAAATACAATAAATAGCTACAAGCTCAAAAAAAGCTTCTGGAAGAGCTTGAAAAAGTTCTCAAAAACTAAATGAGAGAGGTGGAAGAAAAATTAGAAAATAAATGAGAGCAGTGCAAGAAAATTAAGAAAAATGAGATCACCCAAATGGAAAGAAATCCAGAAACTTAGAGAAGAAAATAATGTATTTAGAACTTGAATTAGACAAGGAGAAACTAAAGATTTCCTAGGACAATATGAAATAATAAAGCAAAATCAAGATAACAGAAGAGAATTTGAAACATTTAGCACAAAAACAACTGACCTGGAAAACAGATCAAGAAGAGACAATGTAAGAATATTTGAACTCTCAGAAAGTTAAAATTAAAAAAAAAAAAAAGAATTTTGACACCATACTTCAAAAAATAATAAAGGAAAACTGCCCAGAAATTTTAGAAACAAAGGGTAACTTTCAGAGATCCAAAGATAAAAATGCACAGGAACATCAGATTTACTATGTTCTATAGCCCACTAGGTTAAGGAGAAAATATTATAAGCAACAACAACAACCAATTCAAATACTGTGGAGCTGCACTCAGAATAACATAAAATTCAGGAGTAATAACAGTAAAAGACCTCAGGACAGAGAACACAGTTTTTTGCAGAGCAAAAGGAATGGACTTGCAACCAAGAATAACATTTCCAGCAAAGATGAGCATAATTGTAAAAGGAGAAAATTAGACATTTAATGAACTAAGGGAGTTTAAACTAGGACTTTGTTATTCCTGGAGAAAACCCCAAACTTGGTAGAAAATTTGATCTATAAGAAACATATAAAGATAATGAAAGACTAATCATAAGCAACCCAAAATATCAAATTGTTTGATTCTGGTATGAGAAAATGTCATGTATAACCCCTGGGAATACATCATTGCCTAGGTATTTCTAAGGAGCAGGTAGGAATGGAAGACTCCAAGTTGACAAAATGGAATGGAATGAGCCTTTTTTCCTGTTGTTTAGATCTGACTTTATTTGTGTGAAAAGAATTCATAATTGTGTTTCTATAGTACCTGACCTTTTCTTGGCAGATAGACTCCTAGGTATTTTATATTGTCTATAGTTATTTTAAAGGGAATTTCTTTTTCTTGTCCAAGTTTGTCAAGAGCCTTGTTCTCTGAATAAGTACGTTTTTGAGGAGAAGATGGATCAAGCTTGATCATTATCACAAAATGGATGTAATCAGGGAGTTTGGGGAATTAGAAAACGATCATTTTTCATTGTACCCCTTGATAGATTTTTTTTTTGAAGGGGATACAACTTAGGCCACATTACTTGAACTCTGCCTAATTATAACTTCTTGCTTAAAAAGCCCTTTTGCAGTTTCTCAAGGTAATTTGATATACATTTTTGTACTAACTCTAGAAATGAATGAATTTAAATGATGATGCATGACATTCATTATCTTGACAATAACTTTAAGTTGATTTATGTTTCTAATGAAGCCTTTGTATGATTATTTACTCCGTAATAATTAAAAATGTGTTTGACTAATATAAGAATTAAAAAAAATTATCGTGGTCTCCAATTATAAAATATTGGCCCTTAAGTCAAAAATGAATGTTAGCAGCTTTTATTTACAACAAGATAGAGATATTAAGGTGGGGAATGTAGGAAGGAGGTAGAGAATTGTCTAGCCCAGTGATGGGCAAACTATTCGCCGAGGGCCAGATCCAGGCCTAGTTTGTCCATCACTGCCTTAAACAATTCCCTAATCACTATGCCCCCATATCCAGATGTAGTGATTAGGGAATTGGTCTAGCCCATCACTGTTCTAGCCTACCACCCTAAGTGCTGCTCCGATGAAGTCAGCAAGGGCTCCCTCAGTTCCCAATCTCCATGTGGAAGTCCAATAACCTCTTCAATATGGGTCTCACTAGTGTAAGCCTCTTCCTTCAGTTCCAGTCATCCACCCAGAAAACCTCCAGCACAGACTCATGTAGAATCCTCCTTACTCAGGAGAGTTTCCTTCTTGAAGAGCCAAGGAGTGAATGAAATCTTTTCAGTCTTGCCTTTTATAGTCCTTTTTCCACATCACTTCCTGTCTCTCTGCCACTTCACAAGAACCAATCATAGTCTCTCAAATTGCCTAGCATTGCCCAGTGGGTAGTGTATTAGGATCCACCTCCTGTCCTCTGAGGGTATGAACTCTTACTTATCAAAAGGATTCATAAGTTCCTGACTGATTGAGTTAAAAGGGTGGGACAAAGTACTTGATTAAGTTGAAGATAAAGAAATTCCCTTTCACAACTCCTTTTAGCAGTCTTTTATTCAAGGAACAAAGCATGTCTTTCAGATAGAATGAGAGTTTAGCTGAAAAACTTGTGCTAGAAGGAAACTTTGCTTTTGCTCTTAGATGAATTCACATTCACATATGAATTAACCATTGTAATGATGGGAAATATCTGTTGAGGAATTTTTTGTGAAATTTCCCCCTATATTTATCATTTAGCCACGATGTTTTTATGGTATAAAAATTGAAGGTATTAATCAATATGAAAATAATACTCTGCTTAATTGTTCTGAAATATAAACACAGCTCTTACCCTTGCTGATATTCTTTAAAATTTGTTATTGATTTTAATTTTATTGTTTCATAGTTTTACTTAAAATATAAAGCAAGAACTGAAAGTACGTTGATAGTGAAAATTATTTGATATTGTTTATTAAATGATGAATAAAAAGTAATAATGCTTTTTAATTTTGTCATTGCTAAGGAAAAAATGATGCTTGTAGTAGCTAGAGGTCCAGCCATAGATTCAGGAAGACCTAGGATCTGTTAACTTGGAAAAAACACATGTAAGAATTTACATTTAGTCTTTATGCCAAATATGAGAATTCTAAAGTAATATTATGTCCACCAATTTAAAAATATTTCAGCTTAAGTCAAAATGACTTTTAGCAGCTTTATTTTCAAAGAGGTGGGAAGAGTGAAAGTGGAAAAATGTAGATAAAGAGATCCTAAGTTTAGTCCTAATGTCTCCAGACTGAAAATGTGAATCTAAAGCGAATCTCACCAGAATCCAAAGTCCTAATTAGGAAGCCCCAAACCAAAAAACCAAGAGACACCTGAAGAATCCTCTGAGAACCTTCAGTGCACATGAGGCTAAGATCACCAAGAATCTCACTAGAACTCATGCTGAAGGTCCACTGAAGTGCCAACAAGCAGAGAGGGTCTCCTCACCAAAGAACCAAGGAAGGAATCACTCTACAATCCTGACACAGGATCTAGGGAAAGCATCTCCTCCTTCAGTCTAGCTCAACAACACAGAGAGTGTGACTGAATCCTGCAGATGACCTTTTAAAGCAGTTTTCTCATGTCACTTCCTGTCACTTCTCCACTTTACTGGAAGCAATCCCAGTCTTTCAATATTCCAAGGTGGGCAGTGACCTTTGGAGGTGTGAGTTTACTCTAATAAGTGACTCAAGTAGGGGTACTTTAAATTCTTGATTTGTTTAGCTAAAAATAGACAAGGGGAGAGTTAATCCTAACTTCTCTCTCTTTGATTAGGTCTGCTAGCCCCACCTAAACTGGGATTATCAAGTACTTTAAGGTCTATTATTCAGTCTGAAATAGCTAAGTCTGGAACTTCCCTCAGAGTGAATTCTCATGGGACAGAGGCAAACTTGGGGGTCTTTCTCTCTCTCTCTCTCTCTCTCTCTCTCTCTCTCTCTCTCTGTCTCTCTCTCTCTCTCCACACACACACACACACACACACACACACACACAAAGTAGTCAGAAAAACTAAGTCAGGAAGGAGATAGTGTTCAATATTTCTGCCAAGGCACCTAAAACCACACAGCCTAAGGCTCTGGCACTCTTGACGACAGTATCTCTGAGAGGATCATGGTGCTAGATGATCCTCTGCATAACAATAGAATTTGAAGAACTTATATACCTTTTGGGGAGCTAAGGATAGGGGAATATGATTGATTGACATTATCTTGGTTGCAAGGAAAATGAGAGGCCCAAACTACACTGACAAGATACTAACAGGCTTGGTAAAGAAACTATAGCCAGAGGCTCGGGTATCAGGGAGTCGCCTACTTACAATAGATACTAAAAGGATGGTCCCTGCACAGGTCTTGGTCTTTTTTCTTGGAAATGGATCCCTGATACAATGGGGGAAACTTCTAAGACTAAAAAGGGTACTACTTAACATTTGATTAGGTCTGCTAGCCCCACCTAAACTGGGATTATCAAGTACTTTGAGGTCTATTATTCAGTCTGAAATAGCTAAGTCTGGAACTTCCCTCAGAGTGAATTCTCATGGGACAGAGGCAAACTTGGGGGTCTCTAGATTTCAAGTTGACAGTTCAAATCCTAATTCTTAACACCTAGTGTGATCATGGGCAAACCAATTAACCTATTACCAGCCTCCTGTAAAGTTGAAAATTAATGGTTGGACAATAATTTTATGAAATTATGTGGTTGCCAATATTCATTATATCTCAAATCAGAAATTTATTTACCAAAATAAAGGGGACAAGTACAAGCTTTGGGGTCTCCAACTTACAAGCTAGTTCTAAAACCTGGGGTTCATCAGATCTTACAAGGCTACAAGTTTGGGGTTTCTAGATTCCATGTTAACATGAGTAACAGAACTCCAAGATATCCCAAGCAGCAGCAGGCTTCCCCATTTGCCCATCTCTAGTTGTTTCTTCATCAAGCAGATAAGCATTTGGCATTAATCTTTCTGCCTTTCCACTATGGATTTTCTGCATGTTTATCTATTCCTTCTCCCACTTTGTCTTTTAGTACAACGTAGCCTTCATTCTTTTCACTTGTGGTCAGACCTCAAATCCACTAGGTTTGCTAAAATCTAGTTCTTCTCTCATTTATCCCCTCTTTTTCTTTCTCTCTTTTTTCCATACTCTTCATCTTCAATTCTACATACTTTGGTCTCCCTTCTGAAGGGGAAAAGCCCCCACACAGATTTACTGCTCTTCAAGTTTCTGTGCTCTTGGTCTCTTTCATTTCACTACCAAGTTCTAACAGTTTATTATCTGTTCACTTCAGGCAGTTCCATACCATTGATCTGCTCCTTATATTCATTTTCTGTTCAAAGTCTATAAAGAATGCTTTTAGGGTATTATTGGTCTTTTGCCCTTCCCTGTTGTCACTGTTATATTCCTGAATATGTTACCTGAGATACATACAGTTTGATAAAAAGTATTATTTTTAAAAAATACTTTTGACAGTGCTCTCTAAAAGCTTTGCTCATGTCCTAATCCCCATTTCCAAGGGTTCTTTTGTCATCCTCCTTGACCTGTCTGTTGTATTTGACAATATTGGCCACTTCATCCTTAAAGTCTCCTTTGTTTCTGTGACACTAATTATTCTGGTTCCATTTACTCTTTAGATCAATCTTTCTCTCATTTCTTCTCAATATGCACTGAAGAAGTCTCAGATCTAGCCCCTTTTCTCATACTATATCCTCAACCCTAGAGATAACATTCACTTAAATTCAACTATTGTCTCTATGTAGATATTCTCATTTCTGCATCTGTAATAAGTCCTCTATTTCCACCTGTCTATTGGATGGCTAATCTGGATGGTTCTCATCTCAAATGCAATATATGTAAAAACAAACTTATGCATAAAAGGCAAACATTGAAGTACTACCAAAGTTTTCCAATCACCCTGGTTCAAAATTTGTAGTAAAGGGGGCAGCTGGGTGGCTCAGTGCTGATTCAGAACCAGGTCTAGAAATGGGAGGTCTTGAGTTCAGGTCTGACCTCAGATACTTCCCAGCTATGTGACCCTGAGCAAGTCACTTAACCCCTCTTACTTAGCTCTTACCATTCTTCTGCCTTAAAACCAATACATAGTATTGATTGTAAGATGGAAGGTAGGGGTTTAAAAAAAGTATGTAGTAAAATCACAAATTTTCAGAATTGTATACAATTATAATGATCTTCATAGGTCAGCTAGGCCGTCCCTAAAAGTCATCTTTCATATCATATCCATGAGGAGTAAGTGAAGTAGTAGTATATGATGGTACCTTTATAGCAGTCTCCCATATATATAATCATTGTCCAATTGTTGTTCTTCCTTTTATGATGTCCTTTGTACCTATTCATGATTTTTCATTAAGACTACTATCTCATCCTAGCCCTTAATGCAGCACATCTCTCTTTGCTCTTCATTTGTCTGCTGCGTCTACCTTTTATTATACTTATGAATTTTTTGTTTTAATTAAATTGTCCTACCTCTTGTTTCCTGAATATGCCACAGAGACTCTCACCTCTGCCTTCACATGTTCACTCTTTTTCTGAAATGGCTGTCCTTCTTTTGTTTAAATTTTACCCTTTTAAGATTCTTTTGAGCAGGTTTCTCTGACTCACATGGTAATAATGGTGATATTTATTTATCTCAGTCCGCTATTAAGTGAAGGACAGAAGCACTTAGTTTTTGTGATAAATGCTATTATGGAAAATCTCCAGGTTATAAAATTCAGGAAATTATTGGAATTAACAGTTATTATTAAACAAACCCTCTTTTTACTTCTCTCGACTTGTGAAAATTTTCTAGGATATGTTGAAACTGCATTTGCAGTAATCGGTAAGAATATCTGTATTTATGTTATGTGTATTCGTTAATGATTTTTCCAAAAATTACCCCGTTTTAAATTTTATCCCTGTTATTTTTCAGTGGAATTGGACGAAACTGGGGTTGGGCCTCTGCAGGTAGCAGCATTCTGGCTGAATTTGGTACCCTGCATATGGAATTCGTCCACCTCAGTTATTTGACGGGAGACCCAGTCTACTACCAAAAGGTTAGTCTTGCTTTCAGTAAGTTGGAGATGTTATCGTTAGAATAAAATAAAACTTTATTAAGCAGAAAACAATTCACTTTATGACAATATCAGGGCTTTGGCCTTCATTTTACTAATAAAATTTTTTTCTCTTAGAAAAATATAAAATAAAAATTTTCTGTTTCTTAAGTATCTTTTAATTTAGTAAAAATCCATGTAAAAATCGAATTGAATATATAGTACATAAACAGAGCATAGTATCCAAGGGAGAAAAAAAGGACTAGATTAATATAAACACGATACTTTTACATTGTTTATATTTGTTTTGTTTAGGTCATGCACATTCGGAAACTCCTTCAGAAAATGGATAGACCTGATGGGCTTTATCCAAACTATTTGAACCCCAAAACAGGCCGATGGGGTCAGCGTAAGTATTTATTGCATAATTGACATTTGCATCTTTATTAAAACATAATATATCCTGAAACACATTTTAAACAGTTTTAGAAAAGAGATTCTGACATACAAAATCACACAAGAAGTTACACTTTGCAACTCCCTATTTCTAATACCTGGCACTCTTTGCCTCATGCTCAATTTTTAACACACTTCTCTTTTATTGATTTGTCCATTCTCTTCCACTAATAGAGCCTTATATCCTGTTTTTATATAATAACATATGCTTTCAAATATGTATGTGCATATCTTTGCAGACCTTTATTTATGTGTGTTCTCCTCTTGCTTCACATATGAATTATACTGGACATTTTGGAAAGTGACAAAGATAAAATGGATTGCCCACTTCAGAAGCCTATATTCTGTCAGGAAAGACAACAGCAGATAACAAAGTAAATCTTTTTGGAGGGGAGAGCACTAGAAATGGAGAATACAGGAAAGATTTCATGTAGATGGCATATTGGAACAGTTTCAAAAGATATAGACGTGGGGAAGGAGTGTATTCCAGGCATAGCAGACAATGCATACATAAAGGTTGAAAGATAGAAAATAGAATTCTGAAGAGGGTGTGATTCATCTCATGTGGAGAAGAATGAATGGTATTGCCCTCTACAGAATAGGGAAGTTTGGAAGAATAATGGATTTTGATGAAAAGATAATAAGTTTAGTTTTTGAGTCAGGTATATATGGAATAGTCAGGACAAAATGAGGATATAAGACTGGAGCTGAGGAGAGAGATTAGAGCTAGAAAAGTAGATAAATCTGCATAGTTATCTGCATAGAGAAGATAATTGGATTCATAGGAACTGAGTTGATGAAATAACTAAGAGAAAGATTGTAGAGAGAAAAGAGAAGTTCCACGGCATAGGGTGGGAGTACACCACAGTTAAGGAGCACGATATGAATCATAGTGAAGCAAAGAAGAGCAAGTAGGAGTTGTCATAAAGGCTGGGGATCAAGGAAGGAGTCATGTTGTGAAAAACCTAAGGAAAAGGGGAAATCCAGGAGAGGGGGTAGCCATTAGTGTTAAATGATGTAGAATTGAAGAAGGACAAATACTGAAAAAATGACTTTTTGTAAGGAGGAGGAGAAACATTTTTTAAAAATAATTTTTATTTTTTTAGAAAAGTTATCATAGTTACATGATTCATGTTCTTACTTTCCCTTTCACCCCCCCACCTGCGCCCGCCCCCCCCCCCCCATAGCCGATGCGCATTTCCACTGGTTTTAACATGTGTCATTGATCAAGACCTATTTCCAAATTGTTGATAGTTGCATTGGTGTGGTAGTTTCGAGTCCACATCCCTGATCATGTCCACCTCAACCCATGTGTTCAAGCAGTTGGTTTTCTTCTGTTTCCACTCCTGTAGTTCTTCCTCTGAATGTAGGTAGCATTCTTTTCCATAAATCCCTCAGAATTGTCCTGTGTCATTGCATTGCTGTTAGTACAGAAGTCCATTACACTCGATTTTACCACAGTGTATTGGTCTCTGTGTACAGCGTTCTTCTGGTTCTACTCCTTTCACTCTGCATCAATTCCTGGAGGTCTTTCCAGTTCACATGGAATTCCTCCAGTTTATTATTCCTTTGAACACAATAGTATTCCATCACCAGCATATACCACAATTTGTTCAGCCATTCTGCAATAGAAGGACATACCCTCATTTTCCAGTTTTTGCCACCACAAAAAAGCACAGCTATAAATATTTTCATACAAGTCTGTTTATCTATGATCTCTTTGGGGTACAAACCCAACAATGGTATAGCTGGATCAAAGGGCAGGCAATCTTTTATAGCCCTTTGAAAATAGTTCCAAATTGCCATCCAGAATGGTTGGATCAGTTCACAACTCTACGAGCAATGCATCAATGTCCCAATTTGGCCACATCCCCTCCAACATTCATTACTCTCCCCTTCTTTCATTTTAGCCAATCTGCTAGGTGTGAGGTGATACCTCAGAGTTGTTTTGATTTGCATTTCTCTAATTATTAGAGATTTAGAACATTTTCTATGCGCTTATTGATACTTTTGATTTCTTTATCTGAAAATTGCCTATTCATGTCCCTTGCCCATTTATCAATTGGGGAATGGCTTGAATTTTTATACAATTGCTTTAACTCCTTGCATATTTGAGTAATTAGACCCCAGTCAGAGTTTTTTGTTATAAAGATTTTTTTCCCCAGTTTGTTGTTTCCTTTCTGATTTTGGTTGCATTTTTTTTTTGTTTGTACAAAAGGTTTTTAATGTAGTATAATCAAAATCATTTATTTTAAATTTTGTAATTTTCTCTAACTCTTGCTTGGTTTTAAAATCTTTCCTTTCCCAGAGATCTGACAAGTATACTATTCCATGTTCACTTAACTTATTTATAGTTTCCCTCTTTATATTCAGGTCATTCACCCATTCTGAATTTATCTTGGTGTAGAGTGTGAGATGTTGATCTAAACCTAATCTCTCCCATATTGTTTTCCAATTTTCCTAGAAGTTTGTGTCAAATAGTGGATTTTTGTCCCAAAAGTTGGGCTCTTTGGGTTTATCATACACTGTCTTGCTTACGTCACTTACTGCAAGTCTGTTCCAATGATCCATCTGTCTTTTAGCCAGTACCATATTGATTTGATGACCTCTGCTTTATAGTATAGTTTAATATCTGGTACTGCTAGACCACCTTCCTTCACATTTTTTTTTCATTATTTCCCTTGATATTCTTGACCTTTTGTTCTATGTTAGCTCGTCCTACCCATGAGCAATCAGTGTTTTTCCAATTGTTTAGATCTAGTTTTATTTTTTTGGAAAGTGTTTTGTAGTTATGTTCGTATAATTCCTGTATTAGTTTTAATCGTTTGGAAAGTATTTTTTAGTTGTGTTCATGTAATTCCTGTGTTTGTTTTGGTAGATAGATTCCTAAGTATTTTATATTGTCTAGGGTGATTTTAAATGATGTTTCTCTTTCTACCTCTTGCTGCTCTAATGTGTTGGAAATATATAGAAATGCTGATGATTTATATGAATTTATTTTGTATCCTGCAACTTTGCTAAAGTTGTTGATTATTTCTACTAGCTTTTTAGTTGATTCTCTAGGATTTTTTAAGTAGACCATCATATCATCTGCAAAGAGTGATAGCTTAGTCTCCTCATTACCTATTTTGATACCTTCAATTTCTTTTTCTTTTCTAATTGCTACTGCTAGTGTTTCTAGTTCAATGTTAAATAATAGAGGTGATAATGGGCATCCTTTTTTCACACCTGATGGTCTACTTAAAAAATCCTAGAGAATCAACTAAAAAGCTAGTGGAAATAATCAACTTTAGCAAAGTTGCAGGTCCTTCTATTCCTATCCTTTCCAGTGTTTTCAATAAAAATGTGTGCTGTATTTGTCAAAGGCTTTTTCAGCATCTATTGAGATAATGTGATTTTTGTTTGTTACCTTGTTGATACGCTCAATTATGTGAATGGTTTTCCTAATGTTGAACCATCCTTGCATTTCTGGTATAAATCCCACCTGATCATGGTGGATAATCCTCTTGATCACTTGTTAGAGTCTTTTTGCTAGTATTCTATTTAAAATTTTTGCATCTGTGTTCATTGGGGAGATTAGGTCTGTAGTTTTCTTTCTCTGTTTTTGATCTACCTGTCTTTGGAATCAGTACCATGTTTGTGTCATAAAAGGAATTTGGTAGGACTCCTTTGCTTATTATATCAAATAATTTGTATAGTATTGGGATTAGTTGTTCTTTGAATGTTTGATAGAATTCACTTGTGAATCCATCAGGCCCTGGCGATTTTTTCTTAGGGAGTTCTTTGATGGCTTGTTCAATTTCTTTTTCTGATTTGGGATTGTTTAGGTGTTCTATTTCTTCTGCTGTTAATCTAGGCAATTCATATTTTTGTAAATATTGATCCATATCACCTAGATTGCTATATTTATTGCCATATAATTGGGCAAAATAGTTTTTAATGATTGCCTTAATTTCCTCTTCATCAGAGGTGAGGTCTCCCTTTTCATCTTTGAAACTGTTAATTTGGTTTGCTTCTTTCCTTTTTTTTATTAGATTGACCAGTACTTTGTGTATTTTATCTGACTCCCTCTCTCCCAGTCATTCAAATATCCTGACTGCCACCCTCAAATGGAAAGTCTAGCCTAAACTATATTGTAGCAGTGAGGTCAAGAAGGCTGAGGATTGGGCCAAAAAAAAACCTATTTGATTTTGCAACTAAAAGATCATTAGTCACTTTGAAGAGAACATTTTCCATTAAATAACCTAGTTTTGGGACTTGGAAAGATTTGGCATCATTAGTATTTGTATAGGGGATTTAAGAATAGAGGACAGAGTAGAGCTGAAATGGTTAACTTTAGGGTTGAGTTTGAGAAGTATTGAGTTTAAAACAGAGGTGATGACTGAGGATAGGACAAAGTAAGGATAAAGAATAAAGATAGAAGTGTTAAGGAATAGGGAGAGAGAATCAGAAATTATCACCTGATAAAAGAGGTATCTTTATTTCTAGAGAATTTTATTATTGAAGTGGACTACTGTGAATGATGATAAGATTCAGGATATGACCATTCCTATATGCCTGAGTTGGAACAGAGAGATAGATCATAGAATTGAGAGTTTAGGAGATGAGAATTTCAGGGCATATTGGCACATATTGAAATTTATACGAGAAAGCAAGAGTTAGGTAGGAGAGGAGAACCTTAAACTAAATACTAAACTCCCTAAGCAAGGTATGGTACAACCTGTGGCCAATAGCTGTTTCCAGAATCTTTGCTGAGTGACAGATTTGAATGGAATGACCTGGGAAGGATACGAGACAGTAAGGGCAGGAGCAAGCAGGAAGTGTTCTGGCTTTTCTCTGCCTCCACCTTTGAGAGAGCAAGTCAACATCACATCTTTTACTGTTAGATGAGGGAATCCAGGTCTTTTTAAGTGTGAGGAGACAGAAGGAGCCTGAGAAGACAAATTTGAAGTGAAGGAGCCTTTATTCCTTGTGGAATGTAAATTCCATTGGGCATAGTACCAGGGGAATAAATGGCTGAGTTGGGACTTGGCAGGTTTTTGAGGTGAATAGTGAAGTTAATAGAAAATGAGAGTTGGAGAAGAATGTGGCTTACACTTTGGGCAACTAGAGATTCATCATTGTTGGAATTCAGAAAGAAAGAGATAGTGTAAAAGTGTTAGTTATAAGGTCTTGGATTATGGCAGAGGGCTCAGTGGCCTTCTCTGCTCTCACATTCTTTAAAAGGCAAGGGAATAAGGAGCATTTAAGGTGAAGGCACCCCCTGAAAGGTATGACACTGTGGTCTGCTCAGTGTTTATACTATTTATGACTGTTTAAGATTGAGATTCAAACCCTACATGATTACTTTCAGTAAAGTCAGCCTACTAGAAAGTATAGCACTTGGCAGATTACTCAGGTAAATTCAACAAGCAATCTTATGGGTTTTTTTAAAAAATGAATTTAAAATACCATAAAAGAATATTTCTGGATGCATAACTTACTTTCTTCCCATATGCTCTGAACAATGACAGTGGCCTCTCATTTGTTTTATCTACAAATTTGATGAGCTTCTTTTCTCGGCCTTCTTCATTGCAAAAATGTTGAGTGAAATAAGATAAAGGCATATGGTATGCTACTGGAAGAATTCCTCCAGGTTATTAATAAATACATTTAGAATATAATGATTCCACAAACTATCAATGCACCCAAACATACTTATCCATAGTTCTCCAACTGATCCACAAAGATTTTGCAAAATACTCACTGAAAGGAACGGATCCCCTCCTTGTATCTTGAGTCAAAATATGGAATTGCCTTTGTTTGACATAAATTTTCCCTAATGAATCCCTGTTAACTTTGAATGATATCCACTTTTGTAGTGTCCACAAACTCTCACTTTAACACTACATGGTAGAATTTTGCTAGAGATCACTGTGAAGCTCCCAGACTTTAGTCTCTGGGCCTGACTCTCAATCCACTATGCCACCCAGCAGCCCCCTTTGTCTAACTCATGTTGATGATTTTTGTTGGAAATATAATATAAATACTGGTAATTTATGTAGGTTTATTTTATATCCTGCATCTTAGCTCGTTATTTATTTTTTCAACTAGTTTTTAGTTAATCTTCTAGGATTCTCTAAATATACCATCAAATCATCTGCAAAGAGTGTTAATTTAGTTTCTTTATTTCCTGCTTTAATTCCTTCAGTTTCTTTTTCTTTTATAATTCCTAAAGCTACCATTTCTAGGACAATATTACATATATTAATAGTGAAAATGGATATCATTTCTTAAATCCTGATCTTTTTGGGAAGGCATCTAACTTATTCCCATTGCAGATGATACTTGCTCATGATTTTAAATAAATACTAACTATTTTGAGGAAAGGCCCTTTTAATTCCTGTTTTCTAGTGTTTTTAATAGGAATGGGTGTTGTGTTTTACCAAAGGCTTTTTCTGCATTTATTGAGATAATCATGTGATTTCTGTTAGTTTGATTATTAATATGGTCAATTATGCTGATAGTTTTCCTAATATTAAACCAGCCTTGCATTCCTGGTTTAAATCCCACCTGGTCATTGTTAATAATCCTTGTGATATATTGCTGTAATCTCTTTGCTAAATATTTTCTTTTAAGATTTTTGCATCACTGTTCATTAGGGTATTTGGGCTATATTTTCTTCTTCTGTTTTTAGTCTACCTGGCTTAGGTATCAGCATATTTTTTTCATAAAAAGAATTAAGTAGGACTCTGTGAGGGGGTGAAGGGAGGAAGGTAGATGGAAGGAAGGATGGGAGGAAGGTAGAGGAAGGGAAAGGAAGGTACTGGTCCCCAGCTCTGGTAGGGAGAAATTGATCAGAGCCTTTTGGGGCTCAAATAAAAGATCAGAGAGCAACTTAGGGTTTAGAATAGCTAGGTTTTTATTTAAATTAGAAAAGGAAAATGTTAGGTAGGAAAAAAGGGTCTCCTGGGTAGAGAGTCCAGGATCAGAGAGAGTCAGCCAGGCTCCGGACTCCAGAGAGAAGACTGAAAAGGCACTAAACTTTCTGTGTTGGGGGAAATTGTAGCAGGGAGCCCTGGGAGTTGCAGTCCCCTGGAGCTTACAATAATTTTAAATGACGCATTCCCCCCTGTGATCCTTTGGGAGACCAGTCTCCCCAATGGAGCATATCAAACATAAATAAATTTACAAATTAAAATGAAATAAAGGGTGTATTCATCAATACAAGGGGAGAATGGTAACAATTTTTTATAATAAAAGGAAATCAAATACTTGACAGTTCTTTTACAAAAAAATTCAGTGAGCAGTCCCCTTTTTTCACAAACATACAAACATAAAACAAATGCATTTAAACAAAACAGATGAATTTAACAAAACAAATGAATTTTAGCAAAACAGATGAATTTAAACCAGACAATTGAATTTATCCCCTGCCCCCCCCCCAAAAGATATAGTGATCCCAGTTGGGGCTTTCCCATTTGGGTTGAGTAGCCACTGACAGCACCTAATCCCCCTCCCCCCCTCGGTATTTTTTCTATCTAGGAAGAGAAAATTAAAACTACTCATGGGATAAGGCATTCTCTCACAAACAGCAAATTTAAAATGGCCTAAAATATCCAGGATGTGTTTATGATCAGTCTGTATTTTATATTCCATGATTCTGTGATATGTCTATTGTCTGTCTGTGATCACAATGGGAGGGGGGTTACATTTTGGGAAAAATAAATCTCTTTTTCATTTATTCCGGAAGAATGAAGGAGACAGAGAAAGAAGCAACTTTTTTTTTTTTTTTTTTTTTTTTTTACGGATTTCTGAATCTCCTAAACTCTAAGATAATTTAATTGGCTAAAAGAAATTTTATTCTATGTTCTCATTAAAGCAAAAGTTAAATAAACTCATCTGTCAAACATTTCTTCTTCCACTTCTCACTGGCCATGAGAAAGGGAACATAAAAAACTAAAAGACAGAAAAAGGGACAAATTTGATCCCACCATTAAATACTGTCAACAGGTTAAATACTGAGATATATATATATATATATATATATATATATATATATATATTTTATTTACTTCACAAAGTATTTTAGAATGCAATCTAAGGAAAACAATATTCAGACAGCTACCTAGAAAGCAATGGTTCAGAGTTGTGTACAGAAGTGCAGCTCAAACTTTCCTAGCTAGTCAAAACCATCAATCTAACTCAGTGCTTAACCAAGAGTGAAAAAGCTTCTTTAAACAACAGTGAGTTCAACCTACCATTAATCATACTGATGTTAGTGAAAATTTAAAGATTATTAAAACAATACAATTGACTTACATTTCAAAATTATATCCTTTTTAGACAGAGATTGGTCCATGAGAAAATTATATGCCAAGAGTGAATAATCCATGCCACCCCAGTTCAGCAGGAATTAGCTTTGAGAAGCCAAAAAACATTGCCCACTTTTCCCAAAACTTGTGGCCCTTTCTCTACCCATTAGAATACATATTTACTAAGCACTTGAATAGGTACTGATAGTACAATATAAATTCATTCATAAATTGGCTACCAGTTAAAAAATGGAATTTCAGCTACATTTGAGCATGTACAAAACTTATATTGAAAATATCTATTAAGACTTGCAATGTGTTCATACAGAATTAAATGATTAGACTTAGCAAAAATGTTAGTCAAACTGAATTTTTGAATTACAAAAATGAGTATAAAGCTTATAAAAATTTAATATCAATTTATTAAAAATATAATATAAAGAAGAATTTGTATGATCAAAAATTTTGGGTAAACACATGAGCATGTAAAATTGTTGCTCTAAGACATGTACCCTTATATTAAGCAATAGGTAAAAATATGATTAACATTAGGGTTTCAAAGATTGATAAATTCAAAAATGATATATGCATTAAGAATTTGGTATATTATCAATATGGAAATTTGGACAGCACCCTTGAACTTGTTTTTTAACTTGCCTAAGAGTTGGTTATATATACTGAGCCTTAGGTGGCCTGTCCTCACTGTGGGATACCCTCAACCTTGGTATCTCAAATCATCAACAACTACCAGTCAAGATAATCTACATATTTCATTATGGACTGGGAATTCTGAAAGCTGCTGATTCTGTTTCCTTTGCTGATGGCTCTGAACTATTTTGTCTTTTGAGATAAGGGCTTCACCACAGTGCAGACTTGAAGGGGCCCAGAATTATGGACTTCCAGGCAAGCTGGTGCCAGGGCCTGGGACTTCAAGGGTGGTGGGTCTGTTGTTGGTTCTGGGGATCATAAAGTTGGCTTATGTCCAGGCTCAGAACCTTTCCTCCTGGATATTCTTTATTCTTTTGTCTTCAGTGACATTCTGCTCTTTTTCTTCCACCTAGTTATTCCTTCATCACTCCCTAGATATGGGCCTTCTCCCAGACCACTGGGTAAACTACTTTCTCTCTTATTAATCTCCTCTGCTATCCAAAAGTTAATAACCCGCTTCTACACAGAATGACTTAATTTATCAGTCAATACTAACCTCTTTCCTGAACTCTAGTCCTTTATTTCCAATTATTTGCTGGACAATTCTCCTTGGATATCCCATTGACATTTCATACTCAGCATATTCCTTTTTTTTTTTTTTTGCTTTGCTTTAAAAATATTATTTTTATTTTTTTCCAGATTATATGTCAAAACGGTTTGTAATTATTGTTTTCTGACATTTTGCAATCTATGTTCTCTCCCTCCCTAAACCTAACATGTTTCAAACCAAACCCATTGTTTCTCCCCACCCCTTTTCCTTTATTCTCAACTTCCTCATTTCTTCTAGGGGATACATTATTTTTTCACAGTCACTGAGATTTAATACCTCCTAGTCTTCCAAAAGGCATTAAACCTTTGTGAAGCACCTGCTATTTGCTGTACACTGTGCTAAGCTCTCAGGATGCAAACACAAAATAAGAAAGACAATCACTGCCCTCAAGGAATTTGTAATATATTGGAGAAAGATGACAGAGAAAAGAAAACTGAATACAGGTCGGGGATATGGGAACCTGTCAAAGTGGGGTGCAACATGACAGTCACCAGGGCAATCCAACGTGAGTACAGCAGGGTGGGAAATGTCGTCCTATTCCCTTTCCATAAATGGAAGTTTATGCCTCTACCCTTCTGTCATAGGGACAGAAGGTACTGAGGAGGTGTGAATAACAAGGCTCTTTTGATCTTATAATGAGATTTCACAAACATGAAGCCAGGTATGAACTGTGGATATGATATCTGAGGGTGACCTTACCTTCTTCCTCCTCGTGCCACTTCCATTTGTTTGTCAAGTCCTTTCAGTTCTGCCTCTAGTTTCCCAAATGTTTTTCTTCTGTCCTTCACATTGCTACCGCCTTAGTTTGGACTTTCAACATCTCTTGCTTAATCTTTTATAATAGCTTCCTAATTTGTCTTTCTGTCTCAAATCTTAACTATCACTAATTTATCCTTCACACCTCTGCCAAATAATCTTGCTAAGGCACTGATCTAAATATGTGTGTGCTTAAAACCTTTCATTTGACTCCCTCTTACCTCTGGA
Organism: Gracilinanus agilis; assembly: GCF_016433145.1. NCBI lineage: Eukaryota > Metazoa > Chordata > Mammalia > Didelphimorphia > Didelphidae > Gracilinanus > Gracilinanus agilis. The sequence goes on from NC_058133.1 coordinate 469,707,878, forward strand.
TTAAAATCCAAACTCTTCAGTCTCTCATTGAAGACCCCCTACAGTCTGACCTCAGTCTGCCTCTTTAGCCTTAGTGCAGTTTCCTCCCAAAGCAGACTGTTTGATTCAGTTGGGGCTGCTGGCTATTCTGATATTTGACATTTTATTTCTCACCTCTGTGTTCCCACAAGCCAGTGAGAATGTCTGGGATGAATTCCCTTCTGGTCCGCACTTCACAGAATCCTTTATTTCCTTTACTTCTAGTATTAGATGCTACCTGCTCTTCTATAGAACATTTACCTCATTCTCAGTTATTAATGTGCCTCCCACCTGACATATAAAAAATCCTTAAGTACTGAAAAGGAAACTTGATTTGTATAGTAACTCTTCTTCCTGAAAGAATCAACAATGTAGAATTTATTCAGCATTTATGTAGAAAATATACTTAGACAATGACAGCATTGTTGCTAAAAAGAGATCTGTTGTTTTGATTTCTATAAGTCTTTATTTCCAAGTAACCTCACATTACTGTATGTGCCATGACGGACACTTGTTCACTTGGAGAACATGGGTTTTTGTGAGTATGTGTATAAGTTTAGAGACACAGAGACCCACCCACCCACACATACACAGCTTTACTGGTGATTTGGCACTAGTTCTTTAGAATCCTGAGAGAAACTTTCTGATACTATTTTAGCAGCTGCATTCCCCACTAAGAGGGTTCAGCTTTCCTGTTGTTTTTTCACTTTTTATATGTGTATTTGAAAAGTATACCAGAATCCCTATGCAGTATACATCTGTCAAGGGTATAAATAGACTGCCAAACAATGGTGGATTGAACTGAAATTTAACAATTCATCTTTGGCTAACTATTATAATCACAGTAATGATAATGTCTGTGACTTGCACATAGCAATCAGAGACTAATCACTGGTAATTACTTTTGAGACAAGCATTTGATAACAGTTATACAAAAAAAAAGAATAATCCATAAGGATCCTAGATTTAAAAGAATATCATTAAACTTTTTTTTATCCAATTTTGCTTTTTTACAAGTAGCTTTTCATTCTGAATTACAACTTCATAGTTTTTAGGGTGAAAATGCTTAAGCCAAATCATCTATTTAATGATTTAAAAGTGGGAAAAGTAGATAAAGGTAGGTATGGTTTAGTATTACAAGATTTTTGTTTTCCTTGGGACAAATTATTTGACATTTTTGATTTGCAAGTAATTAAATTATTTACTTTAGGGGGAAAAAAGCCTGTGCTAAATATCTTAACTATTCTGAAAGACAAATTTTGTTTATTTATTATGCTAACAGAAGTATCCAAACAAAAGAAATATGTCTCTTATGTGCAAAGATCTAAGTCCTTGAAAATTGAGTAAGGAAGATCATATGGTTATCAGTGATAATTTCTAGCATGAGGCCTGGCACTAGTCAGTCCTCTATAAATGATAGTTAGGTTGGAGAGCTAAGTGACCCAGTGAGTGAGAGAACTAGGTTTGGAGTCAGGAAGAACTGAGTTCAAATTCCACACTTAACCTGTCTAAGTCTAGGTGTTTCTCATATGTAAGATGGGGATATAATAGCACTTCCTTCCTTCAGTTATTATGAAGATAATGAGATATTATATGTATAGAACCTAATAAAACTACACAAATACTAGCTATTATTATCAATGTAAAGTCTTTTTGGCCTTAGTTTTTCTCCTTTTTAAAATGAGGAGGTTAAACTAAATGACTGTTAAAGTTCTGTTATCCTCTAAATTTATGATCCTTTGGTCTTGGAATATCATTTTTTTCCGTCTCATTTGCTTAGTTTCCTGATCTTTAAAAAAAAAATGAAATTATGTCAGTTTAATGTTAGCCTACAGGCAACTATGGGGTGCTATAGTGCACAGAGTGCCAAGGCTGCAATCAAGGAGACTCATCTTCCTGAATTCAAATCTGATCTTAGGCACTTTCTAGCTGTGCAACTCTGAGCAAGTCACATAACCCTATTTGCCTCAGTTTCTTCATTTGTAAAATGAGATGAAGAAGGTAATGACAAGCCATTCTAGTATCTTTGCCAAGAATACCCCAAATGGGGTCACAAAGCATGGGACATGACTGAAAAATGGCTGAACAAGGTCACCTTTTCTTAATACATTTGTCTTTTCATAGTAACTAGTTAATGAGCTGTTGCTGTCTTTTCTAGGATTTAGCTAGAAACCTTTGTCAAACTTACTAGCCCATAGTGTATAGACTTTTTTCTTCTTTTGAAAATTGGGATGCCTCTCCTCCTTCAGTGCCTCCTATGTGGAGCTTACCTATAAGTATATTAATGGCATATTTAAATTCAATTTAAATTCAATAGGCTGTTCAGAATGAGATCACCAACGTTTTGTTAAACATAATTTAGGATTTCACTTTTAAATAGATCACACTATTTATAAATAGTAGAGACAAGAGAAGGGGATGATGGCAAAGAGCTATAGGCCTTCATTGCCACCTGTTCAGACTATTTATTTAAATAGACAGATCCTTGTGAGGCAAGTAGTTACTACAAGTATTTTCTTTTTTTTTAAACTGATGAGAAAACTGAGGCTCAGAAATATTGAATGACTTAAAAATCCTATTATCTTTGTACTAAATCCAATTGTATTATTTCTATATTAAAAAAAAAAAAGCCTTTGGGTCTTCTCTATTGGCTATAGCAGAGGTGTCAAATGTATATAGTCTCCTGTACTTGGGACCTGTAAAACTTGAGTGACCTGAAACAGATTAAAATGTAATTGGGAAATTTTGTGGGGTTTTTTTTGGTTGTTCATTCATTTCGGTTGAGTCTGACTCTTCTTGACTCCACTTGAGGTTTTCTTGTCAAAAATACTGAAGTCGTTTGCCATTTCCTTTTCCAGCTCATTTTACAGATGAGGAGATTGAAACTAACAGGATTAAGTGACTTGCTTGTCCAGTGTAAGAATAAAGAGAGCCAGTACCCAAATGTTAGGGATGGAGGGGAGATAGAGTCTATGAGGTGAGACTCTCTTCTAGCTCTCCCCTCCTGCCGATTATACACTGGGAGACTTTGAGGGGGTGTCACCCCCAAACTGGGTGACCTGGATCTGGATGGTCATGCCACCTCACAGGATTTGGGGACAAGGCTTCCCTCTAAGATGAGGTATGGGGGACCCCAAACCAACTCTGAATGAGGGCAGGGTTCAGGCAAGCCTCCCCTGAGGTCAGTCGACTTCACAGCGCGTGGTCTGGTTCCAAGATGGAGGCAGCCAGACCAAGCTGTGATTCCCCTCCCCCTCATCTCTCAGGCACTCTGGAACACTATTTGACTAATGAATGGCTTTTATTCTTCGAAATTCAGGGGTTAGGGAAAGGGGTGAAGGACAAAGGGATTTTGGGGTACCCTCGTCTCTATTTCTATGGAGTCCATCACTTGGGTGGGAACCTTTGGGGTCCCCACTCCTAAGCGTCTCACCCCTTGTCCCTTCTCCTTCTGTTTCTATTTCTATCCTTTTCTATAATTGTAAGTTAGACCAGAAAGGGTCTCTCAGCAAGGTTGGTAATGGGGGCAGGAGCCCAAGAGATCGCTCACAAAATGGAGGCCCAAGACTTAGCTGTCTCCATGCTTGAAATCTTGCTGGGTGAAAAGTGATGGGATGCCTTTGACCAGGGAATCGGGTCCATGTCCATATCATTGTCCAAAGAAAGATCCTCAGGAAGCCCTCAGGAGTGGGTCTGAGCTGAAATGTTCTCCTCCCTCTCCCAGTCCTCTGTCGGAACTCCTTTTTCTCCTTTCCCCAGAGAATTCCCCAGAATCCTCTCTGGTCCCAACTGTCACCAGTGACCTTCTTCTGGCTCTTTTTGTCCCATCCCCCATCCTTACACCAGGGTAATATAGCTAGGAAGTGACTGAGACCAGATTTCAAGGTCTTTCTGACTTCAGTCTCAGCACTATATCTACTATCCTACTAGCTGCCTTGGAAGTGTTTAGCTAAATAAAATACACTTCTACATAGATAATGTGAATTTGTGTTTTTGTAAGTCAGTATGCATCCTATGGAGATCCATTCATTTTCATTTCAAAGCAGTGGTCTACAGAATAAAATTTAGACTACCTTGCCAAAAAAAAAGATATGAGGAATATGAAATCTCTCTTTCAACATTCAAAGGGTTATAGCAGAGCAGGGGTTAGACTGCTTTGGTTAGATCCCCAAGTTCAGAACTAGGAGCAATAGGTAGAAGTGTTGATGGCCCTTGTTTATGCCTGAAGCTTTCTGACAAGGAGAGTTGTGCAAAAGGTGAATGAGCTGCCTCCAGTGATGATGGGTTTCTACCTTAGAGGTCTTTAAGCAGAGGCTTAACCATTTGTTTATGGTGCAGTGTAAGGTTGGAACAGTTCACTACTAAAGACTTCTCTGTCACATTCTGGATGAATGCCACTTTTTCTTAGAATAATTCTTTATTCAACCACATTTAGTTATAATCTTTAACCCTCAAACCTCATATACTGTTTTGTTTTCAACCTGTTAGTGTACTAATCATGTAATGATATGTGTTATAATTGTTACAGTGGAACTTTTACAAAGGAATATTTATTTCAGAAAGCATAGTCCCAATCAAAAAAGGCTACCCCTTACCATGCTGTTGGTTTTTATTCAAAATCTTATTTGTGGTTGATTGATTCCTTACCCCCATACTCTCCAACAGGTCTTAAATATTAGACCATGTGATTTCTTGACCCTTTACAAAAATTCACATATTTAAAATCATGTTGGTTCCAGTAATTAACTCCTATCCATAGATGTAAAGTATCACAATCATTCTTTGCCTTCTCATTATGTGCAGTTTTCGTCCATATTTGCCCATACATATTCCAGGCAACATGTATGCAGTGTTCTAGAGACCTTCATCTTATTGTTTTAGTGTCTCAGGAGGATTAATGCATCATTTGGGCTGTTAATCTGTTCTCTCATTTTTGCTATGCACATAACCCTTTTCAGTCCTACATTAATAAGTAAACATTTATTAAGCACTTACTATGTGGCAGCTACTATGTTGTCACTATATTTTATACTTTGATTTCTCACTTCCAGATTATAATCAAAATATGAATAGAAAAGGTAGAAAATTGTGCCAGCTAAAATATTTTAAAATGTAAAGAAAAAATGATCATAATAAATTTTGAGATGAAGAACAAGTACCTTATATATTATTATATATACTCACATATCCTAACAGCCAAAGTTGATTAAGTTGATCCATTATCTTTTATTTTCTTTCATAGAGACAATAGGGGCAGATTTCAATTCATCCCTTTTTTACTAACCGATACAGTATTAACTTTCAAGTACATTTTATAAGCCAAATTGCCTCTTAAAATTCAGATAATTGAAAGCATCTTTTATTACTAAGATGAACATTTCAGTTTTCAGATTAGTTCTGTGTATTATTAAAATGGAAAGGGATACATGAAAGAATTAAAAAAAAAAAAACCTCAAAGAAGGAGTTTTTCATTATGGTCAAAGGTACTGAACAACAGAAATGTTGACCAAATTTTCTAAAATTTAGTATTAACATGAAAAGACAAGTTTCATGTTACTTATCATTAAAGTTATAAGCTATTTTTCTATTCTGTTTCAGTAATTTATTTTGGTATTATACTTATCCCACTCAGAGATCAGATATAATTAAAATTAGAAATTCATTAAAATATGTTTAAAACTTAGTATTTTGCATTCTTATCTTATAAATTGATACCTCAGTAATAAATGTTTTAGCTAATCATTATAATTTTAATTTTATGGTTGACTGCACTATTTATAAAAATGACCTAACTTAATACCTCTATCAAATAAAACTTTTTGGTCTTTGTTGAATGAAATAGACTTTTGCTTTTTAGGAGATATATTTTGTTATTCTTAAAAGGAATTCTTCTGAAAATTGTATCATGCCATGGTAATAGTAAAATGGGAGATGCCATATATACATATACATAAATCCTAGCTCCTTTTTAATCCTTCATGTCATCAGAGATTGATTGAGCAGAAAGATGCCTCACTAATATGGATTAGACAGACTTGAAATTATTGAACTAGAGGAAACAGATTTTCAGACTTGTACTTTGAGTTTTAAAATTAATATTCAATGTCTCCAAAGTATCATATTTATGAGGATTTATTAATAATAAATTAGAGAGTTAGAGAATGCAGGGAACCTTTCCCACTCAAATGACATTGAAGAGAGAGAGTGTGGCAGAATGAACCCAAATTATATACAGATTGCATAACCATGCATGTAAACAGAAAGGAAAAAGAATTGTGGGTAATACAGAAATGCAGTTTGGGTAATGTAGTTTCAGGGGTTCAAGATTTTCCAACTATACATTCCCCGCTATGATCCTATGGGAAACCATTCCCCCCAATGGATCATGGAAACATAATCAAATTAAAACTTAAAATAATTCGGAAATAAAAGGGAGAAAGAAGAAAACCAAAGTTAGGTGCATTGACAAAAAGCCAATTAGGGGGCAGCCCCCTTTTTTGGCATAAGAATGTCCATTCAAAACAAATGCATTCAACCCCCAAAGTTCAAATTCAGCATATTTTGCATCTTCTGGTGCAGTGTGTGGTCTCTGCAGGCATCTTCACGGCACCTTCTGGATTCTGGGAGGTAGTCTTCTGTTCTAAATTAGAGTCAGATTCAAGTCCAAATTCACAACAATAACATAGTCCCCCTGAGGAAAATAATAACACATTCCCCCCTCTGAAGAGGATACAGGGATACACATAGGAATTACCCAGGAATACATGGTCAAGTTATAAGGTATATAAATCAATTATCAAAAATATCGAAGAATCCAAAGAAATAATAATTAAAAAATAACCTCTGAGGGAAATTTAGAATATCAAAAATCTGAGAAAAAAGAGGAAGAAAAAAAATTCCAAGGGGAAAAATTCACAAATCATAACAGGTTCTTGTAGCAATCCATGTCCCAATAGCTTTGCAAGAACAATCACTGATTAACCCAATTTAGCAGCCTAGAGTACACTAAGTCGTCATATCATGAAAGAAATAGAAAAAGATCCTAGATCTTGAAACAAATGGGAAATAGCATTTCCTGGTTCAGTCCTTTTCTTCACTTTCAGGGATAATGGAGTCAGAATAATTGATGTTGTGTACTTGATATAGAGTGTAATACAAAGAAGTCCTATGTCTTAATATATGTTAAGTGCCACAACCTCGAATTTCACATGTGATCAAGTCTTTGCACTATTTTTGCACAGAATGTCATCAATTCCTGTAGGATTGGTTTGGACTCTTTTTCCTTTTTGTGCTCGTTTGGCACTTTGCAGGTCAACTTCTGTGCTCCTTTGTGGTCCATTTATCCTTGGATTAGACATATTCATTGAGCAAAAGTCTCATAATAATTAAATAACTAATGGCAGGTTTCCATAGTCCAAAGCTTTTTGGGTATGCATTATATATGCATGACTATAATGAATCCATGGGTCCCTTTCCCCAATTTTAATGGCTGTTGGTGTAGTCAATAGGACCTGGAATAGTCCATCGTAAGCAGGTTCACTTGACCCAGTACATTTGAAATTCTTTATGTACACACTATGACATGGGTTTAAATCATGAAGTGAGAAGTCTATGGGGCCTGCTTGCACAGCAGCTCCAGAGTCATGGAGTTCTCACAGTTTTGTTTGTAATTATCTGATTTAAGTGTGTAAGAGGGGAAACTAGATATTTAAGGTATGGTCACCAGAAATCAGATTAACTCGATTTCAAATTATAATAGACCCAAGTTAGGATGACTTTTATGGAAGTTTATTTAATTAGGAAGGTTGAAGGTAGGGAAATTGAGAGAGAGAAACTCTGGCCCGGACCAGAGGTCTGGACCAGATAAGAATTTAAAGGCTCTAGCAAAGGAGCACAGAGGTTAATTAAACAAGACTTCTAGCCACGAGGCCTTTTAAAATTAGAGAGGCAAGAGAGACCTCCTTGAGGGTAGAGTCTCCAGAAATGCCAAGGGAAGAGAAAGGAAGTCAGCCTACCTTACCCACGTAACAATTCAGAGGGAAGCAGACTGAGGTCTCACCAGAGATTCTTCAACACCAAGTTCAAAGTGCCAACTTCTCCACAGGAATTTACCATCATATTTAAAAGATAGCATCTTTCGTCACTTCCTGTATCCACTTCCAATTTTCAAGTGGACAAATGGCAGCCTCAGCACTGTTTTTGGACTGCCCAAAGGGCAATCCCTTGTTTTTGATTTGTTACTTATTGTCATGTGTGGGTAACTGATCTTCCCCTCTTCACTTAATTCTAAGTTGGGTGGGGTGACATTATTTCTGATGGCTAGAGTCTAGCAATGAATGAGGATGATCTAATTCCATTTACACAAGTGGAAGTGGTTGTATCCCCTCCTTAAAATGAGGTATAGGCAAAGATAAATAGTTGTGCCTGAATAGGTGGATGTCCAAATAGCATCTCAAATGGTGAGATGTGTAAACCACCTCTGGGTCTGCTTCTGAGATAAAATAGGGCCAGATGTAGAATTTTGGTCCATTTTAAATGAGTCTCCATGCACAGTTTGCCAATCATAGTTTTAAGTTCTTTATTCATTCTTTCAACTTGGCTGGAGCTCTGGGGATGATATCGTGTATGAAATTTAGGAATTATCCCCAAACATGAATACATTTATGATAAGAATGAGTCAGTAAAATGAGTTCGTTTATCAGAATCAATACATGCTGGCAGGCCATAATGAGAAATAATCTCTTTCAAAAGGACTTTGGCAATAAATGCCACTGTGGCCTGATCAGTAAGAAATGCTTCAGGCCACCTGGTCAGCTGATCAACTATGACCAGACAAAATTTATACTGTTCAGGTTTTGGCATAGAGATAAAATTAATTTGTAAATGCTCAACCAGTGTGTAACCTATAGGACATCCACCAAAGGCTTTTCCTCGAAAAGCGTGCTGATTAAAGGCCTGGCAGGTAGAACAAGCTGTATATATTTTGGAGGCAATTGTAGTTATTCCAGGTGCTATCCATACCCTTTTAACAGAGTCTACAATGCCTTGGGTGCCGAAATGACCATGTTTATGGATGGAGTGACAAATTTGGTAATAGAAAGCTCTAGGGATTAGGACTTTGCCTTCAGATGACACCCATAGTCCATTTATATGTTTTGCATTAAATTTCTGCTTCCATTTTCCCATTTCTTTGTCATTATAGGAAAGGGATAGATCCAAATCATCAGTAACTGTTAGTGGTATAATTAATTCAGGTCCTTCTAAGTCAGCTAGTTTGGCTGCAGCATCTGGTTAATCGTTTCCCTTAGAGACTAGGTCAGTGCCACCTGTGTGCAGAACAGTAAACAACAGCTATGGCTTTAGGGAGCTGGATGATAGAAAGAAGTTCAGTAATAAGGTTTGCATTGGCAATACATTTTCTAGCTGATGTTAAGAATCACCTTTGAAGCCATAGCATGCTGATGGCATGAAATGCCAAATGCATAATGGTAGTCTGTAAGTTGTGACCCTTTTATTCTTTTCAATGATACAGGCATGTTTCAAAGCTGTAAGTTTTGCACCTTGTGCCTTTACATGTGAGGGTAAGGAAACTGACCAGAGTATCCAATTCCGTAACTACTGCAGCTCACGTATAGTGCACACCATCTCTCATAAAAGAAGAACCATCTGTAAATAATATTAAATCCGAATTATCCAAAGGGGTGTCCAGTAAATCATTACAAGGTTCATCAGCAGTGGACACTAAAGATATACAGTTGTGTAAAGGTTCTATGAAAGTTGGTAAATCAGGGAGCAAGGTTGCAAGATTAAGAGTTCCACAGCTTTTTAATGTGATATGTTCATTATTCAATAGGGTTATCTCATATCTCATAATCCTTTGATCAGTAAGTGCCTGAGTCCTATGTCTTAATAACCATGGCTTGACCTTATGCAGGCACATTATGGTCAGTAGGCATCCTAGGATCAGATTAGCAGATTTAGTTACTAGTAAAGCTGTGGAAGCTACTCATCTAAGGCATGGTGGTGCTCCTGAAGCTACTGGGTCCAGCTGGGCCAAATAATAGGCTACCAGGCGTTGAGCAAGTCCTAAAAGTTGAGTTAGAACACTTGAAGCTACCCCTTTCCTTTCACTGACACATAAGGTAAATGGTTTGTCATAATTTGGGATACTTAGAGCAGGGGCAGACAGGATGTTTTGAATTTGAAAGAGCTGTTCGTTTTTCCTTTTCTGATTTAAGTGGTTCAGGGACTGAGTTTTTTGTGAGTGATATAAGGGGCTTAGTGATTTCCCCATAGCAAGGATCCACTGCCAACAAAAACCTGTTGCTCCAAGAATCGCCCTCAATTCTTTTTTATTGGTAGGAGCACTTAATTTTTGGATACTCTAAATATGGTTAAGAGAAATTAAACGGGACCCAGCAGTTAAAATTAAACCTAAATATTGCACTTTGGGGAGACACCCCTGAACTTTGTCTTTGGAGACCATGTGGCATCTCTTATGTAGCTCCAATAGGAGATGCTTGCTATCCTCTTGGCATGCCTCAGTATTTGGTGAGGCCAAAAGCAAATCATCTATATATTGGATTAAATTGCTGTTTTTAAATTTAGTGGCATCTCTATCAGCAGTTAAGAATTGCGTGAACAATGTAGAGCTGTCCACGAAATCTTTAGGCAAATGAGCCCAGTTCCACTGGGAACCATTCCAGATAAAAGCAAAAATATACCTGGAATTCTCATGTATAGGTATGGAAAAGAAGGCTGAGCACAAATCTACTACTGTATAATATGTAACTGTGCTAAGAATAGAAGAAATAATAGTATTTATGTTGGAAACTACAGGGTGTCTGTATAATGTGATTGTTCGTGGTCCTCAAATCCTGGACAAATTGATAGAGATGCTTGTCATCAGGCCCCAATTTTGACTTTTTAACAGGCAGGATGGGTGTATTGTATTCAGATTTACAGGGTGAATTTATCACTGGCGTAATGCCCTCTATTGCCTCCTTTGAGAGAGGGTACTGAGGAATGGAAGGAGGTCGGCTAGATTTAATTTTAATTTGGACAGGGACAGCCAGTTTAACTAGCCAACATCAGAAGATGATGTGACCCAGAGAGACTCAGGTATATGAATTGGGATTTTTAAAAGTGGGAGACTCCTTCATCTCATCACTATCTGAAAAAAGTACAGGGAGCAAAGTTAAGGATTCCTCAAGCAATTCCAGTGACATAGAGCCATCTGGAGAGCAATTTATTGTGGCTTCAAGCCTGCATAAAAAATCTCCCCAGCAAATTTATAGGGGAGCCAGTGCAGAACAGTGAACAACAGCTATGGCTTTCAGGCATCAAGAGGAAAGAATATTCGACATTTAGAAGTCCTAAAGACACCATCCTAGGGGAAAGTTTTTGAACTTTTTGGGGTGTCCCCAGTACCCCTACTACATTTATCGATCCTATGTAATTGCAATCTGGGTCAGGTGTACTCTTCAATACAGACCTGGAAGCTACAGTATCCAAGAGACAGTCATAAAAATAGATGTTATCAACCTTTAATGTTACATGGGGCCCAATACTGATTGGGGGTCAGTAGATGAGTACAATGGGTAATAAGACATCAGAGTCTGGAAAATGAAAGGTTGTATCCTCTGATTCCTGTGCCCCAACTCCCCCACGTCCCATACATCTCATAATCTTTGGGTAGTTCCTTGGGCTCCCCCTTGAGGGACAGAAGTACCCTGGGTGGTTCGGGGACGAGCTCCACTCAAGATATACTGCTGAGGAATCATTTGGTATGAGTTATCAGTTGCCTGATCCATATTCCTAGAATTGTTATCAGTCCTAAAGTTGAGATTCCCGAAATCATTATTTTAATGATTATTCCTATAATTATTTCCATAGTTATTATTCAACTGGTTTCTGATTACTCTTAACAAATTCCTGCAGTCTATCATTCTATGGCCCTTCTTCTCACAGAAATGGCAGGCAAGGGATCAATAATTAGATTCTTGGAGAAGGGCAATTCCCATTAGTTGAGTATCATACCCTTTTGGTTTATTAATTTTATCACTTAAAGAGTAGTTTCTTCTGAAACATTTCCATTAAATTTTTAGTCTTCCTATTTTTCTTTATTACCTTTCGAGACATAAAGAGCAGTTCTCCTTAATTTTTCAAGATCCATCTCAGGCTACTAAGGGCAATTTGTTTTAAAGTAATCTTGGACCTCTTTACGAGACTTTACGAGAGTTATTGACAAATTGTTCCCTTATTTGTCTTTTATCCTTTTCAATAGAAATGCCAAGTACCATGTATCTACCTTCCAGCTCAATGAGCCTATCCATGAATTGGGAGAGTGTCTCATCATAAGATTGTGTAAGGTGCTTAAATTTGGTACAGGCATGTGACTTCTTGGCACATTCTCGCATTGCTTCGAAAATGGCATCCCTAGCAAGAAGTAATCCAGCATATTCTCTGGGGTTGTTATACTGTCATTTAGGATCTTCAGATGGCCAGTGTGCTGCATTGCGTCCTCGGGCTTTGTTGACATGAGAGAGAATTTTATTCCTCTCACGTTCCATTAGGAAAGCCTGGAGCAATTTTCCTATGTCATTATAAGAAGGGTCATAGTGAAAAAAATTATCATCAATCTTTGTTATTACTTTTATTGGTTCTTCCTCATAAGTAGGAGTATCTTGTTTTAATTGCTTTATATCTTGAGGTGTGAAAGGTGTATGTTGTTTTAATGTAACCACATCCCCATCATGCCCTTCTATGGAGACTTCCCTTAAGGGGAAAAGGCCTTCATAGGAATCATTCAGTGGTTGTAGTTTCTGAGAAATTGACTATGGGGTAGCAGAAACAGGGGAAGTAAAGTTAGCCAGGAGTTGCAGAGCATGTGCAAGGTGGTGCAGAGTACGAGAGAGGAGGTTCTGCACCTGAGATATAGTAGAGGGGTCTGTCATCTCTTATTTCAGGAGAAATAGGATTTTCCTCTCTTAGTGGTTGAGAAACAGGTTTGCAAAAATCAGACGTATTGGGGAGAATCTCCCTTTGGCATTTAACCATGGAAGTAATGCATGAAATGGTTCAATTGAATTTGTATGTCGGCCTGCATTCTCCATTGGGAAGCTTTTTGTGACTTAATAATCCAGAAGTGAAAAAAGAAAATTCCAAGCCACATAAGAAGAAGGAGGCAATCTGGAGCCTTATAAGTTCCTAACTGGGCAAAAACCATAAGGGTTTCTTGTAGAGTAGCATTTATACTGCTGAGCATTGTAATCAAAAGGATAGATTAAAGGAAAGTGGAAAAGAGAATAATTTTCAATGTACATATTAATTTATTATTTATCTCAAATTTTTATTTATTTGGGGTAGGGGGCTAAAGGGCATTTTATCTTGTTTTATTTTATTTTATATGATGTTATATGATTTTGTTGAATTTTATTTGCAAAAAAAATTTTTTGTAATGCCTTCATTCATTCATTCATTCATTCATTCATTTATTTATTTGTTTATTTATTTATTTATTGGGTGTTCCTGACCTCTGGTGGCAGAAAACAGCCACTATGGCTCAGCAGGAGAAAAGGGAAAGAAAAATGGAAAAAAAAATTTTTTTGAGTGCTCAATATTGGCCTCTGGTGGTTAAGTGGCAACACTACAACAGGGAGAGATAAGGGGCATGGATAGGGTAGGGGGTGGGAGTAAGGGGTGTGATTTTGTCTGCCAGAATCCAAAATGGAGTATTTGACTACAAAACAGGGTGGGTTTGCCACTTATGGGTCTCCAAGCTATTGAGGCTAGAAACTGGGAGTTGAAGTGGTTACCTTGTTTTCAGTAATCCAATTTGGGGGAAGGGCTTTGGAGTGGAGAGGCTCAGCCTGAGGACAGGTAGGAAGGGAGAAAGAAGAGAATAAAAAAAGCAACAATAGTAAGAAGCAGGAAAGCAAGGAGAGAAGGGGGTCTTTTAAGGTTACCAGTAATGAAAGATGCAGCAGGGAGCAGTTGGCACAGCAGAAGATGGGCCGGCTGCACAGGCTAGCAATGGCTGAAGATAGCACCTCAAGGAGACAGTGGAAGGCTCTCAAGTCCGTTGGGTCCACAAGACCTTGAAAAATTGGCAGAAGCGGCAAAGGGAAGCCCCCAAGCCAGGTGCCGCTGCTAGGAGGACCGGCAAATGTTTAAAAAAGCAGCAGAAAAAGCAGCAGCGTCGGCGAGGTGCGCCGGCTATGGCAGCAGGGGCGGACGCTGGGAACTCCGGAATAGCTCCACTGGAGGGCCCAGTGCACCAGCTGGGAAACTAGTTCAGCAGGGGATCTGAGGTTAGGTTCAGAGGTCCCTTTTTGGTCTCCAAATGTAGATTTTAAAATTAATATTCAATGCCTCCAAAGTATGATATTCATAAGGACTTATTAAATTAGAGAGCTAGAGAACTCGGGGAACATTTCCCTCTCACCTCACATGGAAGAGAGAGGCTCGGGCCAACAAAGACTGGTCACTACTCAATTCATGTGCAAGAGAGAGAGCGTGGCAGAGTGAATCCAAATTATATACAGACCGCGTAACCATGCACGTAAACAGAAAGGAAAAGGAATTGTGGGTAATAAGTTTCGGGGCTTAAAGTTTTTCCAACTATGCAGTACTAAGCATTGATTTTGCCTCTAGAGCCTTAAGCTTTGCCTTCTGAATAAGGCCATTTGCTTTCCAAACCTGGTTGAACAGTAGTTTTTTGCCTTGTCTCTTTTCTTGTGCAGAGATTTATTCTCCTGCCCTCCAGCATTGATACTTATCTTTGTAAACCTCTTTCCTAGAAGTTTTACCTCTTCTCTAATTTTTCTGAGTTTACTTATCATCCAAGATTTCCCTGTTCTATGAAATCTCCTGCATCTTCTCTCCTGGCAATGTGATCTTTCCCTCTGACTTTTTATATTAATGATCATTTCATTCATTTGAAATTATTATTTATTGTCTTGTATTGTTCTTTTCAAGTGAATATATTTTATTTTAGAAATGCCTAAGTACCTAGTATTCAATGCATAGTAGTATATATGCTTGGTATATATTTGATTGCTTTGCCTCCATTAAAAATTTTAATATTTAGGGCAGCTGGGTAGCTCAGTGGAGTGAGAGTCAGGCCTAGAGACAGGAGGTCCTAGGTTCAAACCCGGCCTCAGCCACTTCCCAGCTGTGTGACCCTGGGCAAGTCACCTGACCCCCATTGCCCACCCTTACTACTCTTCCACCTATGAGACAATACACCGAAGTACAAGGGTTTTAAAAAAAATTTTTTAATATTTTGGTCATGTTGTGAAATTGCTATTTGTACAGCATATCAAATGATAGTATTGAAAGAGTTCTTTTTAGTAGTTTTTTTCTTTTTTTCCCTTTTTCTTGGTAGATATAAAAATTTTTGTTTTAAAATATAAAATGATAGCTATTTAAGAGCAGAGATTAAATTTTCCCATAAATAGCCATTGCCATTGTTTAACATGTTTTGTTTAACAAGTTTTGTTCCAAGAAGGGATTTTTAGCATTAGGAATAGAATATAGAAAGATTGTGGATTAATTTTATAGATTGAGGGGAATGATAGCCCAATATTAAAAGCTTCAGGTAAGAAGAAATTGACAACCTCAAGTCCTCAGTTCTCAATTTCATTTGACTGTAGTAGCCATTGTGTGAAAATGAACTTGGACTTAATTGACTCCTTAAGAAGCTAGGTATTTAGAGAACAAAGTTCTATGAGTTTTGTAAGGGAATGATATCTATAGGGAGACCAGTAGGTGTGTTTTGGACAACTGCCAATCACTAAACCAACCCTTAAGGAAGGGGAATGACTTAGGAAGTGGGTAAAGCCAGATAACACTAAACTGAAGGAATGACAGTTAGCAGGTACTGGTCAGATCAAGCTGTGGTAACAAGGCTTGTGTACTGGCCTTCTGTGAGTTCTTTTGGGGTTTTTAGGAAATCACAGGAACATAAGAAACTACAGGTTTTTTTAGGATAAAATAAGGGAAGGAGGTGAGGTGCAAAGGTTAGGCTACTTTTAACAGTTATGGGATAAACCAAAGGGGCAGGAGGTCTAGGCTCCCTACACTAATGCTACAAGGGAAGTCTGGCTGACCTAAGTGTAACACTTAAGTTGATATAGTGAAACACAAAGGACCCCACAGAAGTAGTTGTAGTTGAGCACTATATCAACTTAAGTGTTACACTTAGGTATCATTCACACACACTCAGCTTCAGCTCCCCATAACATCAGGTCTATTTATAACAACTGTAATCTCAGGGGACTGCTCCAAGTATCTTGGGAGTGGGGATAGAGAATGACTATGCAAAAGCATTTTGCCAAAGTTAGGATTTAAACTAAAATCTTGAAGGAACCCAGGAATTTAAAAAGCCATCATGAGGGAGAGTATTCTAGACTTGGGGAATAGGCACTGCTAATAGAATCAGGAGATTGAATGTCATGTTTAAGGAACACATTGAAATTATTATGGCTGGATTGTGAATGGCTAAAGGGGAGTAAAGTGAAAGAATAGAAAAAGGCAAAAAAGGGGCTGAATATCTTTAAATCATAAAAGATATTTTTTTGACCTTGTATTCTTGGAAACTTGACCACTGGATTCTAGGGAAATGTAAGCGAAGATACAGATTTGTGGAATCAGATTCATATTGAAACTAAGGTTATCGGAGTTAACAAAAAAAGAGCAAGTATAACTGAAAAGAAGGTGTCCAGGAGAGAACCTTGGAAGACAATCATATGTAGGAGAAAGGAGATGAGGCGTGGCAGCAAATAATGGAGACAGATGAGTTAGAGAATCATGAAACTTACAGTGTCACTTAAAGCAGAGAATCAAGAAAGACTGGGTGGTTAGCCATGCAGTGTCGTAAGGTCAAGAAAGATAAAAAGAGTAAAAATCCTTTGGACTTGGCAATGAAGGAAATCATCATTTTCTGCAGAGATACATTTCAATAATATGGTTGGAGCAGAAGCCAAATTGAAAAGGCCAAGGTGTGAGTGAGTGGTAGAGAAGTGAAAACATTAAGTGTTACCTATTCTTTTTTTTTTTTTTTTCTCCTAAGTAATTTTGAAGGTGAGGGGAGAGAGGAAGATAGCTCAAGGTAAAGGGTATGCTTCTAATAGATGGTTATACAATAATAGCAGGAGACAATATTGTTCCTCTCTCAGAGTTGGGCTAGTCTAACAGCAAGATAAACAAAACAGAAAATGTAGAACTTAAAAAGCTGTTTGAAAATTTAGAGCTAAAAAATTTAGTTTTTTTTCTGAATGGGACTAACTATTTTCCTTATCTAGAGTTATATCTACACCTTAGTAGTGAATATACTGCAGTCATTAAGTCATTCTTCATTTCTTTAAAGTATGTTTTGGCATTAAATTGTATTTATTAAATCTTGGGTGTGCTTGATTAATTAACTCCCAGATTTATTTATTTTTTGCATTTTGTAGTTATTTTGAATGAGATTTCCTTTTCTATTATTATCTCCTGGATTTTTTTATCACCATGTAGAATTTTGGGGGGGTGGATTATTTGGGATCCTATTATTATTTGGAACTGTTAGTTGTCTCAAAGCTTCCTTACTGTTTGCTTTGGAGTTTAATAAATGAGCGATTATGTTTTCTACAAATAGAAATAATTTTATTTCCTTTTTGTCAATAGTTAACATTTTTGATTTCTTTTGTCTTAGTGCTTGAGATAGATTTTCTAACATGATGTCAAATAACTCGAGAAGTGGAAATTCTTGCTTTACTTTGTATTTATGAGGAAATCTATTATTTCTTTTTTGCAAACTTGCCTAGCTTTTGGCTTTAAATAAATATTTCTAACATTTTAATGATCTTTTTGTGTCTATATTTTGTTGTTTCTGTTTTTTAAGCATATATGATTATTTTGTCAAATATTTTGCTTAATTTTTTCCTAATGTTAATGAGATACGATCTGCTTTCACAAACTATATTACATACAAAGTGCCCTGTTATCTGTTCCCTTTGCCATTTTTCATCTTTAAGTATTTCCATAAATGTTCTTTCATATCTAAATACACTCCTTTTCACTCATTCACTTTAGGATCATTAGTTCCTTTCAGGACCCAACTCAGCTCCCCAATGAAAAGACTTAACTGCTATTTCATCCTGTCCTCATTCCCTCCTGAACTTACTTTCGTTTGTGTACATTCCATATTATCTGCAGTAGAATGTAAGACCATCTCATGTTTTTATTTATTTTTCCGCTAGCACAGTGTTTTCCACATAGCAGTAACTTTTTGACAAGTGTTTGAATAAATGCTTTTATTTCCATTTAGAATTTTGGCATTGTGGCAATTCCATAGGCATAGAACAGTTCCTGCCTTTGAAGAGCTTATAATCTAACAGAAAGGGACATGTAAATAAATATTTACAAAGCAAGTTATATACAGGTTAAATAGGAAATAATTATTAAAGGGAAAGAACTGGAATTAAGGTGAAATTAAGGAAGACTTCCTGTAGGGGGTGGAATTTTAATTGGGACTTAGCCGGGGAGGAAAGTGCTTAGAAGAACAGAGGAGGGAGAGTGTTCCAGGCATGGGGAACAGCCTGTGAAACTGCCCAGAGCCAAGAGATGGAATGGTTTGTTCATGGAACAGCCCAGAAGGCCATTATCACTGGATCAAAGAGTACATGAAGGGGGAGTAAGATGTAAGAACACTAGCAAAGGAAGATGGTGGAGTAAAGAACATCCCAAGTTCACCCAAACCCACCTCCAAACAACCACAGAGGGGGAAAAAAATCTCAAAACAAACTTTGGAGTGACAGAACCAACAGAAAACAGAGTGAAGCAGGATTTTAGCCAAAGGAAACAGAGGAACAACCGGAAGGACCCATCTCACTGGGGTAAGAGGTGAGAGTAGTGGAATCAGCAGTGTGAGGAAAGGCTCATGCTAAGGAGCTTGAATGACCTGATGCAAGTACATGCTTGGGGGCTACCTCCAGCAGAAGAAACAACCCTAACACTCACAACACTGGGGGAACTTGCAGCTGAGAAGTTGAATCCAGGTAAATTCACTGCATGTGGCACCTAGTGGGGAAACTGGGGAGGAGAAGAGGGTTACCCAGAGGGATAGTAAGTTCTTCTTCTCCATCCCAGAAGTGAAACTCAGCATATAGGCAAGATTAAAAAAAAAAAAAGAAAATTATAGAAAAAGTCAGTGGCTTAGAGCAAAAACTCACTGAAGAAAGTAGAATCCTAAAAAATGTAATACAAAACTTCACAATAGAAAAATAACTCTTAAAAAGGAAGTACAAAGCCTCCAAGAAGAAAATTGCTTCCTAAAAATTAAAATTGAGAAGTGGAAGCTAATGACTCCATAAATAGGAGGTACCAAAAAAGATGAATTCAAAAGAATGAAAGAATAGAAGGACATCTGAAATGTCTTACTGGAGAAACTAGCTGACTGGAAATATGGAACCAGGGCAAGAAAATATAAGAATCCTTGGATTACCTGAAAGCCATGTTTGAAAAAAAGAGCCTAGGCATCTTGCAAGAAATTATCAGGGAGAAGTACCCTGATGTTCTTGAGCAAGTGGGGGTAAATAGAAATTGAAAGAATACATTTAGAGAGATACAACCTCATACCTATCAGGTTGGCTAACATGATCAAAAAAGAAAATGATAAATGTTGGAGGGGTGTGGGAAAATTAGAACACTGATAACACCATTAAAACTTTGAACTGAAACAGCCATTATAGAGGGCAATACGGAATCAGTCTCAAAAGACCATGAAACTGTACACTACTAGGTCTATATCCCAAAGAGATCAGATATAAGAGAAAAAGACCTACATGTATCAAAAACATTTTAGGAGCCCTTTTTGTAGTGGCAAAGAATTGGAAACAAAGAGGTTATTCATCTCTTGGAGACTGGATGAGCAAGTTGTGGTATATGGTTGTAATGAAATATTATTGTGCCATAAGAAATAATGAACAAAGATGAATTCAGAAAAACCTAGAAAGATTTATATCAATTGATGAGAAATGAAGTAGCAGAATCAGAACAATGTATATTATAACAGAAATATTGTACAATGATCAGTTGTGAAAGATTGAACCATTATCAATAAAGCCAAGTTTCCAAGATAACCATGACAGACTCATGAAAATGCTATCCACAGCCAAATTAGAACTACTGGAGTGTGAGACAGATAAAAACATGCCATTTTTCACTTTATTTCCTTCATGAGATTTTTATCGTATGGCAATCACCACCCAAAAGAAATCCCAAATTTAATAATTCCAGGATTATTCCAAATTCTAGAACTCTCAGGCCAAGGAGAAAATATTGCAAGTAGCCAGGAAAAAAAAAATTCAAATATTGCAGAGTCACCGTCAGTATTGCCCAGGACAGCAACTTATATGTCAAAGGACTTGAAAGGTATGGACTATGATATTCTACAAGACAGAGAATGTAGGACTACAACCAAGAATCATTTGCCTAGCGAAACTGAGCATAATACTCCAGGGGAAAAATATACATTCAGGGAAATGGAGGACTTGCAGGCCTTCCTGATGAAATGACCAAAGCTGAAAAAATTCAATAATCAAATCATACACTTAAAAGAAGCATAAAAAGGGGAAAAAAAAAACCCACAAAATTCAAGAGACCCAATGGAGTTAAGCTGATCACATTCCTACATGGGGAAGTATTTAGCTAGGATACTTCAGATACCTGTGGTAAAAGTGTGTGAAGTAAAATATCCATTCCAGTTTTGGTCCCGAGTACCCTGGAGGTGGGACAATAGGTATTACAGAGACACATGTCTGAGTATCTGTGTCTTATGTCCCAGCATCAGCATAAGTATCTCTGGTGTCAGTATGCCAGAGCAATGTTGCCACGAAGGGAGATGCTAGAGAATTTAAAAAGCTAGCTAGGGAAGGAGAGGGGCTTTTTAAGCTTCTTCTCTAGAACTACTGGCTCCCAGGGCTGGCTCTCTACTTTTATCTGGCCATATCATCTCTGGCAAACCATGCAGCTGAAAATGGGAAATGGATCTTTCCCTAAGGTTAGAAAGGCTGAAAACTTCTTCTATTCCTCTCTCTCTACTAATGAATGCTTATAAATCTGGTAATAAGCTGCCAGAACAATCTTTATTTATAACAGAAGAGATACTTAAGGAAAACAATGGAATTGAACTGATCACATTATTACATAAGGTGACAACTAAAGATACTTAAGCTATCCATGATAACAGGATGTGCTTATGGTAATCAAAGGAAATAATAAGCTTACCTTGTTGAATTACTAAATAAGGTGATAATTAAGATATTTAAGATATGATATTTGAAGTACCAAAGCACTTAAATTACTCAAGATACTTAAGTACTTCATTATTATTATGACAGTGAATAGAAGCCTATATAGATAGAGCTGGGAGTAAGTTGAATATGATGGGATAGTCTTACCACCCCCCAATCAAGGGATAAAAAAGAGGAATACACTAGGAAATGAGAAAAGCAGAAAAAATCAGGGGTACATTATCTTACATGAGGGGGCAAGTAAGAATTAATACAGTGGAAGAGAAGATGTGAGGTGGGCAATACTTGAACCTTATAGAATTGGCACAAAATAGGAATAACATCCATATGCACTTAGCTGTAGAAACCTATCTTTATCCTACAGTTAAATAAGAAGCAAAGGGAGAATGAGAAGAGTGGGAATGGACAAAGGAGGCTGAACTCTGGTAGGTGGTAGTCAGAAACAAATATTTGTGAAAAGGGAAAGGCTAAAAGGAGAGGAAGAGAAAAATAAACAGTAGAAAAATATGATGGAGGGAAATACACAGTAATAACTATGGATATGTATAATTAACTCACCCATAAAACAGAAGAGGATAGCAGAATGGATTAACCAGAATCTCACCACATACCATCTACAAGAAACACATTTAAAGCAGGGAGACACACACAGAGTAGAGGTAAAGGGCTGAAATAGAATCTACTATGATTGAACCAAAATAAAAAAAAAAGGGTAGCATTTATGATCTCAGACAAAGCAAAAGTGAACTCCAAATGACTTGTGAAGAAAAAGGTTATTCACTGCTTTAGAAGGAACTGATATAGTTTGAATGTAGATGGAAGCATGTCATTTGTCACTTTATTTCCTCCATACACTTTTCCTCTGGTGTAAATGATAAGTATCTTCTTTCACTATGTGACAAACTTGGAAATATGTAGTGTATGATGATAATACATGTACAACCTATAATATATTATCTGTTGTCAAGGAGGGTAGAAAGGCAGATGAGAACCTGTATCACAAAATAATTCATGAAAATTGGACTGACATGCAATCTGGGGGCGGGGGGGGGGGGGAGATGTGGAAATTAAAAAAAAATAATACTAGTAAAGCAAGAGGTAGATAGGTTTCAAAGAACTTTAATGCCACACAGAGCATTTTATATTTGCTCTTGGAGGCAATTGGGAAATGACAAGATTGGACCTTGATTGGAGGTGGATTGAAATTGGGAACAATTCGAGGCAGGCAGATCTACCAGCAGGTTCTTACAGTAACATAGGCCTGAAGCGATGAGGGCCTAGACCACGGGGGCAGCAGTGTCCAAGGAGAGAAGGGAAGGGTGTTCAAGAGATGATGAAGATGTGAAATCAAGAAGCCTTGGCAACAGCTTCGATATGGGGTATGACTCCTAGACTAGGAGCCTGTGGGATTGGTAGAGTAGTGCTGCCCTCTACAGCATAGAGGGAAGGCAGGAGTAGGAAGGCAGAAGTTTTTAGGAGGAAAATAATGAGTTCCATTTTGAATATATTATGGTTAAGATACTTAATGGACATCTGGTTCTATGTCTGAAAGGCAGTTGGGGATGCAAGACTAAAGTTCAGCAGAGAGGTTGAGAGACAGACAGACAGACAGACAGACAGACACACAATGAAGAAGTGGTGAGAATCAGGAGAGAACGGTGTCCCAAAAATCTCAGGAGAAGAGTTATAAAGAAGGAGAGAGTGATCAGCAGTATCAAAGCCAGCAGAAGAGTTAAAAGAGAATGCAAATTTAGAAAAGACTCATTGAATTGGACAACCAAGGTCATTAATAACTTTGGATAGAATAGTTTTTTTTGGAAAAATAAGGTTGGGAGCCATATTGCAAGGGATTAGGAAGAGGGTCAGAGGAGAGAATGTGGAAGGCAAATGTGGAGGCAACTGTGCACAAATATTAGACAACCCTTTTTGAGAACTTTAGCTACACAAAGCAGAAGAGAAATAGAGATAGAGGAATCCAGAGGGGGTTTTTCCAGCATAGGGGAAAAAGGAACATGTTTCTAAGTAGCTGGGAATGAGCCCGTAGAGAGGAAGAGATCAGAAATAAGTGAAAGAAAGAGTGGGGATGACAGAGCACAATGTATTGTCGGAGACAGAGTATAATGGGATCATTTTAACAAGTAAGAGTTAGTCTTGTGAAGAGTAAGGCCATTTATTTAATGGAAGATGGGAGTGAAGAAGGAAAAGGTGGCTTTCCAGGTTTTGACCTTCCCTTGATTTTCTCATTTGTTTTAACTCCAGCCATCATGGGCATATACTCTAATATTCTTAGATCCACTTTCCATTCCTCTGTACTGAAATGGTAGTGATCTGAACATACTTAAACATTTTTCTACTTTTGTATAATTTAGAGTATAAGCAAATCTCTTGCTCTGGCAGATTTAAGAAAGTTCTGGAGAAAAGAATTTTCTTTTCTTCAAAATTATAAGAAAGATATTTGTTTTATCTTGAGAATAATCAGATTGGATATTTTTTGGAATATGAAATTAATTTGGTTGCCTAGGTCTAACAGAATCCATAATAATATTAAATTCATAGCTATGGAAATACAAAGTAGACCCAGGAAATCAGCAAACAGGAAGAGAAAGTCTGTTATATTAATAAAGATTAGATTTTAAAGGAATCTTAGCTTCTCTGCCCTTTACCCCCACTGCACCAACCAGTCTAAAGATAAAAATACATTTGTATTTATGGTTATCAGCATCAGTAGATCCCGTCATTGAGGTAATTCTATTCCTCCTATTGATTTTACTTTTTAAGATGTGTGAAGTGATGGTTATTTATATGGAATGGACAAAAATAGCTTTAGAGACAACAACCATATGACTATACTTCCTGTAACATAGGACAAGGACTTTTGTACATATTAAGTAAACAGACTATGGCTATAGAACTGACAGATTTCCTTGAAATTAATTTGTGATATAAAATTAGTGTTTAATGTTTTGGTGATGCAGAGAAAAAAATGTATCTTTTTTGCTACCAGCTGTGCAATAATGCAGTATTATTGCTAGTCCTTGATGAATGTAAAATTGTACCATATTTCCTCCTTTCTTTCAACCTTAACCTCTTTTTTTCTTTTTTTGTTATAGATCACACATCAGTTGGTGGACTTGGGGACAGTTTTTATGAGTACTTACTGAAAGCATGGTTGATGTCAGATAAAACAGACATTGAAGCAAGGAAGATGTATGACGATGCTATTGAGGTGATTATGACCACTACATCTACTTGAATAACAAGCTAAAATAATACCATTTTTATTAAGACACTCTCGGTAACCAGAGGAATATAGTTCTGTTCTTTATATGTAACTGAATGAGCTCGCATGTTATATTATTTATAAATAGATATATAGTATCTCTCTTCAGCAAGTTGCACATTTAAAGCAGGAGTTCTGAACCTGGGGCTTCATGGAGAGATTTTGGGGTGAGGTCTGTAAACTTAAAAAATTTTTTGTAGTGTCTTAATAAGCTTCATTATATTTGATATCTTTTGTAATATTAGTCATTTAAAAACTTTTTTTTCTGAGGAGGTTCCCCCAGGTAGCCTGCATAGTCATTGTTCTGTATACAAGGACCACAGTTATTACCTGACCAAGCAAGAATCATGTTTCAAAACAAATTTTTTGTTAAACATGTACTACTTAAAATTTTTTCCCTTTGTCTTTTCCATGTTAATTTAATATTCAGATAATTGAGTTTTCAGTCTCCTCCATTACAGATCACAGTTCCCTAATAGATAGCCTTTCATGAGCTGCTGCTGTCAAAATAAGAATTTATCATCTTATAGTCAATGAAGAGACTCTCTGGTCCCACTCTGCCCCTGGGCTCACACTTGACTTTCTTCCTAGCTCAGTCATACCTGTCAGGTATTGCTGGCATAAACCTGGAGGTTCCAGAGTTCAGTTTCCTCCAAGCCATGACAAAGCACTGGCTGAGGAGAATTTTAGGATTGTTATTGTTGCTTAACCATCCTTGTTTTATAGTGATTATCTGTAAAAACAACACGGAATGTTTCAGAGTTTTAGAAGTATGACTCAGAGCCCTGACATGCCCTGAGCTGAAGGGCTAGTTCAAACTTTCAGAGACAATTTCATTTCCCTTAACAATTTTTGTGGAATAATGTGTCATTTGTTATTCTCTAATTATTTGTTTATAGGATTTTTTTTTGTTTCTTGAGAAATTATCCACAGCTATTTTGTAGAGCCTCAAAACTGTCTTAAGGATAATTTTGGCAGAGTTTTTTCAGCTGCCCACCCCCATAATTTCTAATTGAAGGGAGAACAGTATGAAATATTTTATCATATGCACACAGTATGAGGCTCCTGATCTGAAATGAGACAATTCAGCAGCCTCTGCCAGTGCTCAAATCCATTATTCTCATATTCTAAGCAGACCTGATGTCATGGAAAGAGCTACAAAATTAAAGCCAAAGATTTCTGTTGACCCGTCAAATCTATTCCCAGTCTCTAGCTGCACTGGGATAATGGCACAGGGCTTAGAAATTTATTCCCAATTACATATAAAAATGTTTTATTGTTCATTTAAAAAAAAGAAAAACCCTTATCTTCTGTTTTAAAATCAATAATGAGTATTGGTTCCAAGACAAAAGAATGGTAAGGGCTAAGAGAATTAGAGTTAAATGTCATGCCCAGAGTCACACAGCTAGGAAGTATCTGGGGCATATTTAAACCCAGAACTTCCCATCTCCAGACCTGGCTTTATATCCACTGAGCCACATAGCTGTCCCTTAATATTCATTTTTTAAAGTTGTGAATTGTGAATTCTCTTCCTCTCTCCCTCCCTGCCTCCTTGAGAAGGCAAACAATGTCATATAGGTTATATATGTACAATCAAGCAAAACATATATCCTTATAAGTCGTGTGAAAAAAACCCACAAATCACTCCCATCACCCCCAAAAAGAGAAAAAAAATTAAATATGCATCAAATTGTATTCAGACTCTAATCAGTTCTTTTTCTGGAACTGGATAGCATTTTCATCATGAATCCTTCAGAATTGTCTTAGATCATTGTATTGCTGAGAATAGATAAGATTTACAGTTGATCATCATACAATATTGCTTTTACTGTGTACAATGTTCTCCTGTTTCTGCTCACTTGACTTTGTATTAGTTCATGCAAATCTTTCCATATTTTTTTGAAATCATTCTGTTCATAATTTCTTATAGCACAATAATATTTCATCACAATTACATACATATCTTGTTCAACCATTCCCCTTTTGACAGACATCCTCTCAATTTCCAATTCTTTGATACCCCAAAAAGAGCTGCAGTAAATATTTTTGTACATGTAGGTTCTTTCCCCCTTTTTTGATCTCTTTGAGATACAGACTTAGTGGGTAGTATTGTTGAAACAGGGTATGGACAGTTTTATAGCCTTTTGGGCATAGTTCCAAAATGCTCTCCAGAATGGTTGGATCAGTTTCCAACTCCACTAAAAGTGCACTAATGTCCCAATTTTTCCACATTCCCTCCAACATATAATTTATTTTCCTTTTCTGTCATATTATGGCTTTGGAAATTAAAAAAAAACAACAACTTTTTTTCTTTCATTAAAGAATGAACATTATCTTGCTAATTTATTTTTTCTGTGCATTTTAAAAACTATAGAACAACCATTTTAAGATTTAAGTTTTAGTTTTTAAAAAATATTCCCTCAACCACCAATCTCCACCCTCTGAAAAGTTAAAAAGGTCCTTAAAGGTCTAGGAAAGACATTTTTTAGACGAGGCAAACCATAAAGATGTGATGCCAATATTAACACGAGTAGTGGCATTTCAGCATTATTTTTAACTAATAGTAACCTTGGTGTGACATTATGGAAAAACATAGTTGTGAGAAACTTCCTTACCGTCTCAGAGATGGAGGAAGGAGTCATAGAAGTAAGCTCTTCTTGTACAACATTGAATTAATCCTCATCTATTCAGTGACATATTAGATGTTACTTAATGTAGTAACAGAAAGATATAAATAAACTGTCAGTCTGTATTAATATCGAAAGTTTACAGCCACAAAAAATCAGGAGCCAAAACTGGCATTTATCTTTAGCTATCCTTCTTCATACTGTTTCTGTTAACATTCCTCTACTCTTGTGACTCTGCCTTTGCCCCAGTCCTTTCCTAAGCAGTGGTAATCAATTGTTTTCCTTTCCGTTATGAAGTGTAACATCTGAGTGTCTTCAGATGCCATGGCCAAATGCTTCCTCTTGAGAAATCTTTCCTGATCCTCCAAGTAGTTATTGCTCTCTTCCTCCAAATAGTTTTATTTACACATCTGTGTATATGTTCTATCCCTCATCACTATAATTTCCTTGAAGGCAAGGATGATTTTGTTTGTTCTTGTAACTCTATTCCCTAGCACATAATAGACACTCTGGTCTTACCTCCACCTCATAGAAATCTTTTAAAATCCTGTTTATACTCATTTAGAAATTTGTGTTGATCACACTTAATTGTAATCAGGTTTGTTTTTCTTGCCATAACAATGAGTGGGAGAGAATTTGGAAATGAAATAATATTTGGAATATGATTTGGAAATGAAAACAAGAATAAAAAAAATCTCTGTGCTTCAAAAGAAATAAATTAGATTTGAAAAATTAGAGACAAAGCACGGTTCAGGTACCATAAAATCTTTCCTGATTACTCCCCTGGTTATTAGCACTATTTCCCTCTTCAAATTGCTTTGTATTCACTACTAGATCCATACTGCAAAGAGATCATGAAAAAGGGCAAAGGACCTATTTGTATAAAAATATTTATAGCAATTCTTTCTGTTGTGACAAGTAATTGGAAATGGAGGGGATGTCCATCAATTGGGGGATGGCTGATTTTGGTATATGCTAATTGTGGAAAGATCTACATGAACTGATGCAGAGTGAAATAAACAGAACTAGGAGAATATTGTATACAATAAAAGCAATATTATACAGTGATTACCTGTGAAAACTGTGAAACTATGATTATTTGTGAAAACACTCAGCAATGCTATGATCTGGTGTAAAAGGGGAAAATTAGGATTAGGTTGACTGAATATTAAAAGTTTTGGTCACCAAGAAATTGATTCAATTCCTAATGAAAAACCTCAAGTCAAAATGACTTTTATGGTAGTTTATTTACAAATGAGAAGAGAGAGTGAAAGTAAGAAAATCAGAGCGAGAATAGGGTAAGATAATTAATCTAACACATTAGGTAATTTGCTCTGTCCCCTGGCTCAACCCAGGCAGGGTTAATTAGTCCTTAGCCAGGGAAGGCTCAGCCTTGAGCTGAAGGCTGAGGGTTGAATGAAGCAAAAGCTTTAGTCACTAAGCCTCTCTCGAAAGGAGAGTTCCTTTAGAGAAATTCAGGAAGAGTCAGTCTTTACACTCACCACGTGTAGTTCTAAGAGAGAGATTTAAGAACAGTCTCATCAAGCCCAAGGTCCCAGCCAGAGCTCCTCTAGATCGAGTTCCAGGTTGAAGAGAAGAGCAGAACTCTGGAAGTTCTTTCAATTTTGGATAAATTTATCTAGGCCATTTCTTTCATCACTTCCTGTGCCTTCCTTCCAATTTATATGTCCAGGCACAACAGACGCTTTGCTTAGGACTGCCCAGGGGGCAGTCAGTCAGTTTTCTGATTTATCACCCACTCTTGCACACATGGGTCACAAACTTGAGGATTAAGTGGTGGTATTTACACTTTTGGTGATTTAAATCTAAAAATGGGCAGGTTTAATAATCTCATTATCACACTGGGACAATACTGAAGGATTTATGATGGGGAATGTTATCCATGTACAGAGAAATAATTGTTTGAGTTGGATGTGGATCAAAGCATACTATTTTTCATATCAGTTTATTTATAGTTTTATTTTGGAAGTTTTGGTTTTATATGAGTGTTCTCTTATAACAATGACCAATATGAAAGTATTTCGCATGATAATACACATGTAGCCTAGATCAAATTGCTTACCATCTCTGAATAGTGGGGAGGGAAGAAGATGGTTTGGATCTTAAAATTTTGGAAAACGTATATTGAAGATTATTATTACATGTAATTGGGAAAATAAGTTGAATTAAAAAAAAAGAAATTGCTTTGTTTTAACCTCTACTTTATTTTTTATTTATTTGGCCATATGTTATATTCTCCTATTTCTTGAGTGCATGAAGTAACTTTTTAAAGTTTAGTTTTAATTTTAAGGCCCCATTCTCTCCCTTTTTCTTCTCTTCCTCTCCCCCCCCCCCCCCCCCCCCCCCCCCGCCCCCCCCCTCT
>NC_058133.1:469737578-469793489 GCF_016433145.1 Gracilinanus agilis
CCCCCCCCCCCCCCCCGTCCAGATCTTTAGTCCAGTTGAGAAAGCAAGAAAAACAAAACTCTTGTTGCAAATGGATGTTGTTTGTACATAGTTTCTCCCCCCACCCCACTTGCATGGATCTTGAAAATGTCACTTAGACCAATTCATCATTGCCCTTACCTTGTATGGGCCCTGGAGACTGGATTTCTGACCCCATCACTATTGAAACTGCTGTCTTGACAATCATCATAGACTTCTTAATTGCTAAATCTCATTTCATTTTTCTTTAGTCCTCATCTTGTTTTAATTCTCTGTACCTTTACTGCCTTTCTGCATTTTCTCTCTTGGAGTCCCTGAGTGTTCTGTGCTTCTTTGCTCAATTCCATGTTCTCTTCTGAGCTATTTAATTTTTTCTGTTCCCTAGTTGAGGAACAAGATCCTAGATTCAGAATGGCAGGTGACTGAGTTCATCTAGTCTAACCTTTTCATTTTAATGATGAGGAACTTAATAATACCCAGAAACCCAAAGAGATTTGCCCAACTTCTATTAGGCAGAGAATAGAGTCAAGGCCTGACCAGCCCACTTTTCCCAGCTTCTTCCTGAAGCCCTGCTTTCTGCACATTCTCCCTCAGTGATTTCATGTGATTGCACAGCTTCAGCTATGATTTTTTTAAAGACGTTTCTCAGATCTAGCTCTGATCTCTCTTCTGAGTATGACACTGTTGTCTCCAATGGCCTGTGCCACAGCTGAGCCTCCTGCTTCTCTTTCCTAGTACCTGTTTTTCCCCTTGACTGTAACTTTTCTTCCAGTGACTACCAAGCATTCTACTGCATCTCTAATATGTAAAGTCTTAAATTTTAACTTTGAATCTTCCCTCTCTTTTAACTCTCATGTTTAAATAATCCATAATCAAGGAGGCCTTTTATTTCTAATACTCTGCTGTCTCTTGTAAGCCCAGTTAACAATCCCTCCTGACCACCTACCTGGACAATTGTAAATGCTTTCTAACAGGACTTTCCTCCTATATCTTTCCCCCCTTCTAATAAATTCTTTCTACTATTGCCAAACTAATCTTCCTATTTGGTCACATCATTCTTTTGCTTAAGAACTTTCATTGACTGCCTGTTGTTGTTCATTTGGTTCTGGCTCTTTAATTAAAGACACCAGAGGCCATAGCATGCCAGTGCTGTCCATGGGTTCTCTTGGCAAAGATTCTGGAGTGGTTTGTGATTTCATTCGCCAGTAGATTAAGGCAAACAAAGTTTAAGTGACTTGCCCAGGGAGGGTCACACAGCTAATACATATCTGAGACTTTATTTGAACTTGGGTCTTCCTGACTCCAGGCCCAGTTCTTTCTCCATTAAGCCATCTAGCAACTCCTATTGACTAAAATACAGACTCTTCCTTGATATTCAGAGTTTTCATAATCTGACACCAAATCGACCTTTCTGCAACCTTTTCCATACTGAACTACTACTTGATCTTCAAATGTGCTCTTTCTTTTTCCACTTCCTCCCCTTGTCTCATGATGTTACTGTGTCTGGAACAGCTTTCCTGCTCCTTTGTGCCTGTTAATCCTCTAAAGCTCAGTTTAACTCCTGACTCTTCATTCAAGGTTTCCTTGTCCCTGCCTAATGATAACACACTTTTATTCTTTGTACTTATTATTTTGTCAGATTCTTCTCTAATAGATTTTTTTGTGTATTTTGAATCATAGTTATCTGTGTTTATTCTACCTAAGGTTCTATAAGTTTGATGAAAGTGGGGGTTGTCTTATTTGAACATATCTTCTTTAGTGAGCTGCATATGAATATGAATTATTGTCATTATTTTTGTTCTCTGTATAGAATTGATTTGATCACTACTAATACATTTTTAGAAGCTCAAAAGCTATTCATTTTATAGGCCATAGAAAAGCATCTTATTAGAACATCCAATGGAGGCCTCACTTTTATTGGAGAATGGAAGAATGGACATTTGGAAAGGAAGATGGGTCATTTGACCTGCTTTGCTGGAGGAATGTTTGCATTGGGAGCAGATGGTTCCAGGAAGGATAAAGCTGGACATTATTTACAACTTGGAGCTGAAATTGCACATACATGTCATGAGTCATATGACAGAACGGGTAAGAAATTTCACTTATTTGGTTATTTACTATATAATAATCTTTATAATAAAAGTATTCCCAGAAAAACTGAAATACAATTATACTTTATTTTTATTTTTCAAATAGTGATAATATTCTGCAGTTGTGGTTCCACATTAGCTTTTTATAGTTGCTGCTATTGGGATTGGGATTTGATGAGGGGTCAATTTTCTAGATATGCTTGGAAAAATTTGCATTTATTTGAATCTTCACTGTATCAAATGTTTTTTACTTTTATAATTTAATTTTGAAAGAATGAATCACTATATAATAGGACAATCTGTAGCTCAGGTATTTTTTAAGTATTCTTGTCACTAATTCTATCATAATACATCCGATTCTCAATTATTATGAACTCAAGTAAGAGAATGGTCAGAAAGTACATTTTAAGGGGAGGTGTGCATAACATAAATCTATCTGAACCTAGCTTACTTGAATCTTTTTAGCATCCAAACTATTATTAACCTCTTCCTCCACAAAACCAAATCTGTTGAGAAATATCAAAACTAACTCGACATTAATTTTCTCACTTTGCCTTTGTCCATTTCTGAGAATAAGTAGTGGATTATTCAGAAGATATTAAGAGCTGATTTTTTTGTTGTTGTTGTTAATCCACCAATTGCTTTCTATCATTGCTAGTTCCTTTGATTAAAAAGAAACTCCCCAATCTTAGTATTAAAAACCATTCTACCTTAATTTTTGTACTGGCTCTTATTAAACTTTGGACAAATTTAATCTCTCCATCTTACTTTGCTTATCTCTTTTTTTTCTTTTCTAAAAACCCTTACTTTCTGTCTTAATATGAATTCTAAGACAGAAGAGCAGCATAGGCTATGTAATTGGGATTAGGTGACTTACCCAGGGTCACACAGCTAGGAAGTTTCTGAAACCAGATTTAAACCCAGGTCCTCCTGACTCCAAGCCTGGCACTCATCCACTCTGCTACCTAGCTGCCTCATTAGTTTGCTCATCTTTAAACAAATAGATTAAGATTAGATAAACAATTAGAAGTTATCAGATTCCAGTTACATGCTATGTACTGTGCTAGTCACTGGATCTCTAAGGTCTCTTCCAACCCTTGAAATGCCATCTCCCCATTAGAATGTTATTTCCTCCAAGGCAAGAATTTTGGTACTCCCCTCCTCCCCCCCCTTTTTTTTTATCCTTACTTTTTTTTTAAATCCTGGTGCTTAATAGTACATAGTAAACACTTAATAAATTCTTGTTAACTGACCGAACAGCTGATTTTTCTGAATCATTTAAGTCAAACACTAATGAAAATTCACAGTGGAGTAATTTGATAATTAATTCATGAAAAACTAAAGGTTAATAATTTCTGTTTAAGAATTTTATAAATTGAATTCATATTTTGGGATTGTTTTTGAAACACAAATATTATTCCAGAAATAGATTTTTATATTTATTCCTGGTGTGTGATTTCAATAAAATGTAGCTGGAATAACCATTTAGCCTCATATTTTGAGGTTAAAGCTGAAGGCCTTTTAATGACTAAGTGTTAAAGGTAATGAAGAAATTTCTCTCTTATAACTAAGTCAAAAATTCCATTTTACACAAAACACCATTAAACTAAAAGGAACTTGCTGAGATGTTACAGTACTATGTGCTTTCAGATGTTGTTTTACTATATAAATCAGTTATAAAAATTGTCATTGATTTGAGTTTGAAATAGAAAACAGTAACTAGCCATATTAGCATGCTGTATGGACATCTATGTTTCAACTACATATGGTCAATTCAGTGGCAAAAGACAACTATGTATAATACATTAAGTAACAGCTAACATACCCATTATAAAACTTTGATATGACAGTTATAGTAAGAGTGCTTATTGATAATCATCATTGTAAAATTACATCACTGTATTTTATATTTGAAAATTACACTGCTAGTTGTGATTTTATTTGCCTGTGTGAAATATATATTGATATAGAACCCTTCTCTACCATTGTGCACAAATGAATGTTGTTTTTGTAGCTATTATCCTTATAACTTGCCATTGTTGGACACACATCGCTGGTTCTTTTTTTCTGGCTTTTTGATTCATCCTTAATCCAAAACTTCTGGTCAACTAGATACATCCTACTTCTGATTGCTACACATTATATCCATGGTACATTTTTTGAAGCTATGTTTTAGTGCATCCTTAAAATGATTTTTTTGCCTTTCTTGTTTAAAGTTATGCCATCTCAACTCACAATGCAGTAGCTTCTTGAATATATATTATTTTCATCTATATTCTCTCTCCAGCCCAGCAGAATTGTATTGGGATGGATATCACCTAGGATACTTAAGATCATACTGTAGATTTACTGGGTAAAGTGATCAAAGAGACTGATTCTATTTCAGTTCTCTAATTGGCCTGTTGAGGAACTGAACCCTAGAGAGGTTAAGTAATTTGTCCAATATGATACAGGTATTTAAGTTAACAAAGCTGGAATGTATTAATATTCCTGCCCTGTTATTTCATATTCACTGGGTTTACTTATAGGTAACATTGCTGAAACTATTTGTGAGGCTGAACACATAGTCTTCGAGGTAGTAGTTCCAAATACCATTTACATAAGAGTTTAGGCCAATCTCTTCTTTTATATGCTTCCTATTTGTTCTGAAACATTGTTGCCAAATTCCATCTGTCATTCTTTCAAAGGACATACTTAAGTTATTCTGGGTTAGTTATAGAGTTTTATAAAAATGATGTGTGGTATTGAAATATTTTATATTCTGCTGTGTACCACCCCAAAAATCATTATCCCTCCATAATTTAATATCACAAAATTATGTAATTTCATATTAGGAATTTCATATCATGGGGATCAAGTTTCTCTGCTGCTTGTGCTAATTTTGGCCTGATAGTTAACATCAAGAAAACAGAGATTCTCAACCAGTCAGTAAGGTACTATCCATATGTAGATCCATCAATAGCAAATGGAGAAATTCTAAATGCTATGGATAAATTCACTTACCTTGGTGTGGTATACTTTCTGGAAATACACAACATTGATGATGAGGCTATTGTATACATTGCCTGGGTTAGCTTAGCTTTTGGGAGGCTCCTAAAGAAAGTATGAGAGAGAAATTAAGCTGTCTTCCAAACTGAAGGTCTATAGAGCCATTGTGCCAACCTCATTGTTGTCTACCTGGACAGTCTACCAGTGCCATACCAGAAAATTGAACCTCTTCCATTTGAATTGTCTTAGGAAGATTCTGAAAATCACCTAGCAAGATAAGGTACCAGACAATAAGATCCTTTCTTGAGCTGAACTGTCAAGTGTTCAGACTCTACTGGCCAAAAGACAATTGTACCAAGAACTCACAAAAGAGAAGAGCTCACACAGAGGTCAGAAAAGGTGATACCAGGACATTCTCAAGGCCTCTCTGAAGAACTTTGGTATCATTCGTGCATCTTGGAGACACTGGTCCAGGACCATCCAGTATGGAGTGCCCACATCAAAGAAGGTGCTGTTCAATGAGTAGAGCAGAACTCTTATCTGCTCCAAAGAAATGTGAGCAGTGGAAATCTAAAGACATCTCCACTCCAAATGTTTGTACAGATTGTTTGTACCTGGAATGTGGTGGTGCTTTCTGAGCTCTTTTTAGTTTGCTCAGCCACAGCCAGATGCACAGTATGTTGACCTCAGCAGCATGGTATCATTTTGGTCCCTTCAAGTATGACAGACAATGACCAGCCAGTTGTGTAGATGATTCTTGCTCAGGAAGCTTTGGGTGGACTGGATGACTTCAAACTCTTGAAACTCTATAATTTGAGTTCTTGCGCTAAAAACAATTCTCAGAGCCTGGAAAGCCCAGACTGAGCTAAGGGCCACTGAAGGATGACTAAGAACAAAAAAGAGATTTTAGCAGTTGGAGAGGGATAATGGAGACTGTAAAGAGGGAATGGCTGTGACTCTGATTAGCCAGGTGACGATAAGCAGCAATGATGGGCTGGTTGCGCCTCTTCTTAATTTTTATTTTGCATCTGTTTTCTCTGCCAAGGAAGATGGTCTTTGGACCAGGAAGGACAGAACAAAAATAATTAACAGGGAATGAATTAAAACTGAAGATAAGGGAAGAGATCAGATTTCTTAGCTGTTCTTGATGAGCTCAAGTTGCTAGGAGCCAGATATACTATACCCAGGAACTTGAAAGAGTTAGTCTACATAATTGACTAACTATTGTCAGTGATGCTAGGAAAATCATGGCATGTACAAGTGGTATTGCAAGACTGGAGGGAAAAAACAAAAAACAAATATTACTTGGATCCTAAAAAAAGGAGGATAATGGCACGAAAACTCTTGGCCATTTTTTGGTTGTGTTAAAAGACATGAGTTTTGGGGGCAGGTAGGTGGCTCAAGTGCTTTGAGAGCTAGGCAAGAGATGGAAAATCCTGGGTTCATATCAGGCCTTAGACACTTCCTAGCTTGCGACCCTGGACAAGTCATTTAAACTAGCCTAGCCCTTATCACTTCTGCCTAGGAATCAGGACACAGTAGTAATTCTGAGACCAAAGGTATGGGTTTAAAAAAAAGAGAAAGATGAGTTTTGAGAACCTCAAAAAAGAAGATTGTTATAACTAAAACAGCTTGTTTCGTGAAAGAAATCATGGCAAATTAACTTCCTCCTCCTTTCTTGACAGGGTATATATTGGTAGAGCATGGAAATTTTTTTGTCTTTGTGGACAAGGTTGAGGGATGAAAGCCTAGGTACAGGCTTTATAAAGATAGTTGGATTTGCCATTGTTTAGTGAACAAAGCTCAAAAAAGAATCATTATCTGAATATCAAGTTGAAGTAAGATCTTTAGTGGAGTACAGGTTCTTGCCCTTATGTTGTTGTTTTTTTAACCAATAATTTGATAGTATATATCTGATTAAGGCAATGATGTTTTCATATGGGATTTGAATTTCTGGACTATGGCTTAATACATAGGAATGATGTATTATAGCTATACCCCTAGCTAGGGATAGAATGTATCTAACAGGTTAGTTAAAATGTGTTTTTCTGATGACCTTCATGTTGATTTATATTCTTAATAGGAAAAGCAAACTGTATATAGTAGTTATTTGCAGTTTCATGTACAGTCCTTTTTTTGGCCTATTTTGTATATGAAAATACTTGTTCATTTTAGTTTTTTTAAGTTTTGAGTTGTTTTTTTCTTTAAGAATATTTTATAAGTTTAGCCAAAAAGACTTAAAACTTAAAAAGGAAAGGGGAGGGGAAAAGGGAATATATTTGCCAAACTAGATATCATGATATTGGAATTTGGATAGGAAAAAGTATAACATTTGGGACATTCAGAAGTTCACAGGAAACCAAAATCCAAGAAAGGAACCACTAGTGAAAACCTCTGGCCTCAAATGTTGATCCATAAATGCACAAAGTATAGGAAGGAAGCAAAATGAACTAGAGAGCTTAATTCAAGAGGGTCTTAACACTTACATGTAACTGATCTTTGGTAGAATGAGACCCCTATCTGGACTGTAACTCCGGAAAGGCAGAATTAATTAAAGAGAAACAGGATAAAGGAGAGTAGAAGATAGCATTGTATAGTGAAAAGATATACTTACTTGTATGAGGAAATCTAGGAACTAGAGAGGGAAAACATGGTAAAGAGTATTTGGAAACTGATCAATAGAAGAAGAAATAGAAGATAAATTTGTCATTGTGTCATGCTATGGGCCACCTGTAAAAAAAAGAAAAGAGAAAATAGATAAAGGGATCAGGAGACAGTTTACTAGAGTATTGATGATAGACTTCAAATTATCTAGATGTCTTTTGGAGTTCTTTCTCTGCTAAAAGGAGGGCAGCTAATAATTTCCTGGTTGTTCTTCAGTAATAATCTCATACTTCAAGAAGTAGAGGAATCTACAAGAAGAAATTCTAATCTAGGACTAACTGATCCTTACTGAGATCGAAGTGTTGCTTGCTGCAGTGGACATGCATTGGGGGAGGTGGGTACAGACATGATAGAGATGATCTCCATTCCCTTTTCAGGATTGTGATAGAGAATAGGAAAAAAAATTAGGTATCATATGACATTTTGAGTAGGCAGATTTCATAGGGTTAAGAATAGAATAGGAAGGATCCAATAGATTAAAGTTCTACAAGTGAAGTTATCCTGGAAGATAAGAAAAATTTTCAAGAATTAAATTCTTACTTTCTTAAAAAGGAGGAAAATGGAGAGTTGTGTAGACTAACATGCACAGTTAACTTAAATTTTTAAAAAGGCATATCAAAGATGGAAGCTAACAGAGGATGACAGCAAAAGCATGGCATAATACTGTAAACATAGGATTAGCAGCTGAAGGCTCAGAATGACCTACAACTGGTGTATGGAAGACAAAAAGGAATAGGGTTTTCTGCTACACTGGAAAATTTAAAAGTGGGGATCAGTAAAAGGGTTGAACCCTTCCTTGTGGTGACTAGGATGACACTATGAATAGAGAGAAGACAGAGCTCCTTAATCAGGCCTTATTTGCTTCTGATTCTATCTGGCAGAGGAAACAGAAACAAATTTCCTTATATGGATCTTCTCACTGTACAGTGCTATTTCTCTCCCCCTCACCTCCTTTATCTGTCCTATTTCTTTTAAATTAATTTTTCCCTTCCAGAGCCGTAGTCTAGTCATGGGTTTCATTCTACCAAGAATCAGTTACCTGCAAATGATAAGACTTCTTTACGTTAAGATCCCTAGTTCATTTTGTTTGTTTCCTATACTTCAATGCATTTCTGGATCAACATTTGAGGCTATAGGTTCTACTACTGGCTTCTTTCTTGGATTTGGTTTCCTATGAATTTCTGAACACGTTTTAACTGGAAAGCATAGGGACAAGTGGCTAATGGGCCATTTATTAAAAAGTGGCTATTTTACGTCTAGAAAAGAAAAGGAAGCAATGATTTTTTTAAAAAGTAACCAGATTTCCTCAAGAACAGTTGATCCAAAATGACTTTTTTTCTTTTTTTGATAGGGTTACCAATTTAGTAGGTAAGGGGAATGCTATAAAGTTTTAACTGGACTTTAAAGCAAAACTTATAGTTTTTTTTTTAAACCCTTGTACTTCGGTGTATTGTCTTATAGGTGGAAGATTGGTAAGGGTGGGCAATGGGGGTCAAGTGACTTGCCCAGGGTCACACAGCTGGGAAGTGGCTGAGGCCGGGTTTGAACCTAGGACCTCCGGTCTCTAGGCCTGACTCTCACTCCACTGAGCTACCCAGCTGCCCCCAAAACTTATAGTTTTAACAAAATCAGTTGGATTAAGAAGCAATTGAATGGCCAGACTCACAAGAGTCATGCTGAATATTTTTGGTGATGACTCGGGTAAAGGAACAGATGACATGCTTGTTCAGTTGATTAAGACATAAAACTGAGAAAGAGAACTAGCACACTGAATGCCAGTCAAAACCCCCAAAGGTTCTGACAGTCTAAAGCATTAGACTGAATCTAATACTTTCAGGAGGGAAAACTGTAATGTCTTCAGAAAATGACTTCCTAATTCCAAGATAGGAGAAGGGTGGTTAGCCTTAGATAACAGTTCTGAAAAGGTTCTGGGGTTTTAGTGGATTGTGAGCTCAGTGTGAGTCAGCAGTGTGGTGTCCCAGCCAAAAGTGCTAACCAGTTCAGGAGTAAAGAGGTGAGAGGGAAAACTACGTGGCTTAGTGACAGAGAGCCAGGCCTGCAGTTGGAAGGTCCTAGGTTCTAATCTGGCTGGGTGACCCTGGAGCACTTTACTCTGGTGGCCTAGTCCTTGCCATTCCTTTGTCCCAGGATGATATTAAGACAGAAGATAAAGGTTTTTTTTTTAAATATGATAAATAAAAAGGTGATAAACTTCTGTACTATGCCCTGGTTTGTTTGTTTTTTATTTAGGTATTTTTCTATGCTTACATGGTTCATGTTCTTTCCTTCTCCTTTTCCTTCCCCCCCTCCCAGAGCTGACAAGCAGTTCCACTGGGTTATACATGTATTATCATTCAATACCTATTTCCATATTATTCATTTGTACTATTCTCTGTTCAAGTTTTCTCCATAGTACTGTGTTCATTTCTGGGCCCATTTTAAGAAGGCCATGGTGTACCTATGTTCAGACTCCACAGGTTGGCATTTACAGCCCATTTATCTGTCAGCAGATAAGTTTTCCATCTTTATTTCATATTACTCTGTGTTACAGCCATTCTGATCTCCTTGCTTTTTTACTTTTCTGCAGGCTTTCCTCCTAGCACCCTCTCACTTGGTTAATCACTAAGCGTTTGTTATGCTGCTACTATGCGTCAGGCATTGTGCCTGACAAATACAAAAAGAAAAAATAAAATAGCTCCTGCCCTCCAGAAGCTTACATTCTTTGACAGATGTTAACACATATACACATAAGTACATATAAAATAAAAGGTAATTTGGTGAGCTAATGATTTGAGGGATTAAAATCTGATAGGACTACAACAGGTACCATTATGATGGTGACATCTGAGTTGAATACTAGTTATGAATTATACACTAGTAACCCTAAATAATTTTTTCCTAGAACAAAATTCTAGAATCTGTCATGAAAAGATAGTGAATATCTAGAATAAGTTGGTGCCTTGCAGATCCATGGCATTGTCACTTGACCTGCTGGTGTTACCTAAGGACATCTGGACCGTGATGTTCTCTCCTCCCTCCATCCCAATACTCCTAGAACTTCCTTAAATTATCCATCTGCCCTGTAAAAGACTTTTTATGTTGTCTCTCTCATTCGATTAAAGTGTATGTATACTCTTTAAAAGCAGAGACTATTCCTTTTTTTTTTTACTTCTGTTTCTAGCATGTAGGACAATGTTTGACACATTTTAAGTTTAATAAATGCATTTTAATTCATTCATTGAGGGCAACCAGGAATTATGACAATAAGGAGGGATTGCATTCTGGGCACAGAAAATAGTGTAGTACAGATGCACAAAGTTGGGAAAAGGAATACCATGTGTAAGGAAGAACAAGAAAGCTCAATTTTGGCTAGTCTGAGAATAAAGTATAAGAAGTATGGAAGGATAGGCTGGAAGCAGGTTGTAGAGAACATCACTTTCCTTACCAAAGGTTTCTATTTTGTCCTTGAGGTAATTGGGAACCACAAGTTTATTGAGCAGGAGAGTGACATTGTCAGACTATGTTTTAGAAATTTCTCTTTTGGTAGCTCTGTGGAAAATGCATTTGGAGAGGTGAGAGACACTAGAGGCAGGAAGACGAATGAGGTGACTCTTGCTATAGTCCAGATAAGTGGTGCTCAGAGCCTAACCCAGGATGGTGCCTGTGAGAGTAGAATGGAAGGGATAGATGTGATAGATGGGGATATGGTAGCAGCAGAATTAACAATACTTGGCAATTGACTGGATATGTGAGTTGAGTAAGAGTCAAGAATTAGGGGCAGCTGGGTAGCTCAGTGGATTGAGAGTCAGATCCAGAGATGGGAGGTCCTGGGTTCAAATCTTGCCTCAGACACTTCCTAGCTGTGTGACCCTGGGCAAGTCACTTAACCCCCATTGCCTAGCCCTTACCACTCTTCTGCCTTGGAACCAATATCCAGTATTGATTCTGAGATGGAAGGTAAGGGTTTAAAAAAAAAAAAGTCAAGAATGACTCTTTAAAGTTACAAATCAAGATGGCACTCCTGTTCTAAACTCTTTCCACTTAAAAACCCAAAACTCATGTTTTTCTTTTACATAGGGTGAATCAACCTAATACTATTTGGGAATAAAATAGAAAGTGTATTACATTTTTTCCAAAAGCATTACTGTACTTCTGTCATTTAGCACTGGGTTGGAGTACATTATTCAAGAGAAACCCAATATATAGTGTGTCTTAAAAGTCTTAGTTCATTTAAAAACTTTAATAGTTCTAAAATGAGAATCAAAAAGTAGATTTGTTTTCTGTTAAAGTCACATGTTTACAGTATCTCTCTACCTCATATTCAACAGCCTTCAAAAGGGGGGGGGGGAGTCCTAATAAAGAGTATTTGTTCATTTATCTTGTTTGTTTCTTTTGTTGCAGTGTTAAAACTGGGTCCTGAAGCATTCAAATTTGATGGTGGTGCAGAGGCCGTAGCGGTACGGCAGAATGAAAAGTATTACATCCTTCGCCCAGAAGTAATTGAAACTTACTGGTACATGTGGAGATTCACTCATGACCCCAAATACAGGCAATGGGGCTGGGAGGCAACAGAGGTGAGTGAAAAATTATTTCAGCCTTGGAGAACAAGGATAAAATGAAGTCTCCCTACAGTGAATTTTAATTTCCTGTTCTCTATTTTCCTGTTCTTTATTCAACATCTAAAAAGACCAATTTTTATTTAATAGTTCAAGGAACTGATGTGCCAGTATAGTAGAAGTGACTCTCACAGTGTTTTCCAGCACATTGGAAGTTGATCCTTTAAATTCATTTTACCCCCTTTTCTGATCACACCATTTTTTTTAAACCCTTG
Organism: Gracilinanus agilis; assembly: GCF_016433145.1. NCBI lineage: Eukaryota > Metazoa > Chordata > Mammalia > Didelphimorphia > Didelphidae > Gracilinanus > Gracilinanus agilis. The sequence continues at coordinate 469,750,170 of NC_058133.1, forward strand.
TACTTCGGTGTATTGTCTCATAGGTGGAAGATTGGTAAGGGTGGGCAATGGGGGTCAAGTGACTTGCCCAGGGTCACACAGCTGGGAAGTGTCTGAGGCCGGATTTGAACCTAGGACCTCCTGTCTCTAGGCCTGACTCTCAATCCACTGAGCTACCCAGCTGCCCCCGTGATCACACCATTTTTGTAGTGATTTTTCAATGATTATATTATCATTGGTATTTATAAATAAGCAGAATGAGATGTTATAAGGTCTTCTCAACCCCCTGACTTCAGGTAAAATAAATATAAAATGGATATAGTACATAAAGGATAGATAGAAAGATTTTAATAAGAATGTCCTTTGTTGCTTTTAGTACTAATATATGAAGTTCCCATCTTTCAAAAATTTTCTTCTTAAGTCATTAGTCTGAAACTCAGAATATATTTCTTCATTGCAATAGGACTCCAGAATCTTAAGTTATAATGCAATTGAAATATTAATACATTTCTAATTACCAATAAAACCAAAAGAGTAGTGTTGTATTTCAATCCAAGAACAGTTAAGGAAAAAACCTCTCCTCATTAGGATCCATTCCACCATAATACAAGGAAAACAACTCCAACTATGTGAGAAAAGAGAGAAGTAGAAAAGCAAAAGCTTCCCTAGTCATGGCAGTTCCCATTTGAAGTAGTTGGTGAGATCAGTCCTTATATTGTCTTTGTCTCAGACAGTCTTTGAAAATGGACACCCAGTTGGACTCAGAGTTGATTGAAAGGAAGAAGGGGGAGCATTGGTAAAGTTACACAGGGCTTTCAGTGATCCCAGGATCACTTGGAGGCTTTTCTAATTGGTAAATCTTGCTTTGAAATCATAGACGCACCAAAAAATTCATAAACAGAAGCTTACATAAAATATATTCCCCTACAACAGTTTAGGAAAATAGCATAAAAGAGTGATGCTTCTAATAATACACACACAGTCTTACGATTTTGTAATTTACTATTTGTTTAGCCAAAGGAAAGTGAAGTACTTTAATAAATTGATATCAATATTGCCTTTTGTATTTGATGCAAGTTTTGTAGCCTTAATACTGTCTTCATGTACTTGGTAGTCACTGTGTTTCCTTAACTCTTCTTTCTTCATTTTGCACAATTTCTCATACAATTTCCTGTCATTCTGAGAATTCTTCATACCATTCATTCCCTGTGGCACAGTAATATACCATATGGATCGATCTTCACCCTATCTTTGGGCACATGGTTTATTTCCTCTATTTTTTGATTTTGCAAATAACATTGCTATGAATGCTGTTGTATAGATGGGTCTATCTTTATCAGTAATCTCTTTGATACATGAACTTAGTATTAGGGTTGCTATACTATATTCTTCATTTTAGTACTGACTCTACTTTTGTCCAGATTATTGTTTTCAATAGCTGACTGTAGGTGATTGTTGCTAGAAATTTTCTAGGGATGCTACTTAGATGCTAATCATAGACTGTCATGATCTTATAAGAATCAAAACAACCACTTACAGTCATATGGTCAGTTTAAAAGTAGACCTTAGTGTGATAAAATAATGTTAGTTAAAAATTTTGTAAAAGACACATATGACCATAAAAGAAAGTGGCATTTGTTGATGATGAGAGGCAAAACATAACCTGAGTAATATCCACATGCTATTAAAAGGTGAGGGTATTTTCCAGTGAGTCTTCTATGGAGATTACAAAGTATGAAATCATGGAGGCATTCTCTTATATATATCTAGGCTTATGAAATTACAGATGCATGTTAGCCCAATTAGAAAAAAGTTGTTGCAATGGATGATATTTTGGGAGATGTCCAGCTATAGCAGGTTTTTTCAAAGTAAGAAGAAGACACTGGCCTCAAAAAGCTAGGAAATTTTGCATAATATGCATTTGTGTTAAGAACACTGTTATTAAATTTCTGTCTCTGTTACCTATTTTGGTATCAAATCCCTGCAGCTAACCCAGAACAGAACCATACAGTTTAACTCAATTCCCTCCTTCTAGTTCTACTTATAAGGATATTATTTTCACTCTCTTGTCCCCGTAGCTCAATAAGCTATATATCCCCATTATCAATTGACTAATTGCAGTATACTTATAGTCCTCTATCTGCTTAAGAACCTCCCGTTTAAAATGTCCCCTTTCTTTGCAACCAAGGAAGTCTTGATCTATACCTTGGAACCAACTTAACAGAGAACCATAGCAAGACATATGGTGACATAAATTATTTTTTCCCCTTTTTAAAAAATAAAAATCTTTTGTTTTGTATCATTTCATTTACATATATCCCTCCTCTGTTCCATAGACAGTAAGTTCTCTTTTATGACAAAGAAAAAAAAATGAATAGAAAAAATTAGTTTAGGAAAAACCAGCTAACCCATCAACCAAGTCCAGTGTTTGATTCAACATTGTATTTCCCTCCCTGCTGCAGTAAAAGTAGGGAAATTCAGTTCAGTCATTTTTCAGTGATGTCCAACTTTTCATGACTCCATGCATACAGAAAGATGACTTCAGGTCTAGAGTTCTATCTACTGCACCACTTTGCTTTCTCTAAAGGGAACTCTTTTCTAGGACCAAACTTCATGACCATTACAATTATATATATTTTTGTTTGCTTTATTCTTTTCATTTGTGAGGTGATAATACTTGTAATTTTCTGTAATATCTCAGTGCAGTGCTTTGTAAATAAGCTTGTACTCTTACACTCCACTGTTTTCCTTAGGAGGAAAGGAAAAGAGAAGAGAGCAAAACTTTTGACTGTTGTGAGACAGGGACTGTGCTAAGCACTGGCGATGTAAAGGAAGGCATAGGGGAGACAGCTTGCAAGCAACTATGGACAAACCAGTTATAGACAAAATAAATTGGAAATGCTCATCAGAAGGAAGTAAGAAATAGAAGGAATAAGGAAAGGTATCCTATAAAAGGTGAGATTTCCAGGGAAGCCAGGAGGTAGAGTGAAATAGGTAGATGGGAATAACAAGTAAACACAAGGGTGTTAAACACAAAAGGGACCACTCCCACAAACCCACAAGTGATAGGACACACCAGATAACCTACACAAGGGATGTAGGAAATAGGTAATGGGCAAAGTACACACTCAGCTTGTTAATGGCAGTTGACAGTTTACTGGTCACCAGCCTAGCCAGGGAAACTCAGATTTTGGAAGGTATCTAACGGTCGGCTCTTTCTTGGGGTAGAGGAAGACACAGGAAGAAAATAAAAACAGTTTAATAATGAGTTTTAGGATTGGAGATGGTAGGGAAAAGTCACACTAAAACTAGGTATCTATGGACAGTCTCCAGGGACTGGAAAGGTGGGACTTCAAACTCTACTTTGTGCTAACACAGGCTGTCAGGTCCAGCTTGGCATGTTAGAAGAGGAACTGGATATCTCACAACTGGATCCTCCTCAGCTCCAGCAATGATCTAAGGTTTTCCAGGAACACAGGTCCACAGCAAGTAAAATCCACAAAGAGATGAAGATAGGGAGCTGAACCAGCCTGGATGTCCACCATCCAGAGCTAAGTTCACTGCTTAAACCTGTACTTCCACAGGATAGATGTTTCTTATAGGAGACAAATCCATTTTCCTGGGCTCTTCACTGGAGACAATTAAAACCAGCATGAAACTGCCTCAGCCATACCAGAGTCCCTCTTGAGAAAAAGACTTCCTTCCTTCTCACTGTTCCATGATTGGAACTCTCCAGCATTTGCCTGACAGGCCTGGCTGCTACTTTTTACTAAATGTCTAAAATCCTAAATATTTATATTTATATCTTTTTATCCTACCTTATAAATTTGCCAATAAAAAGAGATAAGGGAGAGCATTCCCTCAGTCAGGAGATGGAATGTATTTTTTTGAGGAACAGAAAGGAAGGAAGCCAGGTTAACTGGATTAGAGAATATTTGTGGTATGTAAAGTGTAAGGAGACTAGAAGGGAGCAAGGGGCAGATAATGAAAGTTTGGGTTGGCAATCACAGAATTTGTAAGATCAATAAGAGGAATATTTGGAATTCTCAAAAACAAACAATTGAGTACTTCAGAATCACCAGTCTATTATGCAGTTGACATGCTAAATACAAATCATTTAAATTTATTCATTGAATATGTGTGAATGAATGAATGAAGTGGCTATTCTGTGTAGTAGATCATTATAATAAGCTTCAGAGATACACACAGAAAAGTCAGGCAGTCTCTCTTCTTGAGGTCCTCATTGCTCTTATGAGAGGGGCACTACAAATGAAGGCTTTCCACACATCAAATGTGTGGAAGCAAAAATTTCTGTTAGGCAGTACTCTGTGAGCAGTAGTCTTTAACATAAAATTGCTGAGATTTTACAGTGTTATTAGATTATGAATAGTTCAACCCTCCATGGGAAAGAAATCTCACCAAGTAATAGAGAAAGACCCTTCCATTTTGATTTTTAAGAATAGAAAGGTAGGGGATTTCTTTAAAATGTTAAAAGGCCTTGGGAAAGGCCTTTTCACAATAAGGAAAGTGCTTCAATTGAAGCTTTTCATGATCAAATTCTCCTTAATTAGAAATCCAATTTTCACCTATCAAATCTCAGTATATTATGATTTGCTAAAGTTCTCCCCTCCAGTCTTGAATTTTATGGAATTGTTTTGTTCTGTTTCTTTTATCCTCTTTCATTTCTGTCATAGGCTATTGAAAAGTATTGTCGAGTCAGAGGCGGATTTTCTGGGATCAAAGATGTATATTCTTCTGCTCCGGCATATGATGATGTACAGCAAAGCTTCTTCCTTGCTGAAACACTGAAGTAAGTAGATTTATTTTTATATGATTTTATTGTCAAGTAGTTTTATTGTATAATGTATCAATAGATGATCTATTATAATATATCATGTTTATGGATACAACAGTCATCATAGTATATGATAAACTCTTCTACAGATTTTAAATGAATTAAATTTAATATGGGATGAATATCCTGATTTTGATTGTTCTCTTTTGTAGCACAGGAATGTAACTTGGGAGTAATCTTTTCCAAAATGAGATTTTCTTATTTAACTTTTGATACCTAGAAATATTTTTGACTTTTCATAATGGAATGAACTTCAGATTTTCCATATTTCATTATCTTTCCCATTCTCAACTCCACTGTTATATATGCCTGCCATACATTTAATTATTTATTTTGTTTTCATGACAAATCAAGCATTTGACATAGAAGGTGTAAGGATTAAAAATGATAAAGGCTGATATTATGAGGGAAAAGAATATTTTGATTACCATGGCCATGTTGGGAAAAATATATACGACCACGCTTGGCTATTTCAAAAAATGCCGCCCGTCCTACCTCCTCCCATATTGTCTACATAGTCAAAAAGAGCATCTTAAGGCCGACCTCCGAATTTAAGCTGTGCTATACATTGGGGACGTCACCACGTCCAAAACCGGAAACCCATTGGATCACGGAAAATATAGTTTCAAAGTCCCCCACATGTCCACAGGAAGTTTGTCAAATACTTTTAAATGGGACCCCCAAAATTCCAAATAACAAAAAGGACAAGATATACACTTAAAATTCTTATTCCTGAAAATGCTTTCCATCTAAATATCTACACTACCTGAATTATTCTCAAAAATGGAGAAAGAAAAGTCTATTAAACTCCCTTTATACAATTAAATACAATCTTAATTCCTCAACCACAGGACAGTAAAGCAAGGAAAGAGAACTATAAGCAAATATCACTCATGAATATTACTCCAATATTAAAATTCCAGGTAAAATTCTGATTAAAAAAAAAGGCTTGAGAAATAATGGTTTTAAAATTATTCACTACGATCAATATGATGAATTCATACCACTGATAAAAAGACAATTTCAACATTAGGAAAACAAAATAATAGTCATCTAAAAAACAAAAACAGACTTAAACCAGGTGACTATAAGTACATATAGCATTTGATAAAATATAGTAATAACTTATGGTAGAAATCCTTACAAAGGCGGTTTTTCTTTAATACATCAAAAGTTAGCAATATTGTCATTGAGGAAGCAATAGATACTTAATAAATGAATAAGTCAAGGATATCTCCTTTACCTAAAATTATTTCAGATAATTCTAAAAATCTTAGCAATAGCAATAACCCACAAAAGAGAGAAAAGAAATTATAGGCTTAAATGTAGACAAAGAGTAAAATAAAGCTATCTTTATTTTCTAATATTATGTGATTTTCTTAGAAAACTGAGAGGATCAGCTAAGAAATTATTGAGACTATTAATTGTTAAAGTATAACAGGATGCAAAATAAATCCACAGAGCTCAATGATATGTAATATTCTTTTAGTTATAATTTTTTTGAAATCCAGGAGGAAATAATAGAAAGAGAACTCCCATATACTGTGTCAGCAACTGACTCTCCAGCTGAGCTGGTCGTTGGGGGTTGGTTGCTGGTAGTGTGCATTGGTGTTTAGTTGCTGGAATATAAAGGTGTGCCTGAGCTTACTGAGAGGGCTTTTGGCTTTAGCCTTTAAAGGCCTATTTTCCTCTGGGATCCCTAGAGAGCAGGAGGTTTCTGTCATAGGCAAGGATCTGCTGTCAGTTGGCTACTGACAGTTGGGCTGTTACAGAAAACTGATTGAAGGAGAGAGGGAGTGGTGGCTATCCATTATTTTAGGGAGTTAAGTAATTCGTGAATCATTTATAGCAGTGATGGGCAAACTACAGCCCATGGGCCAGATGTGGCCACCTGAAATGTTTTATCTGGCAGTGTGACATTATTCCTAATCCGAGGAATACAATGAGTAGGATACAATACAACGAAACCTTGAAAGAGTTGCCTTAGAAACAGACTGACAGATGATCATTTCCTTTCTTTTGGCCCCTTCTTTAAAAAGTTTGCCTGGGGCAGCTGGGTAGCTCAGTGGATTGAGAGCCAGGCCTAGAGACGGGGAGGTCCTGGGTTCAAGTCTGGCCTCAGACACTTCCCAGCTGTGTGACCCTGCGCAAGTCACTTGACCCCCATTGCCTACCCTTACCACTCTTCCACCTATAAGTCAATACACAGAAGTTAAGGGTTAAAAAAAAAAAAAAAAAGTTTGCCCATCACTGATTTATAGTATAGGTTAGATAGTGTAGATAGTATAGGTTAGATAGGTGTGGTGTTTGCCAGGCAAGAAGAAGCTGTCCTCAGAAGACAGAGGTAGTTATTAGGAATTTTAGCTAGTATGAGGAATTTTAGGTATATTTATAGGGTATAAGATTAGTAATCTCTCTTTCCTCTTTTCTATCTTTCCCTCCTTTACTATATCTTTTACTATCTCTATTTTAGTTTAATTAATTGTTAATTGTTAAAAGCTGCTAGAAGTTTTCTTTTCTCTGGCTTAAAGGGATAATATTAATTTATGACTCTACTATATTCTCATTAAAACTTAAATTATTAAAAGCTGCCCTCTTATTTTGTCAAAACCCCTATTTTAATCCTTAGAACTATAAATACAAAATCTATAAATTATGTGACAGTGAATCTTCCAACATACACTCAAGACAAATATAATTAGAAGCATACTTCAAGGAAATAATAATTTAAATATTTGAAGGTATTACCTTAAGAGTACTATAGAGATACAAAAATAATAATTAAATTTATTTGTAAAAACAAAAAGGTCTAGAACCTTAAGAGAAATGATGGGAAAAAAGTAGGAATGATGGTGGAGCACAACCAGGTTTTAAGCTATACTTTAAGCAGTAATCATCAAAGCTATTTGGTATTCATTAAAACTTAGAAACTAGATCAGTAAACACACAAAATAAAAATGCAGAACACTTGAGCTCAATTATTTAGTGTTGTGTTAAACTCAAGAACATGTTACTTGGAGAAGAATTCCCTTTCTTCTGTCTTCCAGTCTAGCATCTCCAACTAAATATCCTATAAACAAACACGTCCAAAACAGAACTCACTATCTGCAAATCTTCCCCTTGTCCCAACTTTCCTGTTTCCTTTGAGAGTACCACCATGCTGCCTATCAGTCATCCAGGTTCACAACTTAGGTGTCATCTTCAACTCATCATTCTCTCTTGCCCCTGTACCATCCTGGTACAGGCCTGCAATCGACTCACGCTTGGATGAAGCAATAGGTCCACTTGCCCCAAGTCTCTCCCTATTCCAATTCATCCTCCATTCAGCCATAAAAATGATTTTTCTTAAGTTTAATGCCATTACCTCCCTATTCAGTAAACTTCAGTGGCTTCCTACTGCTTTGAGAACTAGCTACCAAATCCTCTTTTGGCATTCAAAGCTTCTCCTATTTTTCCTTCTTACACCTTATTCCCTACTACATATTCTTCAGTCTAGTGACACTATCTTCCTGGCTATTCCATGAACAAAATTCTCCATGTCTTGACTCTTAGCATTTTCTCTGGCTATCTGCCATGCCTGGAATGCTCTCTCTTCTCAACTGCTTGCAGGCTTTCCTCACTTCCTTCAGATCCCAACTGAAATCCCATCTTTTACAAGAAGTTTTTCCCAATGCCTCAATTCTGCTATCTTCTCTCTATTTTTTTATGTTTATCCTGTGTATAGCTTAGTTGATGTATTTGTTTGCCTGTTTTCTCCTCCACTAGACTGGGAACTCCTTAAAAGCAGACTCTGTCTTTTCCCCCTTTTGTACCCCCAGTGCCTAGTACAGTGCTTGACACATAGGAGATGTTTTGTTTTTCAACTAATTGACACCCCTACCCCCACCCAATATCCTATCAGATGGAAAATCCTATAGGTCCTACCTACATATCTCACGTATGTGCCACTTTCTCTTTATGGCATTGCCATCGCCCTTGTATAAACCCTCATCACCTCCCACCTGGACTATTACAATGTCCTACCAATCATTCCTCTTTCCCACTGCAGTCCATTCTCCATTTGGTTGTCACATTGATTTTCCTAAAAGCACAGGTCTGGCCTTGTCACCCTCTCTCTCTCTATTCAGTAAAATCCAGTAGCTCTCTGCTTCCTACAGGTTCAAAAAGAACCTTTCAGCCCTTTTCTAACTTTACAGAATTTTTACACCACACTCTGCTTTATACCCTCTACAGTCTAGTGACACTGGTCTTCTTGCTGTTCTTTTCACATGGCACTCCAGCTTTCAACTCTAGCTGTTTTCATTCTCTGTCTTCCATGTCTGGAGCTTTGGCCTCCTTTATTTCCTGGCTTTTCTGGCTTCCTTCAGATTCTAGCTAATATCTCAGCTGCTGCAAGAAGCCTTTCCTGGACTTCCTTAATTATGCTAGTGTCTTCTCTCTAAGGCTGCTCTCATGTGTTCTGTCTGTACCCTGTTTGTTCCTAGTTGTTTTCATAGTCTCCCCATTAGACTCTGAACCCATGACAGCAGAAATTGTGATTTTTTTTTCCCTTTTTCTGTGTTCCCAGCACAGTAAAACTGGAGATTATAGACTATGTGTCCACCTTTGCAAAAAGGGAACCAGAGGTATTTATGCAGCATAAATAAATGTCAAGATGTACCAAACAGAAGTAAATGCATAAATGGACTCTGTAATTCTCAAAAAAGATACATAGCAGACAGGAACCAAGAAGCCTCTCAAATGAACAGAAGGCCTCATAATGTCCAATTACAAAGAGAGACTGGAAATTATTTTGACTTAACTGTTTTATTGGAAAATATATTCTCCTTTTAGATTCATTGAAAATATAACCTTAACTATTTTGCACATAAAACATTTAGTAAAAAAAAATGTAGACTAAATAAATAAAAGAAAGAAAATTCAAAACCCTTGGAAGATGGTTTTATTGTATCTTGCATTAATTTCCGTTCAATTCTGAAAACATTTGTAAATTCAGATATTCAAAGACAAAACAAAATAGTCCTATAAGCAATGCTTTTCAGCTGGAGGAATCAGGAAAATTAAGGATATAGCACTTGGATTGAAGGAAGATAAAAAAAATTTAGAAAGATAAAATAAGAAATGAATGTATTCCTTCAGTTCCTCAACAAACATTCATTAAGCACCTACTAGGTATTAGAGATACTAGGTACAAAATAAAAAATGAAACAGAACCTGCCCTTAAGGATTTTTACATTCTTATGGAATTGGGGAGGTATATGTTTATAGGTATATGCAGGATATATATATATAAAATGTAGGGTTATTTCAGAGGGAAGACCTTGGCTTCTGTGAAGAACAGCAAAAGACTTAGGTAGGACATGTCAGCCATTAGTTCCTCCCCCCATTATCTTGTGACTATCTCATGGATACTTGTAATATTTAAAATACATTTGTTAACTTTGTTTGAATGTAATGTCATTAAGGGGCTGCAACTGTTCAACTTTTATCTTTGGCCTAGAGTTCTTAATAAAATGAATGTTGATTAGAAGTGAATTGAGCTTGAAGTCCAATTTGTCCTCAACACTGAAGGTATAAAGGAGATTAAGGAGAAATATGGCTGGAAAAGCCAAATTGTGGAGACTCTTCAGTTCTAGATAAAGAATTTTGAATTAATCATGGAGTTAATAGCATCACCAAAGGTTTTTGAATAATAGAGTAATATCCTGTGCCTTAGAAAGATTATTTTGGCACCTGTATACCTGGAGAAGAAAGTGTTTGAAGACTAACTAAAAAGGTTATTAGGGCGCAGTCCACATGAGAGGTGATTAGGGCCTGGACAAGGATAGTGGCAGAGAAAATGGATTTAAGAGAAATGAGTGTGAAATTGTGGTCAAGGTAGAATCAACAAGCTTTGGCATCTAGTTAGATGTAGGGAGAGAGAAAAGAGTCCAAAATAGCTTTAGGATTTTGAACCTCGAGGTAAAACGGAGGATGAAGGTCTCAACAAGAAATGAGAGCAACTATTGGGGGCCCAATGGAAATAACCTCTTTGCAGTCTTTGGCAGTGTTGGTCTTTGTCTTTTCATGAAACAGCTTTCTCTTGGGTCTCTTTCTCTGTTCATTCTCAGCCTCTTGTTGATCTTCATCCGTGTCACATGCACTAATCAGGAGTGTTCCCCAATGCTCTCTGCCTTCCCTTTCTACTGTCTCACCTGATTTACAGCTCACAGGGCTTCAGTTACCATCTCTGTGCCCATCTCTATTCTCTTAATGTGAAAAATAATATAAATGTCCAATTTAAAATGCTATTCTCATTTTCTTCTACAGCAGAGGGAGCTACAGTAATACAAAATATTATTTATGAGGCAATGAAACATGTCTGTTTTTGTTTAATTTGCATTTTAAAGAATATAACAGCAGTCTAAACATTCTTGCCTTATAAAGTAGCAAATATTACTTTGCTGTTATTAAAAAAAGATTTTATCTATGTTATTCTTGGCAGATAGGGTAAATAATAATTCCTTAGGCCAGTGATGGTGAACCTTTTAGAGACCATGTTCTCCCCCTATGGGAGAAGAGTACTCCCATTGGGCTACTGGGCAGAGTGAAGAGTAAAGTGAAAAAATGTCCTCAGTGTGGTGGAAAGGGGAGAAGGGAACAGCTTCCTCTAGTCCCTTCTGCCTTTCTAGTAATGAACTCTGGCGGACGACAGCTTGTGTGTCCACAGAGAGAACTCTATGTGCCTTTTTTGACATATGTACATTAAATTTGCCATCATAGCCTTAGAAAATGTTAAGAGAAATTACTTGACTAGTTAGTTAAGGAGTATTATCACCTATAATATATTACTCTACCTTATTACTACTGAGACTTCCAACATCTCTCTGAAAGCAGTTTCACTGTTTTTACTGGAATTAAGCTTAAAACTTATTATTTTTAGTCACTTTGAATTAATAGTTATAAGCTATTCACAGTTACACAGTGCTTTACAGTTTACAGTGTCTTTCCCTTAACAATATGAACTAGATAAATGTTTGTATTATTACACAGTTTTATAACCTGAGAGTCAGGAAAGCAAAAGACTTACCTAAGGACCTAACAGCATCTCCCAAACTGAGCTTATTGTTTTTCTAAACAATGCTGACTCTCCTTACAATATATTATTTTTAAGTTGACAGCACCAAGCCTTTTCAGGTTTATCCCTTGAAGTCTGGTCAGTTATTTTTGCTCTGAGATACCTTAGATACCTTATAATTTCTTTCTTTTTTTTAATTTTAATTTTTTTACTTTGTTTTAATATTTCTTGTCTCATTACCTTCTTTTTGATCCATTTTAATGTTCATGGAGTTTGCTGCTTGGGCAAAGTTTTGTTCCTCTTGGGCCATACCGTTAATTCCTTTTTTTCTAATTCTTTCTTCCATAGCTCTCATTTCTTTTTCAGTTATTTCCTTGTTTCCATTTATAGGAACATTTTAGATTCTTGCTCTTGTTTCCATTTATAGGAACATTTTAGATTCTTGCTTAATCTTTTCCAGGAATTCTAGTTGAGTTGGTACCAAAACTGTGTTTTTCTTTGGTAGGTATTTTTAGTCATTATCTTCTGGTTTTGTGTTTTTGAGTGTCCTTGACACCATAATAGTTATAGCTGAGGGTTTTTTTTGTTTTTCCATTCTTCCAATCTACTTCCTGACTTCAGACTTGATATTAGGCTTGGCTCTGCATGTTTTTCTAAGGCTGGTCTTAGTTGGTTCTGTTCATTTGGGTACAATGAGTGTGTGATATTATTCTAGGATTTCAGAGACAATTCAGGCTGGTGGCCTGCAAACATTCAGTTCCCCAATAATGATTTGATTCTGATTGCTGACTCCCCCTCTCCCCTCCTCCATATACACCCAATCATACTCTCTCTTTCTCCCTCCCTCCCTCCCTGTCTATCTCTGGATGATGACATGAGTTTGAAAAATGACTCCTTATGACTTTTTCTTAGATTTCCCCATCAAGATTTGATCTGGTTCATTTTCTCCATTTGTCTGGAATAATTGGAGGTAGAAGTTAGTTGTCCTTATTGCTTCTACTTCACCATCTTGGGTCTTTCTTCTGCCCATGTATTTTTTTTAACCTTTATCTTTCATCATAGAATCAATACTGTATATTGGTTCCAAGGCAGAAAAGCAGTAAGGAGAATGGGAATTAAGTGACTTGCCCAAGGGTAGCCCAGCTAGGAAGTGTTTGAGGCCAGATCTGAACCAAGGACCTCCCGTCTGTAGACCTGCCTGTTTCTCAATTCACTGAGCCTTCTAGTGGCCCCTCATGTATCTTTTTAATATGTGATTTGGGACCAATCACAGCTTCCCTGGATGTCATTGTTCTCATATATAAAACAAGGGGATTGGACTGACCCTTCCTTGGGGGGGACCCTTCTAGCTCTACCTTTATGATGCTTCTCTCAAAATAATTTTCAAATTTAAAGAAACAATTCAGGTTGTTACCTTGACATGTACTTTGTTTTGCAATGACTAGCTACTCTGTGAAATACTTTTACTCCCAATTTAGAGATTAAAAAAAACTGAAGTTCAGAGGTTAAATAATTTGTCCCTGGTTCCTTGGTAATTAGAAGCAGGACTAGAACCCAGACTACATGACTCCAGAACATCATGCTGACCAATCAATAAGGTACAATTTAGAATTTGCCACACTTAAATCAAAGTTTATGTATCTGTCAATTTTGTCATTTTAAGTAACACAGTGGAACTTGGTATATTTATCCCTCATAGCGATCCCATCCCATCACCATCAAGATGGCTAGAATTTCTTATTCTTTCTTCCTTGTCTCAATTTGAGCAAAAAAAAACAAACAAACCCTAAACCCAAAAAGACAAACACCAAAAAAACCCCACACACTATAGATTTTGACACACTAGAAGCCTACTTTTGTAGTAGCAGCTCTGCAGTGAATTGTGTTCACAACCAGATCTATTTTGCCTTCAAAGAATGTTCCTTGGGGAAATTAATATGAAGTCATCTTTAATTGTGCTACATGTCACCAAAATATATTATTACAGTTATATATAGTTTTTTAAAAATAATTGAAAAGTGTCACTTTATAATGATTATCATTTTAGAATTTTTAATTTCATGTGATTTTTAATGTGCGTTTTTCAGATATGTGAATAGAAAATAAAATTTAAAGTTTTCATCTATGAGTAGTGTCATTATTAGAATATATTGTTAATATCACAGATTGCTTCTGGTTAGCCAAATTCTTGTTTCTTTCGTCATTAATGTCTGGCTGTGTCACTTACCCTTTCCATTTCATTCTAATTGATGTGACTTAAACAATGATTTTTTTTTATCTTTCATTTTCAGGTATTTGTATCTGCTCTTCTCCAATGATGACCTTTTACCTTTAGACCACTGGGTGTTTAATACAGAAGCCCACCCTCTGCCTGTGTTACATTTAGCCAACACCACACTTTCAGGAAATCCTGATTTACGGTAAAAGCAGCTCAAGAGGAGAGACTGTACTCACCTGTGTTTTGTTTACATGGACCAATGCAGAAATTAGGCTGGAGAGGGGGACTCTTGGAAACCTGGGCCTCCAAGTCAGGATGTCAGGGTGAGAAGTGACTGCTCCACTCGAAGCTCTTCAACCTATAGATAAATTAACTTTGAAATTATTCCATTTTGTACCTGACCAAAATATGCTCCACTGTTTGCAGGACAGAGACCTAATGTGCTTTAAATCCTAATGAGAAGGTCATATGTTGGGGGGAAATGCCTATTACTGTATTGGTTTAGAATCCTGGAGTAAGGAAGATGGGCCTCCTTGAGAATGAATGAGAAACATGGAGCTCTGTGCTGCAAAGTTACAGATGGCCTCTGCAGCAAATTATGTATTTGTTTCCTTCTGACTTGGAGTGGATCCTAAACACCTTGTTTTTCTCCCTCTCCTCTCCCCCCAAACTTTTTTGATAATGGAAGGAACCATGAAATAGACAAGAATAATAGAACAGCAGAACTGCACCAGCAGCAACAGCCGCAGGATTTTAAACTGAAAAGAAATATACAGGCCCTGTGTCTTTCTGAATTATCAAGTCCCCATTCAGTGACCAGCCTGGCAGCCATTTCAAGTACCCTATGTGTTTCATTAACACCCTTGGTTGAGTCAGGGTTTTTTTTTTGTTTGTTTTTGTTTTTTGTTTTTTTTCTGGGACGTGAATTCACCAAGGAAATACTTTTCCTGTCTTTGTCTCCATGTGGAATCATCGAATCTGCAGTATTTTTTATATTCACCACTTTTGAGAACTTAAGTTTGGGAATTTTATGCATGTAGCTCAGTCAAGTATTGGTAGCATGACAAAAAAAAAAACAACAACAAAAGCTCCATATTTCCTTGAAACCTGTTCTAAGAAAAAGCTTTCTTATTTTGGTGGGAGAGGATTTTCCTCAGGAGCAAATCCATCAGGCAAATCTTAGCCTCTTTAGCCTCTGGGATAAACTTAATATAGTCATTCACCTTTCAACTATTGGTGATGGTCTTATTCAAATGCTCTTCTATAGCTCTGAGTTTCTCTTTATTGCCTTGATGAACTAAATTATTATTACAACTCGACCAACTTATAAAAGAGTAAGACACCAAAACTTGTTTTCTATTCAATCCCACCTCCTAACCCCTCTGTCGTTAGCTGGATGGACAATCCCATCACAAATCAATTCAACCTTCTCTAGAGACATTTATGGGAAGCCAAAAAATTGTCAAAATAGTCTTCAACAATAAAGGCATGGTGCAGATAAGCATATAACATAATAGATATGAGATGTAGTGGTGGCATCTCCTCCTTTCATGGATAGAAGAAAGCTTTTGCACTGATATTTATATTATGTGTTAAGTTGGCCAGCCCTGTTTGTTTTGGAGAGAGACCATGAATTTTAACAGAAGCATGAAATACTGGAAGATAAATGTTATTTTTTGATTATATATTTTCTGGACTTGAGTAATTTTATGTTACACTCTGAAACATGTTTCTTTATCCTTTTATTTTACAAACAACTCCCATTGGTTTGAGAGAGAACATTAGTCATTGACATTTTAATACTACCTTTATTGGTAATTGGACAGTTTTTGAAACTATATTTACTTGAGCCTATATTGGGATTTAAAACATTTTAATATTTTCTTCTTTTCAAACTCCTTGTTTAATTTGTGATGGATTTAAGTGGGAAGAGATTCCAAGAATATGTATATTTCAGTTCCGTTTTTCAATTCAGTTCTGTATGATTACCTTCAATCATAGATTGTCAATCCACAAAATATCAGATATATATTCTGTTAGATAATTTTTTCCAGTATGCATTCAATATTATGTTGTGAAGATGAAAATTCAAGCCTAATTTATAAGAGTTCATTTTAGCACATTAAATAATTCCATCAAATTCTGAAATCTTACCAACTTTTTCTACTTGAAAGTCAAGAAATATAATGAAGATCAAGTACTCTTAGTGTAATTTAAGTACACTTGTTTAAGAGTGATCTTAGTAAAATATGGGGAAAACATTTGATTTTCCAAAAAAGTTATCCTTCCTCCTTAGACATATGGTAAATTCCATATGTAAGTCATGGAATGGATATGAAAACTGGCCTTGTATAGTTCCAGAGTAGATCAACAGACAGGCAGTAAGCTGACACTGCTGTAAAGAAGACAGAGTGAATGCATCTTCTGGCCTCACTAGGAATTCCCAAAGTTACAAAGTGGCCATCCCTAAGTCTTTGCCCCTATGGCCACTTCTGCATCCACCTCTCAGGGTGCAGACAGGAGTTCCAGTGATGTTCTCTTCCTGCTCCCTACCTGCCAGAGTCTGAGCTTAAAATAAGCAGATAAGGGGGCCACAAGGGGTAATTTTGTCCCACCTGGTGAAACAAAACCCTATGTGGAAAAGTTTGGAAGGATAGGAGTCATAAACATATTTTCATTTTTCTCTTCTCAGAATACCAAAGGCAATTAAACTCAATTACAAAGTGACTTGCCAGTTTCATGTTTTGCTTTGTCGTGAATTTGAAAATCGGTTCCTCAAACAAAAGTATCTCTTCCTCCCATCCTTGGCTCACCAGTGATTTCCCTCATTTCTTCTTGGGCACCCTCCAAGGACTTTTCCTGTATAGAACTTATTCTCTGGCTAACCATTCTGGAATGGCTGGGGCATCTGCCACTTATTGCTGTGTGATGTTGAATGAGTTACCAAACCTTTCTGGGCCTACACTTCTTCCCCCTCAAATGAGGAGTTTGAGCTACATGATCTCTGAGATCCTTTCTGACTTTAAAATCCTGTTCCTTTGCCCTTCTCCATGTGTCCTGCCTCCTTAGAACCTAAAACACCTTTCACATAGAGATGAGCCTTTTCCAGGTATGTTCATAACAGATGATACTATCAGTTGGGTCACAAAACAAACCAAAAAATAACTTATGAAGGAAATTCATCTAATCTTGAATCTGTATTTTACAGCTGTTTTTCATTTTTGAAGTCTTGCTTTTTTATTTAGGTTAAAGGATTTTCTTGGGCCCGGCCAGTTTGATGTTATTAAAACCAGGGGAATGCTACCATTCAGTAAGGAATCAGCAAACCAAGACTTTGAGCACAGTCTAAGCAAACTAAGGGCCATAGTATGAGGTGCTCTATCCCCACTGGCCTCTCTGTGAAATTTTATGTGCCTAGAATCTGATCTAGGAAATAGAATGAAACAAATCACGGCATTTCAGAGGTAGAAGGAACCTTGGAAGGCATATGGTCCAGTCCCCGTCTGAAGCATGAATCTACTTGAATATGTGCTTACATAGAGTGTGGGGAAGAAAATAGTGCCAGCAGTAAGGTTCAGAGCACTGGGGGACTTCAGAACACAGGAGAGATCTTTCATGGATTATTGACTTCACTCTTTGTGACATCTTTTGCTACCTGGTACTTCACTTTGGTCTCAGTGTTTCATAACCTGGGATTCATTCTCTCCACTCCCCATTGCCAAAGTTTTTTGAAAGTCACCCTTTTAAAAATAAATGTGATTGTGATTATTGTTATATAACTTTCTCCTTACACTTGTGGTCTGCATAGTGATACATAAAACATGACCTCTATTGAAGCTATTTGTGTCCTTCTAAATGTTTACCAATATAAACAGATATTCCCCATAATTAATTGAGGTTTGCAACTTGAAGAAACAAAGGTTTATAATATATTTGAGAAAATGTATTAATAGTATCATATCCTAATAACAATTATTATAATTTATAGCAAATGTTTTTTAAATTATGTAGTAATTTTTATTCAGAACATTTAAGTGGTAGAAAAAATTCTTTACCATACCACTTCATATTAATTATACGATTAATTTTCTTTAAAATTTCTTCTTTTCTTTAAAAATCATATTTTATACTTTTGAAATAAATCTTTTAATTAGCCACTTATGCTTCATTGATAAATTCCCCTTTCCCATAAGCTGAATACAACTGAACTGTTACAAATTTTAAAAATGTAGCATCCTGAAAATATGTTTAAGCCTCAGCTGATAGCCAAAGAAAATGTGCTTCATTTACCTGGTTATAACGAAATTCTGTTAACAATTCAGTATAGCAAAAGAATTTTTTCCAGTCATATCCATATGATAGACATTTGCTATAAAGAACAAACCATAAAAACACAAGCTGTTGCATATTTATCAATTCATGTTCAAGTCCCTCTCCAGAGTTAATCTATTATGAGATACCAGTCACATGTAACCATACGCTCTATCAGTAAGATACCCATCAAAAATATCACTGCAAAAGACAAGAAATGAAGAAGTTAATTTGATACCAGGTACCAGGTATGACTTTTGACTATATTTTGTGGTGATCATTTTTTGTCCTCTTGAGTGTGAGTTTGATTTTTAGAAAGAACCAAGTCTGGTAAATAGGTTTGATGATAAGCTGGCACCATTTTGGCTATAGTAATACAAGTAACTCAGAAGGCATTTCCAAAAAACAAGGTTCAGAAATGTATTGAGCAGCTGCTCAATTGAATTGAATCATTGAAATGAATGAGGGCATCTCTTCCCAAGATGGCTTTGCTCAAATATCACACTCCTTTGGATTTATAGATTGAGGTATGTTTGTTTGATACAGTATCGGTTATATTTTTTGTGCTTATATCTTATTAACTTAGTTGAAAGAGAAGAAAATTTCCTTTCCTAGCTTTCTTAATTCCATTTAGATTTCCACATTATTTTCCATTTTCTTTTGAGCAGACCCTGCCTTTCTGAATCCCTTTGCTTCTTCCCTTTATGCCTGCAGAAGAGAATGCCTTCCACCTCAGAGGCCTGGAAATTCATGTCTCTTTCTCAGTGACACTGTGAATCATAACTTTTGCTCCTTTGTGAAGATCAAGAAGGATTTTATTCAGAAAAAGGTTCATTTTCTTGGGGTTCATCCAGCCTCTTTTAGACTAAATATCTAGGCAAAAATTAACTTGCCTATTCCTAATTCTCTCTCTCTGAGGCATGAAACTGTCTCTTCCTAAGGGTTCCTAATCCAAATCTGATCATCCTATGTTCTCTTGGATAAGAAGTTTTTCTTCAAATAAGAGTCATTTGATTTCTTAGTCAAATGGTTAATATCAGTTCAGTTACTTATGCTGCTCTCTTGGTGTGGGAGAGATTTATGAGTAAAAATAGTATATGAGAAACCCCAAAACATTTAATCTAAGAGACAGTTATTAATTGTTTGCTAATGGAGGGATTAATACTATAGCCACTACTATATAGAATAACAAGATTAACCTATTTCAAACAATACTGTATATTTGAATTCTCATAGAAGGTTTATGTAATGGGATGTGGTCCATGCTATAATTCCTTTTCTATAAAAGTATAACTTAAGCAAGTGAAGCATATTTCTCAAACCAGACATCAGACTCCTGGTGGAGATCTGGGAAGTTAAGAAATGGCTACTAATCTATATAAATAACATAAAGATAGATACTTTGGTTAGGGTGAGGTTATCTCTGAATTATCTGAATTCTTATTGACAATTTCAATAAAAGGTCTGTCCTCAAAAAGATCAAACCAAGTTAAATAGTATAGAAAATGTTAGCTCCTCAATTCAATCCACAATCTCAAATAAGTAATTTTAACCTTTAGGTAATTGTCTTGTACATCCATTTCCTTTTATTCCTTTGGGCATGGAAATAAAGTTGTTTCAAATAAAATTTATAAGAAATACTTTAACCTTGAGTTACTCTCCATTTTACTAGTTTCTAGCTTATTCACTCTAGAATTTTTAGTCTTCATAAAACAAACTACATGGCTGTCTACATAGGGGAGAAAGAGAGAGAGAGAGAGAGAGAGTGTGTGTGTGTGTTATGTATAGACACATATACATGTATGTGTGTATATATATGTATGTATAATCATATATATGTGAGATTTTTAAGCTAACTACAGTCTGTGTTTGGCACACTGAACCCAGAAGTATTGGTTTTGACTACACAAGATTCCAAGCAGAGTATTAGTAACCAAATAGTGAGAGGGAGGCCTTCTGGATGAAATACATTTTCAAGGCCATTTTCTGTTACCTCAGCTCATTCAGATCAGCAGGATGGAGATTATGATGTTGAACTATAACAAGAGCCAACTGAAAATTTTTGTTAGAGTAACTGTAACACTGTTATTTTCATTTGGCACCTTTGTTAGTGTTGGGTTCTTCATGGGGGGTGTGTGTGTGTGTGTGTGTGTGTGTGTGTGTGTGTGTGTGTGTGTGTGTGTTTAGACATAGGGATATCAGTTTCATCTAAAGTTGCACCTTTCTCTGTCTTCAGAACAGAATTTATTCATGCCAGTATCACTAGCTATGGCTGCCATTCAAACTGAGTGTGGGGCTGGCCCCTTGCCCCTTTCCCAAAGCCTCACTTCCATTTTCATACAGACAAGATCACATTGTCTTTTTTAGTGTGATGTCATTTTGGTGCCCCAGATCTGAATCCTTCTTGATAAAAAAAGGCTCTCTAGGGTGTCAGAATGACCAGAGGCAGCTCATGCTTTCACACTTCCATATCCTGTGCACTATGGTCAGAACCCAAGTACATGGGTCCCAGAGAACCTCTGATTTCAGTGTTGCAGTGAACCAGATATAATGTGGAAGGAAGGAAGGATCAAAACTCATGGAAGAGAATAATGTCTTTTTAAATATATTTTCTATTGTCAGTATATTGATACTTTGTGAACTAGCTGGTCCCCATGTCTTAGCAATAAGCCTGACTTTTTTTAAAGTGCAGAGAAAAACTGTCTTAAATTTACTTAGTGGCCCTTCTTTAGATACATCCTTGAAAAAGATTCCATCTGTCTTCCCCCTCCACCCCCACCCCAACCCCCCTTTCAGCCTTTTCTTTGTTTATGCTCATTATCCAGGTAGTGCAGTGGGTTCATTGAGAGGTCCTGCCATCGTTACCCATCATATCTTTAATGTTTAATAAATCCATTTTTAACTTGGTTTGGCTTCAGTAATTGCAGAGTTTATTACAGAATTATAGCTTGACCACCATATTGCTAAGATTATACTTTTCTATGCACAGAATGTGTTTAAGATAATAGATTTTTCAGTATGAGAGCTAGCAAATGTTTTGCTATTTTCTTAAATTCCTTAAATAAGAGTTTGTTTTCAGAGAAAGTGAGCAGGGTATTGCCATCCCCTTTTTATTAATAAGCTGCTGTTTTGGGTCCTAGTGGTCTACCTCTTAAGTCTCAACCCTGTGGGTGCTTATACACACATTTATCTACAATGAATTTTGAACAGCCCCAGACACCTCCAGTCTTAGAGCTGTTGGAAGCTCCACAGAATCCATTGCAAGTTATATAGCCCAGAACACAATGTGATAAGCCAAGTGCTTAGTCTGGGGGGGGGGTAGTAATAATGGATCTAATCTTTAGTATTTGGTTGGTCTAAAAGGGGATCTTTAATTTTAATGACAGCTTTTGTGAGTTGGACTGCCACCCCACAATATCAGTAGTGGGGTGGCAGCCCTGCTACTCAAATTCATTTTGCCCACAAAATATAAGTGGGACAGTTATTGGTGTAAAGCAAGGAAGAACTTATTACCAGTTAGAACTTTCTGAAATGGAATGGGCCACATGATGAGTTTCAAGTTTTTCTACCTTTGGAGGCATTATGGAGGACAATTGACCATATCTCAAGGATATCAATTCTTCCATTAGGCAGGGAATTATGTTACATGACTTTGAAAGGCCTTTCCAATTCTAGGATTCTATGATTCTAACTCACTGGCTGCTCCAAAACTGGTTTCCAATCATGTCCTCCATATGTAATTTTTACAGATTAAAAGTAATATTGTATATAAAAGATCAAATAAAGATGTTCTTTAAGTGAAAAAAAAATTGTTCATCTTTCATTTGTATCCCAGTTATGCCCAGGTTAATAGTGCCTTTTCCATTTTGAAAAATGTTTGCTTATCTTCAGTCTCCCAATTTCAGACAAACTTGCTTTTTATTCATCTTTTTATATTTAATTAAAATTACTAAGAACTTAAAAGGATTTGAAAAAATTATTTATGTTTAGCTGATTTTAAGATGAACAACTAGAGACAGATGCCCCAATTTTGGCTTTTAATAGTTCATTGGTCCTCTATCTGGACCCTTAACAAATATTGCTGTTCAATAAAATCCATTGTCATTTCCAAATCTGCTCTGATAATGCCTACTTCAGTGTTTCCTGAACCAAAATAAGGGCCAGAAGAATAGAATTAGACTGAACGTAGAAGTCGTTACAGGTGTGTGTGGATGCACTCTTGGCAAAGCCTGACAAAAAGCTCAATTCATATTGACAAAAATTTGCATGCTTCTACCTGATGACATGTTGTTCAAGACAAGAATGTTTCAGCCTGAATAGAACCAATTTCAGGAGGGGATTCCAAATAAATTATCTGAATCATCTGTTAAGCAGACTCAGGAAAAATTAGTGAGCAATCAGTCCTACAAACCACTGGGGTATATGAGAAAGATTTAGATTTAGAGGCTGAGAACCTGGGTTTACATCTTATTTTAGGGATAAGTAATTTCATCTTTGGGCCTTAAGGCTTAGGGCATAAGGGGCCACTATGAGTGGCTTAGAATCGGGAAGACCTGGTTTCAAGTTCTCATGACACATAAGATTGTATATAAATCTAGAGGTGACTTTATCTAATCTTCCCTTTCCATTTTATATAGAAGGAAACTAAGGGCCTGAAGTTATAACTTTCCCAAATCAAACATGTAAGTAACAGAATCTGAACTCAAATCCACTGTCCCAAAGTTCAATGTCATTTCTACTGTGCCATGCTTCCTTTATCAACTTACTATTTATTTCTGTGACTGTGAACAAGTCACTTAAACTTCCAAGGCCCCCAGAGAGCTCATCTGCCTTGCTTGGTAGAGGAAGTTTTCAGACCGAGTTCTCTGTGTTCATGAAATCAATGTCTGTTCTCCTCCAGCCTATCTCACCCCTTACTAAGAAGATAAAGAATGATTGAACTCTTAGCAGATATCTCTTCACCCAACTGAGTGGGCACCTGAAATTCCCATACAAAATTAATTTGGCTTATATAGAAGTTCATTTTTAGAATGTAGAAAATCTTAAGAATTGTAGGTATGTAACACTAGATGCCATCATCAGTTTCCTACAGTTAGAAACTTAAGTTTATTACAGCAGAAGGAGAAAAACCAAGCCATTTAGGGAAGTAGGATGACCATAAATACAGCCTGGGGTGGGGGTGGATGTTGGGATTAACTGATAGAAAACTTGCCTGAAGTGGGGCCATTGGAGTCAGGTGTGATGCCGGGAATGACTTTTTATTTTAGCATCATTCCAGGACACAGACCTGTGTGGAGTCCAGCCTTAAACAATCCAATAGGAATTTCCTAATCTTTTCAGGATCCTCCTGCCACCATCTCTGTTCAAACTCTTTTTACCTCTCACTTGGACATCACCTCACTGGTTTTTGCATATCCAATCTTACCCTGTTATTGCTGCCTTTCTTACCATGGCCAGATTAATCTTCCAAAACACATCTTTGTCATTTTTCTGTTCAAAACCTAATTTTGTTGGGGGCAGCTGGGTGGCTCAGTAAGATTCAGAGCCAGGCCTAGAGATGGGAGGTCCTAGGTTCAAATCTGGCCTCAGACACTTCCTAGCTGCATGATCCTGGGCAAGTCACTTGACCCCCATTGCCTAGCCCTTACCACTCTTCTGCCTTAGAGCCAATACACAGTATTGACTCCAAGATGGAAGGTAAGGGTTTTTAGAAAAACAACAACTACAAAAAAACAACTGATTTTGTTATTCAAGATCTACCTTGATCTTCCTCCCCTAGAAGTCAGTGGAGCTACATTCTCAGCCTTGTGTAGATTTTAAAATTAATATCCAATGCCTCCAAAGTATATTTATAAGGATTTATTAATATTAAATTAGAGAGCTAGAGAAATGCAGGGAACCTTTCCCACTCACCTCACATGGAAGAGAGAGGCTAGTGCCACAAGGACTGGTCACCACTCAATTCACGTGCAAAAGAGAGTTCTGTTTCCCTCAACATCATCACACCAAAAGATGCACATCAACAAAAAGGAAAAGGAATTGTGGGTAATACAGAAAGGAAGTTTGGGTAATATAGTATTTTTTTTAGGGATTCAAGATAATTCTAACAACATATTCCCCACTGTGATCCTTTTGAAGACCAGTCTCCCTAATGGATCATTCAAACATAACTTAGAACTTTAACTAGAGGTATATGCAAATATCACAGTTTTTTTTTATTTAAATAAAAGGGAAATTACAATAATTTGGGGATAAGAGGGAAATGAAAGGGAAAAAGAACAAAAACAATGTTAGGTGCATTGATAAAAAGCCAATTGGGGGCAGTACCCTTTTTGGGCATAAGAATATCCATTCAAAATAAATGCATTCAACCCCCCAAAGTTCAAATTTGCCATGTCTCCAAGTTCATTCTGGATCTTTTGATGCAGCGGGTATTCTCTGTAGGCATCTTCATTGTGCCTTCTGGATTCTAGGAGGCAGTCTGTTTTAAATTAGGGTCAAATTCAAATTCACAGCAATAACATAGTCTTCCCTGAGGAGAATAATAACACATTTCCCCCTGAAGAAGATACAGGGAAACACATAGGAATCACACAGGGATACATGGTCAAGTCATAAGGTATATGAATCAATTATCAAAAACATCAAAGAATCCAAAGAAATAAGAAAACTAACCTCTGAGGGTAATAGAGAATATTAAAAATGTGAGGGAAAAAGATTCATAAATCACAACAGGATTCTTGGAGTGATCCATGTCCCATAAGCTTTGCAACAATTACTCACTAACCCAATTTAGCAGCCTGGTCTACAGTAAGTTGTCACATAATGAAAAAAATAGAGAAAAAGACTAGGTCTTGAAACAAATGGGAAATAGCATTTCCCGGTTCAATCCTTTTCTTCACTTTCAGGGATAATGGAGCCAGAAAAATTGATGTTGTATACTTGATATAGAGTGTGGTACAAGGAAGTCCTACATCTTAACATATGTTAAGTGCTGCAACCTCGAGTCTCACATGCGATCAAGTCTTTGCATTCTTTTTGCACAGAATGTCATCAATACCTGTAGGGTTGGTTTGGACTCTTTTTCCTTTTTGTGCTTGCTTGGCACTTCGCAGGTCAACTTCTGTGCTCCTTTGTGGTCCATTTATCCTTGGATTAGACATTTTCATCAAGCAAAAGTCTCATAATAATTAAATAACTAGTGGCAGGTTTCCATAGTCCAAAGCTTTTTGGGTATGCATTTATATGCTAGGTATATGGACATCTTAGCTTATTCTATTGCAAAAATCAAAACAGTCAAAACTCTTTAATACTGATGACATGTGCTTCAAATGTAAAAAAATGAAAGAAAAATCAAATACTGTATGGCACATGTAGAAAGAAAAAACAAAAATTTTAAAAATGTGGACTTTTGGGGGCAACTTGGTGGTTCAGTAGATTGAGAGCCAGGCCTAGAGACGAGAGATCCTAGGTTCAAATCTCTCAGACACTTCCCAGCTATGTGTCCCTGGGCAAGTCACTTGATCCCCCATTGCCTAGCCCCTACCACTCTTCTACCTTGGAGCCAATACACAGTATTGACTCCAAGACGGAAGGTAAGGCTTTAAAAAAAAAGTAGTTTCACAATCACAGAGGTAAAATAAAGAGACTAATTTCAAAAAATAAGATTTATTTCCTCTTTAACTTACCGTGATCCACATTGTGAGTGCAAATGAGGTAGATAAAGCAATGTGAGTGCAAATGAGGTAGGTAAAGCAATAATACATTCTGGAAAATACAAAAGAAATGACAAAAGGCACAAAATGTTATAAAAGGCACATCAGGGTCTGGAAAATGAAAGGTTATATCCTCTGATTCCTGTGCCCCAACTCCCCCACCCCCCATACATCTCATAATTTTTGGGTAGTTCCTTTGGCTCCCACTTGAGGGGCAGTAGTAGCCTGGGTGGTTCAGGGATGAACGCCACTCAAGATATACTGCTGAGAAGTCATTTGGTATGAGTTATCAATTGCCTGATCCATATTCCTAGAATTGCTATCATTCTTAAAGTTGAGATTCCCGAAATCATTATTATAATGATTATTCCTATAATTATTTCCATAGTTATTTTTCAACTGGTTTCTGATTACTCTTAACAAATTCCTGCAGTTTATCATTCTATGGCCCTTCTCACAGAAATAGCAGGCAAAGGATCAATAATTAGATTCTTGGAGAAGAGCAATTCCCATTGGTTGAGTATCATACCCTTTTTGTTTATTAATTTTATCACTTATTAAAGAGTCTAGTTTCTTCTGAAACATTTCCATTAAATTTTTAGTCTTCCTATTTTTCTTTATTGCCTTTCGAGACATAAAGAACAGTTCTCCTTAATTTTTCAAGATCCATCTCAGGCTACTAAGGGCAATTTGTTTTAAAGTAATCTTGGACCTCTTTACGAGACTTTACGAGAGTTATTGACAAATTGTTCCCTTATTTGTCTTTTATCCTTTTCAATAGAAATGCCAAGTACCATGTATCTACCTTCCAGCTCAATGAGCCTATCCATGAATTGGGAGAGTGTCTCATCATAAGATTGTGTAAGGTGCTTAAATTTGGTACAGGCATGTGACTTCTTGGCACATTCTCGCATTGCTTCGAAAATGGCATCCCTAGCAAGAAGTAATCCAGCATATTCTCTGGGGTTGTTATACTGTCATTTAGGATCTTCAGATGGTCAGTGTGCTGCATTGCGTCCTCGGGCTTTGTTGACATGAGAGAGAATTTTATTCCTCTCACGTTCCATTAGGAAAGCCTGGAGCAATTTTCCTATGTCATTATAAGAAGGGTCATAGTGAAAAAAATTATCATCAATCTTTGTTATTACTTTTATTGGTTCTTCCTCATAAGTAGGAGTATCTTGTTTTAATTGCTTTATATCTTGAGGTGTGAAAGGTGTATGTTGTTTTAATGTAACCACATCCCCATCATGTCCTTCTGTGGACACTTCCCTTAAGGGGAAAAGGCCTTCATAGGAATTATTCAGTGGTTGTAGTTTCTGAGAAATTGACTGTGGCGTAGCAGAAACAGGGGAAGTAAAGTTAGCCAGGAGTTGCAGAGCATGTGCGAGGTGGTGCAGAGTACGAGAGAGGAGGTTCTGCACCTGAGATATAGTAGAGGGGTCTGTCATCTCTTATTTCAGGAGAAATAGGATTTTCCTCTCTTAGTGGTTGAGAAACAGGTTTGCAAAAATCAGACGTATTGGGGAGAATCTCCCTTTGGCATTTAACCATGGAAGTAATGCATGAAATGGTTCAATTGAATTTGTATGTCGGCCTGCATTCTCCATTGGGAAGCTTTTTGTGACTTAATAATCCAGAAGTGAAAAAAGAAAATTCCAAGCCACATAAGAAGGAGGCAATCTGGAGCCTTATAAGTTCCTAACTGGGCAAAAACCATAAGGGTTTCTTGTAGAGTAGCATTTATACTGCTGAGCATTGTAATCAAAAGGATAGATTAAAGGAAAGTGGAAAAGAGAATAATTTTCAATGTACATATTAATTTATTATTTATCTCAAATTTTTATTTATTTGGGGTAGGGGGCTAAAGGGCATTTTATCTTGTTTTATTTTATTTTATATGATGTTATATGATTTTGTTGAATTTTATTTGCAAAAAAAAATTTTTGTAATGCCTTCATTCATTCATTCATTCATTCATTCATTTATTTGTTTGTTTATTTATTTATTGGGTGTTCCTGACCTCTGGTGGCAGAAAACAGCCACTATGGCTCAGCAGGAGAAAAGGGAAAGAAAAATAGAAAAACATTTTTGAGTGCTCAATACTGGCCTCTGGTGGTTAAGTGGCAACACTACAACAGGGAGAGATAAGGGGCATGGTTAGGGTAGGGGGTGGGAGTAAGGGGTGTGATTTTGTCTGCCAGAATCCAAAATGGAGGATTTGACTACAAAACAGGGCGGGTTTGCTACTCAGGGATCTCAAAGCTGTTGAGGCTGGAAACTGGAAACCTTGCTTTTTGAAATTCAAGTTGGGAGTGGGGTAAGGGGCTATGGAGTGGAGAGGCTCAGCCAGGGGTCAGGCAGGAAGGGAGAAAGAGGAAAAAAGGCAACAGTAGCAAGAAGCAGGAGGTCTGGATCTGGCAAAGGAAGGAGGAAGAGGGGAAGGAGGATAGCAAGAAAGCAAGGAGAGAGGGAGGTCTTTTAAGCTTACCAGTCACGAAAGACGTGGCAGGGATGGGTCTCTGCAGCGGAAGACAGGCTGGTGGTTTAAACAAAGGTTTAAAAGCAGCAGAAGTGGCCAAGGTGGCAGCAGCAGCAGTGGCAGCGGAAGCAGGGTGCTCCAGAAGAGCCCCTCTGGAAGGCTCAGTGGGCAAGTTGGGAAACAGTTCCTCAGGGGATCTGAGGTTAGGTTCTGGGGTCCCTTTGTGGTCACCAAATGTAGATTTTAAAATTAATATTAATGCCTCCAAAGTATGATATTTATAAGGATTTATTAATTAAACTAGAGAGCTAGAGAAATGCAGGGAACCTTTCCCACTCACCTCACGTGGAAGAGAGAGGCTCACGCCACAAGGACTGGTCACTAAATTCATGTGCCAGACAGAGAGAGCTCTGTTTCCCTCAAAACTAGATATCATCATGCCAAAAGATGCATGTCAACAGAAAGGAAAAGGAATTGTGGGTAATGCAGAAAGGAAGTTTGGGTAATGTAGCCTTTTTTTAGAGATTCAAGATAATTCTAACTACACACCTGGCTCAGCCTTTTAACTAGCCATGTGAGCTTGGATGGACAAGTCCTTTTCCTCTTGGAGCCTCTCAAGTGTTCCTCCTCTCTAATGAGGGTGATAGACTTGCTCATTTCTAAGATCTCTTCCAGTTTTTAAATTCCTCGACCCTGTCACTATACCCTTCCATCCTTACATCCCTTTACTCCCCTGCATGTACTTTAAGCTCCAACTAAAATGTACAACTTAGAGTTTGCTTGGACATCTCTCTTGATATCCAGCCTCTCTGTCTTAGCTAGTACCATTTGTTCTCCCTAGAATTAATACTTATTATATTATATATAATACTTTCTACCTACTTGAAATCTATTCGTCTTTTCATAGGATTTAGAACTAAAACCTTTCAATTGATGAGAGTAAACTGAGTTCCACAGGGATTGATTTATTCTTCTAGAATCCCCTTTTTGTTCTATAAAAAACCTTCCCTGACGCTCTCAGACAAAAATCTACATTCTTTGGTGTCCCCCAAGATATCTGCCGTGTGTGTAAGACTTTAATCTCATTTCTTGCTCACTACAGTTCATTTAGTAGTGAGTAGATAGAGCTCTCGGCCTACATGGAAGATGGGTTCAAATCCAGATTTAGAGTTTGTGTTACCCTGGATGAGTCACTTAACCTCTATCTGCCTCAGTTTCTGCATCTGTCAAATGAGAATAACAAAAGCACCTCTCCCAGTATTATGAGGATAAAGTGATGTATTTGTAAAGAACTTTGCAAATGGTAAAGTGTTATACAAATGCTTAGCTTTTATTATTTTGAGGAAGCCAAGGACCGAGAGATGAAATGACTTACCCAAGATGACTTAGCTAGCAAATGGTAGAGCTGTTTGATCCCAGATCTTCTATAAAGTATTTTTAATGTACTCTAATTAATAGTTTTTAATTGGCATTAAGCAACTTTTTTTCCATAGGCTATTAGTATTCACTCTTATTGTTATTCCTGAAATTTATAATTCAAAAAAGGTCACTCATGAAGAACCAAGGAGAATTCAACAAATTCAACATTAAGTGCCTACATTGTGCTTCTGGTCACTAGGCAAACAAAAATGGCAGAGTCCTTGTCCCCAAGAATTTGTATATTCTTTGAGGAAGAGCTGTAAATTCAGTGAGCAAATAGGATAGATAGATGGATGGATAGATACAGAGATAGTAGTACAAAGTAAGGCATAATAAGGAGATACAAGTAAAATGCTCTAAGAAAATTTGAAGGAGATAAAACTTCCATTAGGGTTTTCAGGAAAAGCTTAGGAGGAGGTAATGCCCACCTTAACCTTGAAGGATTATAAGGATATTGGGAGGCAAAATGAAGGAAGTGAATTTGAGGTGTGACCTGATGGCCTACAATGACCTGATTTCCCTGGTATCAAAAATAATGAAATAGTAATTTTTCATCTGGGGAAATACCAAGCTGGGAGAGAGACACCAATGACAATGGTGTCTGCCAACTTAGAGATATTTAATTCCTTTTTGTTGCCCACAATACTCTATACATGAAAAGATTGGTCTGCAACAAAGTATGAAGAGCAAAAGCTTGGGGCCCATCCACCACATAACATAAAGATAGAAAAGCAAAATCCTTTTGCAAGACTTCATGACAAAAGAGAAACTCCACAAAAGTTAGGAGTGGCAAGTGTGCTTTGTGAGAAAACAAGTGATTCACAGCAAGAATCAATATGCATTTACTAAGTGTCTACTATGTTCCAAGAGTTGCAGGCCTGGAAGAGTTATCAAAGACTTGGAGGTGGGAAATAGTGTGCCATGTATGAAGAACAGAGACAATGTAGGATATTAGAAAGAGACCTAGGTTTGGAGTCATAGAACTCGCTCTACTTATTAGTTACATGATCTTGGAAAAAGTAATTTAGCTTCCCTAGTCCTCAGTTTCCTTATCTATAAAATGAGCAGTTTGTACTAGGTAATCACTGATCTTGCCAACTGTGATCAGTATAAAATAGGAAGGTCACCCAATAGCAGTTTTTCAATTCATCTTAATTTTTTCCTTGGAATCAGAATAGAAACATGTATGTGTGAATATTTTTCCAGATTAATAATAACTTACATTTTCTTCTCAGGATTTTCAGTGTTTTATTTATTGTTGTAGGTTAAATTTAGATGCTGTGTAACATTAAACTATTTTGATTATAAAGTACAGTGTCAATTTATTTGCACTAGTAAATTCTGTCTGTATCTGCTTTACAAAGCAGAATTCATTCTTATGATTCCTGCAAAGTCTGAAATTTCATGTAAATTTAATTTGTAGCTGAAGGTCCTGAGTTTAAATCCCAAACTTTCTCAAGCATGTTGGCCTTGGACAAATCATTTTATTTCCTTAGATCTCAATTTCTTGATCAATGTTTGTCTATTCATCTATCTTCGTATCTATTTATTATTAATTATTAATAATTTATTATATTATTATTATGAATGTATTCATCTGTCTTATTAGCTACTTATCTATCCCCATCATTTTTTCTTCTCTCCTTCCTTCCTTCTTTCCTTCCTTCCTTCCTTCCTTCCTTCCTTCCTTCCTTCCTTCCTTCCTTCCTTCCTTCCTTCCTTCCTTCCTTCCTTCCTTCCTTCCTTCCTTCCTTCCTCCCTTCTCTAACATCTATGCTGTCATGACTACCTGTATTTGTCAACATAGGGCTATTTAATTCTTTAGCATTGCCCATAACAATCTACATACAAAGGCTGTTCCACAGCAAAATATAAGAGCAAAAGCTTGTCACCACCCACCATATAATGTAAAGATAGAAAAGCAAAATCCTTTTGCAAGACTTCATGACAAATGAGAAACTCCACAGAAGTCAGGAGTGACAGATGTGCTTTGTGGGAAGACAGGTGATTCACAGCAAGAATTGATAAGCATTTACTAAGTGTCCACTGTCTTCCTAAGTGCCATCTATGTTCCGTGCATTCCAGACATGGGGGACAGTCATCAAGGGCTTGGAGATGGGAGGAACCAAGCCAATATGGTGCTATAACATCATGAAGCCCATTAGTCTCATCCTGAGTTACCTAGAGTTTTACTCTCATAAGCTGCCTCCACATATTCTGTGCTCTGGTGACATTGGTCTTGCTTTGACTTGGACAAGAAACTTAATAGACCCACATCATTTTCACTGGCCATCCCTCATATCTGGAATGTTTTTCCCGTCTCCATCTCCTGGTTTCCCTGGCTTCCTTCAGGTCTCAGCTAAAATCCCAAGCTTTCCCTTATCTCCTTTAATTTTAGTGTCTTCCTTCAGGAGGTTATTTTAAATGTATCCACTTCGTAGTCTATTTGTATGTGTTGGGGTATGTTTTGTCCCCCATTAGATTATAAAATGCTCATTAACTGACTTTGACACCTCCATTCTGTTCAAGTTCCTTCTTAGTGATTGCTCACTTTTGTTTCTCATTGCAAGGCCAAAGACAAAGATGTCTGGTTTAGGTCAGGACAAAAAAAAAAAAAAATACTTTATTCACTGTTTGTCCTTTCCCCCTCGATGCTACATCCTAGTCCCTATTACTCCAGCTATTCCTGAGAGTACGTGTTTTCTTCCTCTTCCTCTATCAGCTCCTCCACACAAGTCCCCCAGTTCCTCTATAGGTACAGTCTCAAAGGCTGTCTTGCCTTGATCCCAATTAGGGAAGGCATTTCCTCCTTTTGCAGCTGAGGAATGGGATGCCTACATAGACGGCTACCTTTCCATGGTTGCATGTTATCCCAAATTGAAGGAAACTCAAGAGACCCTCCAGCTCAAACCAGACCTGAGCAAGAATTCTCTTCTCAAACTCAAAGGGTCAAATTAAAAAAAGGTTGGGAATCCGTCTCCTGGCTAGTGATGAAGATGACAACAACAGCAACGACGACGACAGTGATGTCATTTCTATAGCGCTTTACATGTATTATCTAATAAGTATTGCTTCCTTTAATTCCCAACGAAAATCCCACCTTCTATTCCCTCTATTAATCCAGTGCCTTCCCTCTTATTTCCTATGTATCTAGGAATTATATATATATTTTATATAATATATATATGTATGCATCCTCTATATAGCTTGCTTTCTGTATGCTTATTTGCATGCTTTCTCTCCTATTAGATTGTAAGCTCCTTGAGAGTAGGGACTGTCTTTTACCTTTTTGTTCCCCAGCCCTTAACATGGTGCCTAACACATAGCTGATGCTTAATAAATGTTTATTGAATTGAAATCTAATAGGACTAAAAAAAAAAAATAGCAAGCCCAGGAGAAAATAGTGAGGAGTAATAAAAGCAAGTTTCAGGAAAAGAAAAACAAGAATAAAAATCAAATGTTGTTTTTATTGGAGCCCAAATCATTAATGAGCCCCAAACAGATTTAAAAGGTTACACCCGGTTGTAGGCAGTAAGGTGCTCCTGCCACTAGAGGGCAATAGTGTACAACGAGCCCCAAAGCCTGTGACGCGGTTGAGGGGCCGTCCCTGCCCCAGCAAAGAGAGAGGGCAAAGCTGGAAATGGATCTGGTTCAGACCCTGTGACGTCCGGGGCATTTATCTCGCCGTCAGCTGGCTCTATTTAACATAAATAGAGTCCCCTCCACTCCCAGCAGTAATAACAGCCACAAGACACATTTAAACAGCACAGGATGGGTCAGCCAGGGAACCCAATGGATAGAGCATCAGGGCTGGAGACGGGAGGTCCTGGGTTCAAATCTGCCCTTAGGCACTTCCTAGCTGTGTGACCCTGGACAAGTCCCTTCACCTCAATCGCCTAGCCCTTGCCACTTTTCTAAAACAAAAGGTAAGGGTTTAAAAATAAAAAGTAAAGAGCAAGTGGGCTTTCATGACCTAAAGATCGTTCTCTCTGCTCTTTTACATACGGATGCAGAGGAGCAAAGAGCTTAACTTATAGCCCGCGAGGGTCCGAGGCAAATCTGAACCCAGGTTTCGCTGTCCAGTGCTGTCCGCTGCTCTTTCCCCCACAGCTTGCTAATTCGATGGTACAGATTTTAAAAATAAAATAAATTTATTAAAAAATAAATAAAAGGAGCTTAGCTCCCTACCGAGTGGGTTGTTGCTTGGAGAGAGCTTTGTCAAACTCAGAAGATGGGGATTAGACCTGTGATGTCCCGGGGAACTCCCAGGAAAGGAAACCTCCCCTTCTGGTGCAGGTCAGCACTTTTCTCACGACTTACCATCGCAGGGTGTTGCCCGGAGCACTGACGTTAACTGGCTTGTCCAACGTCATCCCATAGCATGTGTCAGAGGTTGAACTCAACACGGATTTTCCTGGCTTTGAAGCAAGCTCCATTCCCACCTGTCATGCTCTAAGCTCAATTCCTGGGTACAATGGATAGAGCCCTCAGCCTAGAATCAGGAAGACATGAGTTCAAATCACAGCTATTAGCTACGTGATCCTGACCACTTACCCCTGGTTGCCTCAGTTTCCTCATCTGTCAAACGAGCTGCAGAAGGAAATGGCCAAGAAAACTCCAAATGGAGTCACAAAGACCTGAAAACAACCAAACAAAAATATCATTATAAAATGAAAATGCTACATAAAATATAATTTGTCAAAGATAGTTTTCATCAGGAAAAGCCAGGTCATCTTCCAGATAAAGAGGCTAAGGGATATGAAATGAGGAGAACAGGATTCCTCTGAGACAGCAGTCTTAAAATTCTAACTCCAAGTCTCCTCATGATTTTATATGGAATAAATAAAAGTGTAAATTGTGCGTCACAACAGCTGGGTGAAGGGGAAATTGTGTATGTTGAATTCTCTGTAAAAATGCTTTGTAAATATGCATATATACATTATGTATGTATATATCAAATTTTAAATGAAAATGTACTAGGATGAAGAGATCAAAGCTATATATAACTACGTGGGAAATGCTCTGAATAGTTATTGATTAGAGAAATGCAGAACAAAGTAGCTCTGAGATTTCGCACACACTATCAGATTGGCTAGAATGATAAAAGGGCAATATGACAAATGTTGGAGAAGAATGTGGAAAAATGGGAACACTGATACACTATTGGTGGAGCTGTAAACTGATCCAAGCATTTTGGAGAGCAATCTGAAATTATGCCCAAAGAGTTATAAAACTGTGTACATCCTTTGACCTAGCAATATCACTGTTAGGTCTGTTTCCTACAGCGATCAGGGAAAAAGGAAAAGAACTTGTATATTCTAAAATATATTTAGCATCTTTCTTTGTTGTAGGAAAGAACTGGAAATCGAGGGGATGCCCATTGGTTGGGGAATGGCAGAGCAAGTTGTGGCATAGAATTGTGGTAGAATACTATTGCACCATAATAAAAATGGCAAGCAGGTTAATTTTTAAAAAAACATGGAAAGACCTACATGAAATTATGAAGAGTGAAATGAGCAGAACCAAGAGAAATATTGTTTGAAGAATGACTTTTGTATGTCTACCTCCTGAGAAAGAACTGATAAATCGTTTTATATATACTTGCCAGTTCCCTCTTGTTCTACCCAACAAGCAAATAAACACCTCTTCTATGAGCACTGGGAACACAAAGCCAAAAAACAAATTCTTGCCCTCAAGGACATTCTATTTGTGGGAAATAAAGTCACTCATTTAGTAAATATAAAATACATATAAAGTAAATACCAAGTAATTTTTTTTTTTGAAAGAGGGCTTTAGGATCAGGAATGGCTTTTTTTTTTTTAACCCTTGCTTTCTGTCTTAGAATCAATATTAAATATGGGTTGAAGAGCAGTAAGGGTGTGACAGCTAGAGTTAAAGTGACTTGCCCACAACTATGAAATGTTTGAGGCCAGATTTAAGCCCATATCCTCCCAACTCCAGGACTGGCACTCTATCCACTGAGCCACCTGGCTGCCCCTAGGAAAGGGTTCTTAATGGTGGTATTGAAGGAAGCTGATAATGATTCTAAGTTAGAGCTGAAGAGGGAGGACATTCCAGGGCTGAGGAATGGGAGGAAGCTACAGAGGCTAGAGGAAACTCCTTGACCAGCTGTGCCCACAGGTCAGTTTCTCTGGAATGGGCTGGCCAAGCCACCTACACATGGCTAGATCTATGTTCTAGATATATCTATTTGGTCATTTGAGTGGGGAATAGATAGACAATGGGGAGACATTGCAGGCAGGGAAACCACTCCATCAGTCCACAAGCATTTATTTATTAAACACCAACTATGTACCAGAGGGTGTTTGAGGTATTCAAGGAGGACTAATACCTCTGGTGTGAGCTCTTTTCAGGGATGCTTATCTATTTCTGCTGCCCAGTTGGTACTCTCATCTGTGGCTCCAAGAAGCTCTAGCTATGGTGGCAAACCTATGGCATACATGCTAAAGGGGACACTCAGAACCCTCTCTGTGGGCACATGCCACCACCCCAGTACAGAGTTTGCCAGAGATTGTTACTAGAAAGCCAGAGGGATGTGGGACCAGGCTGCTCTCCTCCCCCTCTTCACAGGTGCCTGAAGACATCACCCACCCCTTTAAAAGGTTTGCTATCTCTGAGCTATAGCATGGTCAGTAGAACTTGGCAGACTGCTAAACCAGGTTGAGGTTAACCAATAGACCTCAGACACCTCAGTGAGTCAGGGGGGTGTCCGACCCCAAATGCAAAGAGCTCCCCCAGCAAAATGAGTATTTGAGAGCACTTTGTTCCAGTGGCCATGAAGGTGACTGAAGCAGGGTGCTTAGGGCTTGGTCAGACATTGAAGATGCCATGCTTATCCACTGCATCCCAGGCCACTGCCAACCATCCTGACTTTTGTCCTGCCACTGGACTTTGATGACTCCGGAAGAGAGAGTGAGACTGATGTACAACTCTGCCTCACTTGAATCCAATTCATGCATAAGTCAAGACATCCCCCATGATGTCACTGGTCCTCTGAAAATGAAGGACAAACAACAACTATACACAAGCACTGTGCTAGATTCCGAGAATGTCGACATAGAGTGGCTATTGCAATAGGTCAAGTGAGAGGGCCTGAATGTCCTTGATACCTCCTCACCCTGACCATCAGGTCATCATCCTCATCTCCCCTTTACGTGAAATGAAAAACTCCAAAAAAACCTCTGATAGATGAACTCTTAGTTTATCTTGTTGAAGCCCAGCATGCCACTTTGTGGTCATCTCCTTAATGGGTCCCCTTGCCAGTCTCCCACCCCTTTAAACACTCTTTTATGTATTGTCTTTTCCCATTAGAATATAGGCTCCTGCCAATAATAATGGTACATGCTCATAATCAATGGGGATTATGTGGGGAAATGAAGCTAGAAGATCTCTTTAGCTTAGGAGTTCTGATCCAAAGTTGGCCCAATGGTGATAAGATGTCTACACTACTGATACCATTATGGGTCCTGGCAACAATATTGTGAATCCTTAGGAGAGGGGAGCTACCAAAATGGCTAAAAAGAGGTGAAATGGCTTAGATCAGAAACCAACCAGGTCAGTTTCCATGGAAATCATCAGTGGGATGTCTTTACTTTTGACATGGAAGATATAGTCTCAGAAAGAAAAAAGGGGTGGGGGGCAGCTGGGTAACTCGATGGATTGAGAGCCAGGCCTATGGATAGGAGGTCCTGGGTTCAAATCTGGCCTCAGGCACTTCCTATCTGTGACCCTGGGCAAGTCACTTAACCCCCATTGCTTAGCCCTTACCACTCTTCTGCCTTGGAGCCAATACACAGTCTGGATTCTAAGATAGAAGGTAAGGGTTTAAAAAAAAAGGAGAAAAATAAAGAATGTAAGGTCTTTCAGGGCAGGTGTTTCTGGCATTCAGTATGATATTGGCACATAGTAAGTGATTAATGAATTCCTTACCTAATTTTCTATCTGAATTAGGCTGGTGGTCATGAGAATGGACAAAAGGCTTTATGAGTGTAAGAGATATTTATCCAAGTAGAAAAAGAAAGACTAGGCTGGATGTAAGGGATGAGAGAGAAAGGAGTCAAACATGGCCCTGAGGTTGTGAACCTGGAAACCAGAAAGATGGTTGTGTTCTTGGCAGGAAGAAGAATGAGTTTTTGGAGTTAAGATAAGTTCTATTTTGGACATGTTGAGTCTGATTTGAATATAGTATCAAATTGGAAATGACATTAGACACTTGACAACATAGGACTGGACCTTGCAGAGAGAGCAGGCTGGGTATTTAGATCTAGGAGGCCTCTTCACTTGACCTTCACGTCCACTCATACTATCTTAAACCTCTCCTCTCTTACTTGACCAGCCTCTTGGGAGAAGCTGTCTACACTTTTTTATCTCCAATTTTGCACCCACCACTCACTTCTCAATCTCTTCCATCTGGCTTCTCCTCCTCCTACTTAATTGAAACCACGACAGTTCTCTTTATTGCTATGTCTAATGGCCTTTTTTTCCCTCAGTCCTCAATCTCTGACCATTTGACATTGCTGACCAACACTTTCTTCTGGATTCTTCTGGATACTCTTTCTACTCTGAATTATCTCCGCATTTCTTGACACTTCTACCTGTTACATTGCAGCACCAGCAACATATCCCACTTCTTGGGGGTGCCCCTGGATTCTGCTCTAGCCCTCTTCATTTTCTCTCACTACATACTCTCTCAGGGATCTCATCAGCTTCCATGGACCCAACTCTCATCTGTGTGCCAGTGATTCCCAAATCTATATATCCATCTGCCATCTTTCTCCTGAGCTCCAGCCTCACATGTCCAACCCTCTCACATATCTCCATCTCTAGTAGGCGTATCAAAATCAATGTGTCCAAAACAGAACTCATTACCTTTTCCCCTAAACCCATCTCTTCTCCAAACTTACCTATTTCTGTTGAAGAAACCACCATTCTTCCAGATGTCCAGGTTTGCAATAGAATCAGTCACTCTTTCCACCTTCATTCCCCATGTCTAGTCAGTTGTGTGAAAATGGAATATCTAATTTTCCTTCCTACAGTTACCATGTTTATTCCACCTTCTTAACATCTTTTGTACCCATGCATTCCTTTCTAGTTACTACAACTACCCACCTTACAAGGTCTCATCACCTCTCATCTGGTCTATTAGAAATGATTCCTAGTTGATCTGGTCTCTCCCTTCTCCAATCCATCTTCTACACAATTGACCAACTGATCTTCCTAAAGCACATCACCCCCTGCTCAAGAAGTTTCCAGGGCTCCCTATCACTTCTAAAACAAAATACAGACTCTTTTGTTTGGCATTTAAAGCCCTTCATAACGTGATCTCATCTTATCTCTTCTATTTCATCTCTCATCTCTATGTATTACTTCCCTTCATATACTCTGCATTCTAGCCTAATAGGTCAGCTTCCTCCTCCCCTGATTTCATGCTTTTTTGTGCTCTGTGTCTCCCAAGTCTAGAATGGTCTTGTTCCTCCTTTCTGCTCCTTGATGTCCCCTAACTCCCTTCAAGCAAAAGCTAGGCAGAATAGCAATTAGAGTGCCCGGCTAGTAGCCAAGAGGATCTGAGTTCAAATCTAGCCTTGGATATTTCCTAGCTGTGTGGCCCTGGGAAAGTCACTTAGCCCTGTTTGCCTCAGTTTCCTCATCAGTAAAACCAGCTGGAAAATGAAATGGCAAACCACTCCAGTTTCTCTGCCAAGAAAACCCCAAATAGGGTCAGGAAGAGTCTGGCAGGACCAAAACTACTGAAAAACAACACCTGACAGGCCAGCCCTGGATTGGAGCCAAGACTCTGGGAACTCAGGAAGGACAGCTGGGAATATATGACAATTAACTGAAGGCAGGATTAGAAAAGAATATTCTACCCTATCCTAACTAACTGTAGTTAAGAGTTTTTCATCTTGCTTTTGTAGTTTGGAGATGCCAACTTTTCCTAGAGCTGCTTATCTGATGCCAAAATGGTAGAAGGGGAAATGGGCTGGGTCCAGAGCAGCATCAGCAAAGGGAAATATCTGAGGACAGGTAGAATGTCATTTTACCATTGATGTTTTTATAGAGGGAACTCTTATTCAGCTCCAGGTTACATTAGATAGCCTCTGAGGCCCCTTCAAGTTCTAAAAATGACAAGAATAAAAACTAGGTTGAGCTGCCCAAGCCACCAGTTAAGAAACAATAACTAACATTTTTTAGTTAATTAATTTATTTAGAATATTTCCCCATGCTTACATGATCTTTCCCTCCCCTCTTCCCTCCCTGCTCCCTGAGCTGATGAGCAATCCCACTGTATCAAACAATAGCTAACATTAAAAAGAAAATTCTATGCTACATGGTTGGCCTATGTGAATGCAATCATATAATAAATATCAAATACAAGAAAGAAATCAAAATGAGAAAAAACCAGATTGGAAAAGAACAAAACTGGACAGTAAGAAATATTACAAAGTAGCTGAAGAAATAAACCAGGGGGCAAAAACCAAGCTGAGGGTATGCCAGTGGATGGATGCCACCAGTCTAAGCCATCTGGGAATCCAAAGAAGCCATCAGTGGTCCAGGTAACAAGCAGCCTCCTTCCACAAGGGCTGGTCAATTGATTCTGGCAGCCCCAACTCAGTCCAAGAGCTGGTGCTCCAGTTCCCTGTAAATCCTTTGAACAAATGAGCTTGGGAGTAAGTCTAGGGCATAGAGAGCTTCTTGGTACCACCACCACCTGTTATGATTAAAAATGATGATGGTCGAGATCAAAAGGGAGAATAGTATTTTAATAAAAGCCATGCTGATAGATAAAGTTATTAGACCACACGCTTGTAAGCATTCAAAATTGCCGCTCCAGTCATTATTACCTCTTCCTCAGTCTGCTGGCCAAGAGCTCACTCCCTCCTAACCCAGGAGATTTAAACTCTTCTCTGCGTGGAGACGTAGGCGTCCCCACGCCCAAAGAACCAGAACCGGAAACCCGCTGGACCACGGAAAATGTAGTTTGATAATTTCCCCATGTCCAGAAATACATATATATATACTTAAAGATGACATCTCCCAAATTTCACTTTTACACACCCCTCATCTCCCCCCTCTCCCTGCAGTCTCCTCCTTGCCCTATTTTGCTTCCCACCCTCCCTATTTTAGCCAGATATCTGATCCTCAAAGTCAGGCAACAAACATTCCTAAGCCCCTTCCCAGGGTAATGTGCTAACCATAAGCCCTGGGGGAGATGCAAAGACAAAAACCAGGTCACTGCTGTCTGGAGGCTTAAGCTGGGAAGGGGAGGTATTTTTTTTTTTTTTTACACCAAAGAAGATCTGATTTGTTTAAGAGCCATTTTCTTGGAATGCCTTTACTTCACTTTTAATCATTCAGGGAATCCCAACTGAGGTGTCCAGGCCACTTTGCTACCAGAGTTAAATTATATTTCATGTCAAGCATAATAGGATAGGGACACAGGTTTAGGTTTGGACCTTAGTAACCGTAGAGTCCACACCTTCCCCCCACTCTCACCCAATTTCTTGGAAAGAAAACTGAGGTCCAGAGAAACAAGTAACTAGCACAGCTAAGATTTGAACTCAGGTCCTCTGACTCCACATCTAGGACCTTTTCCATTCTACTACACAATTCTGATTTCCCAGCAACTTCACAAAGTGAATCATGCAGATATAATTAACCAAATTTTACAGATGAGGAACCTTAGACTCAGTGAGGTGGCAATTAGTAAATGTGTAAGGAGAAATCTGAGTAGAGAGTACCTGTTTCCAAGTCAAACCCTATTGGCAACGCCATCTATATATTTATAATTAAATAAATAGAAAATGTATTTATAGAACATACATATATTTATAGCTAAATAAATATGAAATACATTTACAAAACAAATGTACTTATAATTAAATTTAAGTATATGTATAAAACATATACATATTTATAACTAAATAAATATAAAATATATTTACAAAACAAATATATTTATATTAAATACATTTAAAATATATTTATAAAATGTACATATATTTATTACTAAGTAAGTATAAAATATATTTACAAAACAAATATGTTTATATTTAAATACATTTAAAATATATGTATAAAATGTACATACATTTATAACTAAGTAAATATAAAATATATTTACAAATTGTATATATTTATAACTAAGTAAACATAAAATATACTTACAAAATGTATATATATTTATAACTAAGTAAATATAAATATATTTACAAAATGTACATATATTTATAACTAAGTAAACAAAATATATTTATAAAATGTACATACATTTATAACTAAGTAAACAAAATACATTTACAAAATGTATATATATTTATAAATAAACAAAATATATTTACAAAATGCACATATATTTATAACTATAAAATATGTTTACAAAACATAAATATATTTTAAATAAATATAAAACATTTACAAAGTTGACATATTTACAATTAAATAAAAAATAACTGATAACTTAAAAGTCTAAAAAGTGCTTGAGGCTCGCCATCTAACTTCTCAGTTGCTTAGGAAACATTTTAAAGATCACACTTCAGAGAAAGTGCTGAGCTGCATTAATAGAGGGTGTTTCTTCGCCTGGGAGTCCCCCAAACCAATTAATCACAAGTGGAGTGTGCAGGCTAGCACTTCCCATGTGGGGGCTTTCTGAGCCCTTTTCAGGGCTGCTCATCCACCTTTGGTGTCCCCTGTTCAGCCCACTCTCACCTGTGGTTCTGAAGAAGCAGCCATACCTTAGTGAACAATCTTGGCAGAAGGGCTAGACCAGGTTGAGGGTAATTGATGGGTCCCTCAAACCCATTGGTGAGTCGGGGAACATCTTCCCCAAGCACATGAAGACTTCCCCTGGCAGAATGGGCGGATGAGGACAGTTTAGTCCAA
Source organism: Gracilinanus agilis (assembly GCF_016433145.1). Lineage (NCBI taxonomy): Eukaryota > Metazoa > Chordata > Mammalia > Didelphimorphia > Didelphidae > Gracilinanus > Gracilinanus agilis. The sequence goes on from NC_058133.1 coordinate 469,793,106, forward strand.
TGGTCATGAAAGTGGCTGAAGCAGGTGCTGTAGAGTGCTTAGAGCTTGGTCAGACACAGAAGAAGCCAAAGTCATCTTCTGCATCCTAGTCCACCACCAGTTGTCCTGACTTTTGTCCTGCCACTGGACTTTGATGACTCTGGAAGAGAGAGTGAGGCTGATGACTTTGTGCAACTCTGCCCCACTTATCATCCAATTCATCCCCAAGTCAAGCCATCACTCCCTGATGTCGCTGGTCCCCTTTGAAAAGGAAGGATGAATGACAGCAAGTCACAAGTGTAACCCCTGTCCTAGATCTCATTTGACCCTTACAGCAATCCGTGAAGTAGATTCTTTAGGCAGTATTATTCCCACTTTAAAAATAGGAAAACGGAGGTTCTGAGA
>NC_058133.1:469795984-469849762 GCF_016433145.1 Gracilinanus agilis
CCTGGTGATGCCAAACCAATGAAATGAAAATGACAATTCTACCTAAATCAATTTATTTATTCAGCACTATACCAATCAATGTAATAAAGATTATTTTAGAGTGCTAAAATAATAAAAAAATTATCTAGAACAACAGATCAAGAACATCAAAGGAATTAATGAAAAAAATGTGAAGGAAGGTAACCTAGCTGTACTAGATCTCAAACTGCTATAAATTGATATTAAACAAAAAATTGGGTACTAAGAAATAGAATGGTTGGGTCTGTGAAATCGGTTGGGGATGCAAAACGCAGTAGTAAATTATTATAATTATCTAGTATCTGATAAATCTAAAGATTCAAGTTCTGGGCACAAGAACTTCCTATTTGACAAAAACTGAGAGGAAAATTAGAAAGCAGTGTGGCAGATACTAGGAATAGATCGACATATCACATCATATGCCAAGACAAAGTTGAAATGGGTGCATGATTTAGCCATAAAGAGTGATACCATAAACAAATTAGGGGAGCATGAAATAGTTTACCTTTCAGATCAATGGATATGGATAGAATTTATGACCAAACAAGAGAGAGAGTGTGTATTATGAGGCAGAAAATAGATAATTTGGAATACATTAAATTATAAAAGATTTGCGCAAACAAAATTAAAGCAACCAAGCTTAGAATGAAAGCAGGAAATCTTTTAAAGAAAGTTCCTGTGATAAACACCTCCTTTCTCAAATATATATATATAGAAAATATAAATTAGAATAATGCAAGTTATTCCCTAATTACTAACTGGTCAAGAAATATGAAGAGAAAGTTTTCAGATGAAAAAATCAAATCTATCTTTAGTAACATAAAAATGTTTTAAATGACTATTGATTAAAGAAATGTAGATTACAGTAATTCTGAAGTACCATCTCACACCCACAAGATTGACTAATATGACAGAAAGGAAAATTGTAAACATGGAGGGGATATGGACAAAAAGGGACTCTAATGCACTGTTGGTAGAATTGTAAATTGATCCAACAATACTGGAGAAGAATTTTATAACCCCAAACGGTTATAAAAGTACATACTATTTGTTCCAGAAATAGCATTATTAATTCTTTTTTTTAAATAATTTTTTATTTTTAGAAAAATTTCCATGCTTACATGAGTCATAATTTTACTTTACCCTTCACCCCCCATCCCCCGAGTAAACCACTCCCCCTCATCTCCCCGCCCCCAGCTAATTCCCATTTCAACTGGTGTGGTCAGTCAAGACTTCTTTACTTATTATTGATAGTTACATGGGTGTGGTCTTTTCAGGTCTACATCCCCAATCATGTTCTCATCAACCCAAGTGTCCATGCAGTTGTTTTTCTTCTGTGTTTCTACTCCTGCAGTTCTTCCTTTGAATGTGGGTAGTGTTCCTTTCCATAAATCCCTCCCAATTGTCTTGGGTCATTGCATTGCTGCTAGTACAGATGTCCATTACATTCGATTTTACCATAATATATCAGTTTCTGTGTACAATGTTCTTCTGGCTCTGCTCCTTTCACTCTGCATCAGTTCCTGGAGGTCTTTCCAGTTCACATGGAATTCCTCCAGTTTATTATTCCTTTTAGCACAATAGTATTCCATCACCAACATATACCACAATTTGTTCAGCCATTCCCCAATTGAAGGGCATACCCTTGCTTTCCAGTTTTTTGCCACCACAAAGAGCGCTGCTATAAATATTTTTGTGGAAGTCTGTTTATCTATGATCTCTTTGGGGTACAGACCCAACAATGGTATGGCTGGATCAAAGGGCAGGCATTCTTTTATCGCTTTTTGGGCATAGTTCCAAATTGCCCTCCAGAATGGTTGGATCAGTTTACAACTCCACCAGCAATGCATTAATGTCCCAATTTTGCCACATCCCCTCCAACATTCATTACTTTCCCCTGCTATCATTTTAGCCAATATGCTAGGCATGAGGTGGTACCTCAGAGTTGTTTTGATTTGCATTTCTCTAATTATTAGAGATTTAGAACATTCTCTCATGTGCTTATTGATACTTTTGATTTCTTTATCTGAAAATTGCCTATTCATGTCCCTTGCCCATTTATTAAATGGGGAATGGCTTGATTTTTTATACAATTGATTTAGCTCCTTATATATTTGAGTAATTAGACCTCTGTCAGAGTTTTTTGTTATAAAGATTTTTTCCCAGTTTGTTGTTTCCCTTCTGATTTTGGTTGCATTGTTTTCCCTTGTACAAAAACTTTTTAATTTAATATAATCAAATTTATTTATTTTACATTTTGTAATTTTCTCTAACTCTTGTTTGGTTTTAAAATCTTTCCTTTCCCAGAGATCTGACAAGTATACTATTCTGTGTTCACCTAATTTACTTATAGTTTCCTTCTTTATATTCAAGTCTTTCACCCATTCTGAATTTATCTTGGTGTATGGTGTGAGATGTTGCTCTAAACCTAATCTCTCCCATATTGTTTTCCAATTTTCCTAGCAGTTTTTGTTAAATAGTGGATTTTTGTCCCAAAAGTTGGACTCTTTGGGTTTATCATACACTGTCTTTGACATCACTTATCCCAAGTCTATTCCACTGATCCTCCCTTCTATCTCTTAGCCAGTACCATATTGTTTTGATGACAGCTGCTTTATAGTATAGCTTAATATCTTGCACTGCTAAGCCACCTTCCTTCACGTTTCTTTTTTCATTATTTCCCTTGATATTCTTGATCTTTTGTTCTTCCAAATAAACTTTGTTAAAGTTTTTTCTAATGTAGTAAAAAATGTTTTTGGTAGTTTGATAGGTATGGCACTAAATACGCAAATTAATTTGGGTAGAATGGTCATTTTTATTATGTTAGCTCTTCCTATCCATGAGCACTCAATGTTTTTCCAATTGTTTAGATCTAGTTTTATTTTTTTGGAAAGTGTTTTGTAGTTATGTTCGTATAATTCCTGTATTTGTTTTGGTAGATAGATTCCTAAGTATTTTATATTGTCTAGGGTGATTTTAAATGGTGTTTCTCTTTCTAATTCTTGCTGCTCTAATGTGTTGGAAATATATAGAAATGCTGATGATTTATGTGCATTTATTTTGTATACTGCGACTTTGCTAAAGTTGTTGATTATTTATACTAGCTTCTTAGTTGATTCTCTAGGATTTTTTAAGTAGACCATCATATCATCTGCAAAGAGTGATAGCTTAGTTTCCTCCTTGCCTATTTTAATACCTTCAATTTCTTTTCCTTCTCTAATTGCTACTGCTAGTGTCTCTAGTATAATGTTAAATAAAAGAGGAGATAATGGGCACCCTTGTTTCATACCTGATCTTATTGGAAAGGCTTCTAATTTATCCCCATTGCATATGATGCTTGTTGATGGTTTAAGATATATACTGTTTATTATTTTTAGGAAAGAACTTTCTATTCCTATACTTTCTAGTGTTTTCAGTAGGAATGGGTGTTGTATTTTGTCAAAGGCTTTTTCAGCATCTGTTGAGATAATCATGTGATTTCTGTTTGTTAGTTTGTTGATATGGTCAAATATGTGGATGGTTTTCCTAATGTTGAACCATCCTTGTATTCCTGGTATAAATCCCACCTGATCATGGTGGATGATCTTCTTAATTACTTGCTGGAGTCTCTTTGCTAGTATTCTATTTAAGATTTTTGCATCTATGTTCATTAAGGAGATTGGTTTGTAATTTTCTTTCTCTGTTTTTGATCTGCCTGGCTTTGGAATCAGTACCATATTTGTGTCATAAAAGGAGTTTGGTAAGATTCCTTCTTTGCTTATTATATCAAATAATTTGTATAGTATTGGGATTAATTGTTCTTTGAATGTTTGATAGAATTCACTTGTGAATCCATCAGGTCCTGGTGATTTTTTCTTAGGGAGTTCTTTAATGGCCTGTTCAATTTCTTTTTCTGATATTGCATTATTTAAGTATTCTATTTCTTCTGCTGTTAATCTAGGTAATTTATATTTTTGCAAATATTCATCCTTATCACCTAGATTGTTAAATTTATTGCTATGTAATTGGGCAAAATAGTTTTTAATGATTGCCTTAACTTCCTCTTTATTAGAGATGAGGTCTCCTTTTTCATCTTTGATACTATTAATTTGGTTTTCTTCTTTCCTTTTTTAATTAGATTAACCAATACTTTGTCTATTTTATCTGTTTTTTCAAAATACCAGTTTCTGGTCTTATTTATTAATTCAATAGTTCTTTTACTTTCAATTTTATTAATTTCTCCTTTGATTTTTAGTATTTCTAATTTAGTTTTTATCTGAGGATTTTTAATTTGTTCATTTTCTAGTTTTTTAAGATGCATGCCCAATTCATTAACCTCTGCCCTCCCTAATTTGTTAATATATGCACTCAGTGATATAAATTTTCCTCTTAGAACTGCTTTGGCTCATCCCATAAGTTTGGGTAAGATGTCTCATCACTGTCATTGACTTCAATGAAATTATTGTTTCTGTGATTTGTTCTTTCACTAAATTATTTTGGATAATCATATTATTTAATTTCCAATTAGTTTTTGGTTTGCCTCTTCATGTATTCTTACTAATAACTATTTTTATTGCATTATGATCTGAGAAGATTACATTTATTATTTCTGCTTTTTTGCATTTGTTTGCCATGTTTCTGTGCCCTATTACATGGTCTATCTTTGTGAATGTTCCATGTGCTGCTGAAAAGAAGGTGTATTCCTTTTTGTCTATATTTATATTTCTCCAAATATCTATTAACTCAAATTTTTCTAGGCTTTTGTTCACCTCTCTTATCTCTTTCTTATTTATTTTTTGGTTTGATTTATCTAGATCTGATAGAGGAATGTTCAGGTCCTCCACTAGTATGGTTTTGCTATCTATTTCATCCTTGAACTCCACTAGCTTCTCCTTTAGAAATTTGGAAGCTATTCAGTTTGGTGCATACATATTGAGTACTGATATTTCTTCATTGTTTATACTGCCTTTTATTAGGTTGTAGCAACCTTCCCTATCTCTTTAACCTTATCTATTTTTACTTTGGCTCTGTCAGAGATCATGATAGCCACCCCTGCCTTCTTTTTCTCATTTGAAGCCCAAAAGATTTTGCTCCATCCTCTCATTTTCATTCTATGTCTGTCTGTCTGTCTGTCTAATATGTGTTTCTTGTAAACAACATATGGTTGGATTTTGGTTTCTAATCCACTCTGCTATTTGCTTCTGTTTTATGGGTGAGTTCATCCCATTTACATTCAGAGTTATAATTATCAACTCTGCATTCCCAGACATTTTGATTCTCTCTCCTAGTCCTGTTCTTTCTTCTTTCACTGTTTCCTTCTATACCAGTGTTTTGTTTTTAATCAGTTCCTATAATCCCCTACCTTGTTGTACTTCCCTTTCTCCCCCCTCCTTTCTTATTCCCCTCTTATTGTTCTTTAAAGCCACGCGGTGCTCCCCCCTAAGCCTTCTCCCTCCCTAGTATTGCTTCCTTCCCCACCAGTCCCTCTGTTACCCTTCTACTTCTTTATAGGGCGTGAATCAATTTTCTGCCCCTATGGATCTGATTGTTCTTCTCTAAGTTGATTTCAATGCACTTAAGTATTGAATATTCCCTCTCTCTAACCTCTTTACCCTTACAATGTATTGTTATTTTTCCCCTGTTGATCCCATGTGCTTCTTTATGGAATATAAATTTATTCCTTTTTGTTTGCTTTCCTTTTTTTCTTATTGTTATCTTTTCCCCCCTAGTTTTGTATATATTTAAACATACATACATACATACATACATATATATATTTATATATCTTTTGACATTTCATCCTATACAGTTAGTCCCTGTTCCCTCTATGTAAACTTCTAGTTACCCTGTTGGTAATAATAATTTTTAATATTTGCCAATACCCTCTTTTCTTCTTGGGATATAAATTGATTGAATTTGTTGTGTCCCTTAAAGAAAAGAATTTTTTCTCCTCCCCCATTCTCTTAATTACCTTATGTTGATTCTCTTGAGTTCTGGGTTTGGGCAGCAAACTCTCTGTTTAAGTCCGGTTTTTTCTTGATGAATGTTTGGAAGTCCTCAATTTTATCAAATGACTATACTTTCCCCTGTAATAATATAGTTAGTCTTGCTGGATAGTTGATTCTTGGTTGTAGCCCCAGTTCTCTTGCTTTCCGGAATATTGTGCTCCATGCCTTCCAGTCCTTCAATGTAGATGCAGCCAGATCCTGTGTTATCCTAACTGTGGTTCCCTGATATCTGAATGACTTCTTTTTAGCAGCTTATAATATTTTTACCTTGGTCTGGTAGTTTTTTAATTTGGCTATAATATTCCTGGAAGTTGTCAGTTATGGATTAAATGTAGGAGGTGATCTGTGGATCCTGTCAATTTCCACTTTTCCTTCTTGTTCAAGAATTTCTGGGCAATTTTCTCTGATAATTTCTTGTAAAATGCTATCTAAACTTTTTCTTTTATCATGATGTTCTGGTAAACCAATAATTCTTAAGTTATCTCTTCTAGCTCTGTTCTCCAGATCTTTGGTTGAATCAATGAGGTGTTTCATATTCTCCTCAAATTTTTCATGTTTTTTATTTTGGTTAATATATTCTTGCTGCCTTGTGAAGTCATTTTCTTCTAGTTGTTGAGTTCTGTTTTTTAAAGACTGAATTTCATCCCTGGCTTTTTGGTCATCCTTCTCTTTCTGGTCCGATTTTCTTTGTAGATCATCTTTTGCCTTCTTTGCTTCATTTTCAAGCTGGCCAATTCTGGCTTTTAATACTTTATTTTCTTGTTTTAGCTCATGTATTTCCTTTTTCAAATTGTCTTCAGCCTCTCTTGATTTTTTTTGAGTTCCTGAAGTTCTTGAATTAATTGAGTTTTTTGGTTTTTTTTTTTAATATAAACCCTTAATTTCGGTGTATTGTCTCATAGGTGGAAGAGTGGTAAGGGTGGGCAATGGGGGTCAAGTGACTTGCCCAGGGTCACACAGCTGGGAAGTGGCTGAGGCCGGGTTTCAACCTACGACCCCCTGTCTCTAGGCCTGACTCTCACTCCACTGAGCTACCCAGCTGCCCCAATTGAGTTTTAAATTCTTGAGTTAATTGAATTTTGAGATCTTCCAAAGCCTGTGTCCAGTTCACTGGAACTACTTCCTCTTCTTCTATTTCTGTTTCATTTGCTCTCTTTTCACTTCCTTGAAAGAAGCTGTCAATTGTCATTTCTTTTCTCTTTTTCTGTTGCTTGCTCATGTTTTCCCCCCTTCCTTGTTCTGCTAATTTGAGCAGCTATATTTAATGATCTTTGATAAAAGATCTTCCCTCCAGGGGTAAGTTACTTTCTCTACCCTTGGAAGCCTTCTTGTCTGTCCAATTGTTGGGATTAAATCTGTATGGATTGGATTAGTTTGCCCTGAGGCTAAAACCTCAAAGCCTTGAGGGGAGGGAAAAACAAACAAACAACCAAAAAAACCCCCCAAAAGGTGGGGTGACAAGAAGGAGCGGTTTTTTTGCTGAACTGAGCTCTCCAGCAGTGGGGTCCCCCTGCACTATCCACTGTGTTGATCTTGTTTTCTTTCCTCTTGAAACCCTGTGTTCTCTATCTCGGTATGAGGAAGCCAAGCTGTCTGCCCTCTGGGGTTTGGCTCTCTATAAGCCACCATCTTCTGGGCTTTTTTTGCTGTGTTTCTCCGGTTTTCTCCTCCAGTCACCTCTCCAGTGTCTGTGTTTGACTCCCTGAGTCCTATGCCAGCAACGCCCTCTCTCCCGACCGGTGCACCCACCAGCCCTGAGATTTCCCAGGCAGCTGGAGACTCCACACAGCACCTGGGGGAGGTGTCTTGGGATCCTGGGATTCCCCTTCTGTGCCCTCAGTCCCAACAGTTCAAGTATTGAAGCCTTTTTCTTGGCGTACCTCTTTAGTTGTGCTGCAGTAGGGTTCCCCCTGCTCTGTCCCATTCTTAGATTCGGTCCTCTTTCTTCTCGAAGCACATAGTTTTCTATCTCAGTGCGTAAGGGTGTGGAGGTTTTAAGATTCGCTCCATCTACGCCGCCATCTTACCGGAACTCCCCTCGTATTAGCTTTTAAACTTCTTGAAGGCAGAGACTATCTTTATTTTCATTTATATTTATATCCTCGGTTCTTACCACAGGTCTGGCACATCATGGCACTTAATAAATATTTATTGACTTATTGACAGGCTTGAAGGAAGGCAGGGAAACCAGGAGGCAGAGATGAGGAGGGAGAGAGATCCAGGCATGGGCCAACCACTGAAAATATCCAGAATTAAGAGATAGATTAGAGAAATAATTCCAAGAGGATGGTGACCGATGACTTAACGTCCCGGAGGGGTGGTTTGTGCTTTAGGGAAGGGCTCAGAGAAGATGATTTCTGAACTCTTTTCCCATATGGAGCCACTGTAATTCCAAGATGAGGAAGTATAACTGGGTGGAGAGAGCCCTGCAAGAGGAACTCTTCCCAAGATGGAAATCTGGGGATTCAACTTCTAGGCGGGGGAATTTGGTTCTTCTACTCCTCCTCTTGGTGGAGTGTAAGTTGGGAGGTGGTTGTCAAGGTGTCAAATTCAATTTTTTTTTCTGACATAGCCAGGACCCAAGTCAGGAAGAAGAATAAAAATATAATGGCAAGATTAAAAACAAAAAATAAGTCACATAATCTCACCATTGGCTTATCATGTGATAAAAACGTGATATACTTGACTACCAGCTTGATGTGAATCAGTGTCAATGAGACAACCCAGTCTTAAATCTTTTTATAAGTTTCGTGTTCAGGATAAGAGGTGACAGGCCAACTGTCTTGTTCAGTTCTCACCCAGAGCACTCTGGATATTTCTCAGCACTATATAGAATACACATTAACAAGGGAGAGCAAGGTGGCTCAGTGGGTGGAGAGCCAGACCCAGAGAAAGGAAGTCCTGGGTTCAAGTTTGACCATTTCCTAGCTGTGTGACCCTGGACAAATCACTTAACCCCCATTGCCTAGCCCTTTGTGCTCCTCTGTCTTGGAACCAATACACAGTACCAATTCTAAGAAATGGTAGGTTTTTTTTCGTGTGTGTGTGTGTGTGTGTGTGTGTGTGTGTGTGTTTTAAAAAGAAATTGACAGTTAAAGTGTATCCAGAAGTTTATCACTAGGAAAAAGACATTCAAAAATAGGTCTTGGGAGGGACAGTTTAAAGAGAGGTGGAGAAGGGACTCCATCAGTTTGTTTCTCCCCATCATAGACACAGCCTTCAAAAGGAAGAGAGGCTCATACTCCCTTCCTTCCTCCCTCTTGTTCATCAATCTGCCTCCTTTGTACATGTCCCTGGGCTCCAAGTACCTGTGCCAGACTCATGGGTAAGTGCCTGCCATGCGCCAGACCACTGCAATACAGATTAGGGATTAAAAAATGCCAAAGGGAGACAGGTCCCAGCCTCTCTCTGTACCTTACCTTCATTGGGTCCCACTGCTGGCCAGTGGCAGGCAAGGCTGGCTTTAACAAAACAAACTTTGGGGGAAAGGAAGGGGACACAATAGCTAGTTTCAAGTCCTGCAAAGGCTATCGGACAAAAGATGGATTGGAGTTGTTCTGTTTGGTCCCAGAGGGAGAAACTAGGAGCAGAGCGATATTTCAGAGAAACTTTCTGAGGGAAGAGTTTTCTACAGTAAGAAGCAGGGCTGTCCATCCATGACACTTGAGGTATTTTACTGGAACAATAGCTTCCAGGATCCAGGGGACCTGCTTTTGTTGTTGTTCAGTCATTTTTGTGACCCCACTGGATATTTTCTCAACAAAGATCCTGGAGTGGTTCGCCATTTCCTTCTCCAGTTCATTTTACAGATTAGGAAACCAGGGCCAACAGGATTAAATGATTTGCCCAGGGACACACAGCTAGGGAGTATCTGAGACCAGATTTTAATTCAGGTCCTCCTTGACTGCAGAGCCAACACTCTCCATCTGCTGAGCCACCAAGATGTGACTTGCTAGAAGGGAAAATAAAATCTTAGAGCAAATTCCTGTGTTGGGTGAGAAAGCTGGGCTGAGTGACCTCTGCTGGCCCTTCCAGCTCTAAGAGTAGATACATTTCCATTCACCTCTGACCACTGAGCAAACTCATCCATCACAGGAAGGTAGGATTTGATCTCAGAGTTGTCACTGTAATTACGGAAGAAGAAAAAGAAGAGGTGTGGATATTCTTTGTACATTGTGAAAACTAATTACTTCAATGCAAACATTAGTTGGAAGCTGGAAACCTACTGAAGGATTTTATTGCCTCTCCCTTTCCTTCTCTCATTTCCTCTACACCCAGCCCCATCTTTCTTTCCCATCAAATCTCCAATGTTGACAAATGAGGGTGTAGTAAGCCTTCTGGGTCAAGTTCCCCAGATCTCAGCTGAGAGAAGCTCTAAGGTAGTGTGTCCTGGGCACCACACGTAGCCCTGGAACTGGGGACTTCTGCTTAAAAGTTTTCTCTGGCCATATACTTGGTAAGTAAAGCTAGACCATTTTTAAGGACATAAGAATGAGCACATTGAGTCCCACCCCCGCCCCCACCCCAGTTCTCCCACCCAGACTGATGTTTAATTCCTGAAAATGTTTATGGACCAAGAACCACGCACTGGAGGGCAGGGATGTCTTGCCTACCAACAACTTCAGGACTTATTGCTATCCAGATGAAACATCTACATTTTCTTTATTTGTCATTAATGAATCTGTCTAAAACTTTTAAACACAGAAGACTACCATCTAATCACTGCCCTCTCTGATTTAGAATGAACTTCTTATTAGTTCAGTACTACTGACTGGGCTATGAATAACCTTGGCAGTCTTATCACTTTTAACATAAATATTTATAGCATGAAGGGGCAGCCAGGTGGCTCAATGGATTGAGAGCCAGGCCTAGAGATAAGAAGTCCTAGGTTCAAATCTGCTGTCAGACATTTTTAGCTGGGTGACCCTGGGCAAGTCACTTGACTCCAACTGCCTAACCTTGCCAATTTTCTGCCTTGGAACCAATACTTGGTACTGATTCTAAGATGCAAGGTAAGTTAAAAAAATAAATAAAATATTCATAGTATGACAATTTCTATGCTTTTTCCCTCCATTTCATATTATTTTTCTAAATCAGAGTGACTAAATCAGAGGTGTATCAGAAAGATCAACTGAATTCAAAAGAAAAAAATTCAAAGACCTTGGTTGAAATCCCCTCTCTGCCATCTACTCTCTGTTTACTTCAAGTAAATCACTTTATATTTCTGGCTCTCAGTCTCTTCATCTATAAAATGTTGAGGTTGACTGAAAGGATCTCTGAAGGGCAGTTAGATGGCACAGTGGATAGAGCACTGGTCCTGGAGTCAGGAAGACCTAAGTCCAAATCCAGCTAGCTGTGTAGCTTTGGGCAAACCACTTAACCCTGTTTGCCTCAGTTTCCTCATTCTATAAATGAGCTGGAGAAGGAAATGGGCAAACTACTCCAGTATCTCAGCCAAGATAAACCCCAAATGGGATCATGAAGAGTTGGAGACAACCAAACAACAAAGTCCTTTCCAAGTTCTGTGGTATCCTTTTGTCCTTTGGCAAAAATCAGGTATCCCTTCTATACCCATTGAATCTTGGACTCTAATCAGTTAATCAGTCAATCAATAAACATTTATTAAACAACTGCTATGTTTATTATTTTTTAATTTATTTTTGTACACGGGGGCCTGGGCATAGCAATGTCTGAGTCAAGGCACTATGCTAGATAAAGACAAAACTGAAATAGTCCCTGCCCTCAGGATGTACCACTGGAGAGATAACAAGTCTAGGGAGAGAAATATAAAAATAAGTATAATATAATGGTTTAGGAGATGACTTCTAGGAGTTGGGGGATCAGAAAAGACTTCATTTTCTTTGCAGCATTTCAGTTGATCCTTGAGGAAAATGGGATATTGTAAGAGTCAGATGTGATGACAGATGATGTACATTCCAGGCATGGGGACAAGCCTGTGTCAAAGCATGGAGATGGGGATGGAGGGTTATTTAGGGATATTTTTGAGAAAAATGCAAGAAGGAACAGAGAGCCCCACATTTAGCAAATCTAACTCCAGGGTTGATTGAGAGCATATAAACTACTGGTGGTACAAATATCTAAAAAAGATACAAGGAGAAATAAACTAAAAAAATTCACTGTCACCTCAGTCTCAATGTTGGTTTGGGCATTGAGAGGCAAAGGAGCATACACAACAGTCCCAGACTTATCCAGAATTGTAGATTGATTATGAGTGACTCGTAGAGGGTTAGCACTGTTTTATTTAATTACCAAAAACTATTTTTAATAATCTTAAAAACTAACTCAGATGAGACCTGAAAAGGAAAGAACAGAGGGAGTATGAGACTGAAGATCTCTATTATATTCAGTTGCTTTTCTTTTCAAGTACATATTACCTTTAATATTTAAGTCTCATAGCTATTCTTTATTTCTATTTATACTTAGGAGTAAATACGGAACTTGAGTCCTTTCTGAAAGCACCCATCTAGTCCCCAGGCTCTATAGAAAAAAAAATAACAGTACTGAGTAAACAAGATAAGGGTGCCCACAGGGGATGGGAGCATTCCTTTTATGTTTGAGGCTATACTTAGGGATGTCTGCCACCATTTTCTTGGCAGAGTCAAAAAATGTCAAAAGTGGCCAAGACATACCCAGGCCAAGATGGTGGATTAGAGGCAATTCAGTTGAACTCTCCTAAAATTCCCCTCCAATAATGCCTCCAATAAAATATGGAATAGCAGAGTCAGCAAAGGTCAGGGTGAGACATTTTTCCAGCCCAAGAAAACTTAGGAGGTTGACAGAAATTTGTAATACTGGGGTGGAAGCTTGTCCAGAGTCCACAGGCATGGCCAGATGCTGCAGCAGCAGCAGCAACAATTTTGGGAGCTCTCAGCCAAGAGGCAATAAAAGAATTGGATAACTGGTCAGAAAAAGATTACAGGGGACCCTTTGTTGGCACTTATTGGCAACTTTATTGCCTACACTCAGTCCTGAATCATTTTTCCAGGATGGAGAGAAGTGCTGGTAGTTTGTCACAAAGGAGCATGGGCCTTGGTTGAAATTCTAAGGCAAAAAGTAGCTATAGTACTTGTGGCTACAGAGAACCAGGGTCCTTTCCTGGGTAAAGATTAGAATGCAGAAGAGGAGAACAGTGACCATACCCCTTCTAGGATCACTCCACCCTGGAAGCAACAAAAACTTGCAGCTTTTAAATAGAAGCATGAAAAAGCCTGAAACATGGGACATTGCTTCCCCACCCCAAAATGAGCAAAGCCCAACTTTAACATAAAGTTCAAAGTCAAGAAATAAGCTGGGAAAATGACCAAACGACAAAAAAATAATTTTATCACAAAAAAGCTACTATGATGGTAGGAAGACCAAGATATAAACTCGGAAGATGATAATGTGAAAACAGCTATAAATGAAGTTTCAAAGAAAAATGCAGATTGAACCCAAGCTCAACAAGAGTTCTCAGAAAAGTTAAAGAAAGAAATAAGGTAATAGAGGAAAATTAGGAAAAAAAATGAGAATTAAAAAAAAAATAAAAATACATGATGCAAGAAAACTATGGAAAGAGAACTAATGGCTTTTTAAAAGTGTCACCAACCCCCCTTCCCCATGCACACATACACATACATGTGCATGCAAAATCCCTTTTAAAAACTGAATTGATCTAATGGTAAAAGAGGCACATAAAAGAACTTTTTTAAAAATAGAACAGGTCAAATGGAAAAGGAGATACAAAATCTCACTGAAGAAAATAATTTTTTAAAATTACAACTGGGCAAGTGGAAGTTAATGATTCCATGAGACATTAAGAAACAATAAAACAAAGTCAAAGGAATAAAAAAATAGAAGAATATGTGAAATATCTCACTGGAAATACAACTGACACGAAAAATAGATCATAGAGAAACAATTTAAGAATTAGCCATGATCAGAGAAAGAGCCTAAATATCAAATTTTTAAAAATTATCAAGAAGAGCTACCAAAAATATCTTCTATCCTGAGTAAAATGGAAACTGAAAGAATTCATCACTCATCTCCTGAAAGAGATCCCAAAATGAAAACTCTCAGAAACATTACAGCCAAATTCCAAAGTTCCCAGCCCCAAAAAGAAAATATTTCAAGCAATCATAAAGAAACAATTTAAATATCAAAGAGCCACAGTCAAGATCATATAAGATTTTAGAAGCTTCTATGTTAAAGGGACAGAGTGCTTGGAATAAGATACTCCAGAAGGCAAAGGAGCTATGATCACTTAAAAAGATTTTCAAGCATTCCTGATGAAAAGACAAGAGCTGAATAGAAAGTTTGACATTCAAACACAAAACTCAAGAGAATCATAAAAAGGTTCATATAAAAGAGTAATCATAAATGTCTCAAAAAAATTAAACAACTTACATTCCTATATGGGAAGATGATACAGGTAACTCCTAAAAACTTTATCATTATTAGGGCAGTTAAAAGAAGTTTACATAGATAGAGGGCATGAATATGAGTCAATTATGTTGGAATGGTCTTGCCGAAAAATTAAGAGATAAGAAGGAGGGATGCATTAGGAGAAGAAAGAAGTGAGAGGTAGAATGGGGAAAATTTTCTCACATAAAAGAGACATGTAAGGAAGAGTTTTTACAATGAAGGGGGAAATGGGTGGTGGTGGCAATACTTGAATCTCACTCAAATCAGAATTGGTTCAAAGCAAAAAGAATATATATAAATAATATAAATAATCTGTTGGTTATAGAAACCTATTTTACACAGTAGGGAAATAGGAGGAGAAGGAATAAGAGAAGGAGGTGGGGAATGATAAAAGGGAGGACATATTAGGGACAGTGGTTAGAAGCAAAATAGATTTTTGGGAAAGGGTAGGATTAAAAAAAGAGCAAGAAGAAGAAACAAGAAAATGGGATGGAGGGGAAAACACAATAATCATAACTGTGAATGTGAATGGAATGAATTTACTCATAAAACAGAAGCAGGTAGCAGAATGGATTAGAAACTAGAATCTAGCAATATGTGGTTTACGAGATACATATTTAAAACAGAAAGACACACAGAGTTAAAATAAAGGACTGAAGCAAAATCTAGTATTCTTTAGATAAACTAAAAAAAAAAAAAGACAGGGATAGCAATCATGGTCTTAGACAAAACAAGAGTAAAAATAAACCTAATTAAAAGGGATAATCAGCAATATCAAACTTTTACTACAGATTTCTCTGATAAAGGCTTAATTTACTTACTAGTATGAAACTGAGTTAAATTTGTAAAATTAAGAGCACTTTCCCAGTTGACAAAAGGTAAAAGTTTATAAACAGAGAGTTTTCAGAAGAAATCAAAACTATCTATAGACATAAGAAAATGCTCTAATTCCCTATTGATTAGAGAAGGACAAATTGAAACAATTCTGGGGTACCATTTCATGCCTACCAAAAATTGCAAATTTTGGAGGAGATGAGGGAAAAATAAGTGGAGTAGAGAATTAGTCCCATCATTCTGTAAAACGATTTTGAAGTAGGCTCAAAGGGATATAAAATCGTGCATACCCTTTGATCCAGCACCACTACTACTACTAAGTCTGGATCCCAAAGAGACCAAAGAAAAAGGAAAAGGGTCTATATGTACAAAAATATTTAGAGTGATTCTTTTTGAAGTGGCAAAGAATTAGAAGTCGAGGGGATGTTCATCAGTTGAGGAATAGCTGAACAAGTTGTAGCATATGATTGTGATGGAGTACTATTGTGCTATAAGAGATAACAAAGGGAATAGTTTCAGGAAAATGTGGCAAGACCTATATAAACTGATGCAAAATGAAGTAAGCAGAACTTGGGGATCATTGTGCAGAGTAATAGCAATGTTGTAATAATGATCAACTGTGAAAGACTTGGCCATTCTGATCCAATGACCATATAATGATCCAAGGCCATTCTGATCTTGACCATATAATGATCCAAGACAATTCTAAAGGACCCATAATGAAAAAATGCTATCTACCTCCAGAGAGAGAATCAATGAACTCTGAGTGTAAATTGTATCATTTTCTTTTTTTTTCTTGTTTTTTTTTTAAAGTATGGCTAATATATAATTATATATAATTATATAACATATAATATAATATAATGTTTTGCATGATTTTACATGTATAATTAAAATCATATTTACATTCTCAGTGTTTGTGGAAGAGGGTGTGAGAGAGAATTTGGAGCTCAAAACTAAAAAAAAAAAGTTAAAAGTAAATGATAATTTAAAAAAATAAAACAAAGTGGGTAAGATATGCCATTTCCTATGTTTTCTTTTCCCTAAAGGGTAATTGTTATGGTGCTAGAAGGAATCTCAGTAAGTAGTCCAATTCATTCATTTTTAAGAGGAGAAAATGAAGCCCAAATTGGATATGACTTGCCCCAAGTCACATAGCTAAATAGCAGAGCTAAAATTTGAACTCTGTCCCTATAATTCTAAAACTAGTCCCGTTTCTAATGTTGGCATAATGCAATGGACAGCCCATTTGTGGAAGTGGAGAGAATTTTTTCTGATGGGAAAGTGGAAGCACATGGGCACAGGGGCAAAACTCCAAAGGAAAAGTGCTCTTGGACCTGAATGCCCTCCTGATCCTAGCTCAGATAAGTGCCACACACCTGGGCAAAAGTAGAATCCATTCCCACAAGTAATCACCATGTCTGTTAACAGGTTGGTGGAAGATCTACATTTAGAAACATCACAGCAAACCTGGGCAGGCTGCCCATCTCTCCCAAGCATAATGGCAATGCCTAATATTTATGGACCAGAGCCTTCACCAGGTGAAGGAGGAATGAACCCGATAGAATGAATTAGTAGGTATTTGAACTAGCCACAGAACAGCAAATATTTACTCAAGAAGGAGGCCAATGGAATCAACATTTTAATAGTCAATAAATAAAACTGAACCCTCTCCTACCCTCCACTAGCCTTTTTCCTCATCATCATCAAAGGCTTCCCACCCCCCACCCCCACTTCTTTTGGCAGTACCTGCTACGGTTACCTAAGCCACCTGGGCTACAGAGACAGAACATATGGGGAATGCTACCCCAAGCTGAGGTGAACATAATTTGCTTAATTTTCAGTAGAGATCAGAGGACTGTGATGTCTCAGTGTAGCCTCTAAATTCCCCAGAGAGCCTATGAACTCCCACTGCACTTGCAGAGTAGGATTTGTTCCCTTCTAAGGCCAGGGATTGATTCCAAGAACCTTTGGGTCATACTGCAAGCCTAAGGTGGGATTTTTAGAATGGCAATGCAGGGCTAATAATGTCCAGAGATTTTTCACTGGCTAAAATACAGCACCAAACCAACAGGGGCTTTGCTGTCCACAGTTATCCATAGGAAAGGCAGGAATGCTGGCTAAGTGGGTTCTGAATGAAGACCTTGCTCACTTTTCTTAACTTTTGTTCTGACTCAAATCTATTTGCATGTCAAGCCAGAGAAATTTAAGAGCGGCTAACCCTCAGTAGGTGAGTTGTCTGAAGCAGAGGACTGCAATCTCTGAGACATAGGATTAAAGAAGACTTAATCTTAGCCTAGAATTACTCTGCATTGCTTTTATCATCTGGGTCTGGTGGGTATGTCTAAAAAGCTATCCACCTGATTTTATTAGAGGAAAAAAAAAATCCAGCCACTCACAGTATCCTAGCAGATTGGAGCTGAGATAGCTGGCAGATGGTCTTGAAAAGATGCAGCTTATGAACTGGCATCAGAGAGCAATGTTCAACAAAACTACATTCCCAGAAGCCACAGTAGAACTGTCTAAAACCAGGAGAGCAATACCAAACATAGACAATTGTGCCCAGCAACTGCTATAAGAAGAGCAGATCAATACTCAGTGAAGACTGTGTGCCCAGCAATCACTGAAAGGATAAAAGGGACCAGATAAGCAATGCACCCAGGGAAGAGATCACATCAGGAAGCATAGAGAGCACACCTAGAGAGATCTGTATGATGATACTGCTGCAAGACACTAGTCTTCTTGGACTTCGGTAGCCCTGGAGGCTCAGGTCCTATACAAGTTTCCTGGTCACATGTGACCACTAATGCATGATACATTTTCCCCACTGATCATAAAAAAATGATGATTTGGATAAATAAAAAGTATACACAGGGCAATACAATGAAATTTCTTTTTTCCAGGACATATTCTTTAAAAAAAAAATTGTTTCACTTTTTCTGTGAACAAAAATCAGTTTCCTCTCCTCCCATCTCTCTCTCTCCCATTGGAATAAAACTCTTGTACCAAAAAATATGAAATCAAGCAAAACAAATTCTCTCATTGACCAGCTACTCTCTCTCTCTCAAAAAAAATATATATATGCATTATATATATATATACACATATATATATATATCCCATTCAAGGTAACATAATTTAAAAAGTAAAATATACTTCAGGTTGGGGGTTCAAGAAAGGTCTTGTGTAGGAGGAGCTGGTGCCTGATCTGTTCTTTGAAAGAAGCTGGTGAGTCTAAAGGGAAGAAGCATGTAGGGGAACCTGACTATTCAGCATGTCCCAGATTTCCAGCTTACCTCCCTATTTCAAAGAATTCCCCCTTGGACGAGACTGCAGCCTCTTCTTTGGCTTAGACTTCATTTTGTTTCCATTTATGGGAAATATTCTTTTCTGTCCTAATGTATATATCTTCTCCAGTTTCTGTTTGCTATTTCTTTGGATAAATGACCTTCCTTGCTAGTCACTATTTGTAATGATATTTTGAGCAAGTAGCATTTTGTGGGGAGGAGTCAAACCAGCAAGTGTAAGCTTGAGGTTTCCTCCTTATTCCTTAGTCCAGTGATGGGCAAACTACAGCTCGGGGGCCAGATGTGGCCCCCTGAAATGTTCTAACCAGCAGCATGACATTATTCCTCATCTGAAAATATAATGAGTAGGATACAATACATTGAAACTTCAAAAGAGTTGCCTTAGAAACAGACTGACAGATGAGCATTTCCTTTCCTTTGGCACCCTCTTTAAAAAGTTTGCCCATCACTGCCTTAGTCAATAGTGACCAAGGAAGGGGATTTTTTTTTTTTTTTGTGAACCAAGCATGCCCCTCAACTAGTAATATTCAGTGAAACCAATGTCATTCTTCTACATAGAAGGTATAGCTTGATGCCCCCAGAGACAGCTAATTGGCACAATGGAAAGAATGCTGGATCTAAAGTCAGTGTAAAGTCAGGAAACCCAACTTCAAACACTAACTCCCTATGTGACCTTGGGCAAGTCCCTTAACTTTTTTCTGCCCAGTCTTTTCAATTGAAAAATTGTTGTTTAGTTATTTCAGTTTTGTCCAACTCTTTGTGACCTCATTCTTGGCAAAGAGATTAGAGTGATTGGTCATTTCTTTCTCCATCGCCTTTTACTGATGAGGAAACTGAGGCAGGCCGGGTTGAATGACTTGCCCAGGGTCACACAGTGAAGATTCTGGAGTTGTTTGTCATTTCCTTCTCCAGCTCATCTGACAAATGAGGAAACTGAGGCCAACAGGGTGAAATGACTCGCCCAGAGTCACCCAGCTGGTAAGTGTCTAAGGCCAGATTTAAACTCAGAAACATGAATCTTCTTGGTTCCAAGCAGAGTGTTCTATTCATTGCATCTCTAGCTGCTCCTCAATTGTAAAATAGAGATGATGGCAAAACCCCTTCCACCTAGGGCTATTATGAAGATCAAATGAGATAATGTTTGTAAAGGGCTTAGCAAGTGAGGGTGTGATAATTAGATTAAATCTACCCTTCCCATCTTTAGATTTAATCACCAAAGGTGAAAACATCTCCATTTAAACCACAGCTTGGGTGGTCTGTAACCCACATGTATTAGAATGAGTGACAAATCAGAATTGACTGACTGCCTCGTGGGCAGTCCTAAGAAAAGCATCTGATGTGATTGGACACATAAACTAAGAGGAGGCCACAGGAAGTGACAATAAACAAACCCTTTAAAAGAGTTCAGTGATTTCAGCTGCGCTCTTCTGGTTTGTGTCTTGGACCTGAAGGAGCTCTTCTGGTTCGTGACTGGACTTAGAAGAGGTCTGGAGCTGGTGAGACTGTTCCACATGGTGAGTGTTAAGACTGAATCTTCCTGAACTTCTCTTAAGGAACTTCCCTTTCAAAGAGACTCTGTAACTGAAGCTTTTGCTTCATTCTCCTCTGGGCCTCTGAGTTTTGGGCCTTGGGATCAAGGTCGGATTTCCCTCAGCTGAGGGTTAATTGGATCTACCTGGATTGAACTAGGGGATCACAGCAAATAACCTACTGTGTTAGGTTACTTATCCTATCTTATCCTTTCTCTTATTTCCTTATTTCTTCTTCCTCTTCTCATTTGTAAATAAATTTTCCATAAAAGGCATTTTAACTTGAGATTATTCTTTAATTGGGGATTGATAATTGTTCAATCCTCTGACGACCAAACCTTTTAATATTTACCCAATAAAAACCTCTTATCCCCTTTTTAAGGGTCACATAGAAGGTATATAATCAATGTTTATTCCCTTCCCTCTTCTCCCTTCTCCCGTACCTTCAGGACAGAGCAGCCAGACGTGGCCTTTGGTCTTGTTCCTGCGAGGCACGTAACACAGTCTTCCCTGGAAAGCAGGGGGCAAGACTTCAGATATCCATTGATGTCTCCTATGAATCACATTTATACAATTCACGTGCACAGGTGAAACCTAGATGGGTAACACACACACGTGTGTGTATATATGTAATGTGCATATACATGCACATATATTTGTATTAATTTGAATTAATATTATCATAGATCAGTCAGGAGGTGCAAAAGATAGAGTCCTGGGTCTGCAGTCAGGAAGACTCCTCTTCAGGAGTTCAAATCCAACCTCAGAAGCTTCCTAGCTGTGTGACTCTGGAAAAGTCACTCAATCTTATTTGCCTCCGTATCCTCATCTATAAAATGAGCTGGAGAAGAATAATGGCAAACCCATGTCTTGTCGAGTGTCTTTGCCAAGAAAATCCCAAACAGTTTCACGAAGAGTTGGTCATGGCCAAAAAATGACTAACCAACAACCCCGTCGATGTTATTCCTCTCCCTGCCAGTATAATGTAAGCTCTTTGAGGGTGGGGACCAATTTCATTTTGATCTTTGCAACCTCCTGAAGTGGGGAGAAATTGCCGAAGCTCCCTCTCTCCCATCATAGTAGGTGGATCTTCTTTGGTAAACTTATGGAGACATGGGCAAGGGTGAGTAATGATGGATGGGATGCAATCTATGTAATTGGAAAGGATCCATGGCAGCACATATCCACCAGAATACTTAAGTGATCGCAGGACCTAGCTCTTTCGCGCATAATGAATGTTTAATAAATGCTTACTGAATAATATTGAATGTGAACTTTTGTGTACCATCATGGAGATTAATAAACTTAATTTTTGCCCCAAAATATGCAGAGTTAATTGCCCAAGAAGAAGAGATTGGTAAAGGAGAATGCATTAGTCTTTATACCATCATCATCAGAGTCTCAGAGTTAGAAGAAACTTCTCTAGACATCTAGATCAACTCAGAGATGAAAAAAAAATCCCCTCTATAACAAATGCAACATATGGTCAATTTAACCTTTGCTTAATGGTTTCCAGTGAAGGGAAACAGCTTACCTCCCAGGACAGCACATCTACTTAAAAAAAAAAAAATTATCTTAGGGGCAGCTGGGTAGCTCAGTGGATTGAGAGTCAGCCTTAGAGACGGGAGGTCCTAGGTTCAAATCTGGCCTCAGACACTTCCCAGCTGTGTGACCCTGGGCAAGTCACTTGACCCCCATTGCCCACCCTTACCAATCTTCCACCAAGGAGCCAATACACAGAAGTTAAGGGTTTAAAATAGAAAAAATTTATCTTCTGTCTTAGCATCAATTCTAAGCCAGAAGAGCAGTAAGGGCTAAGGAATAGGGGTTAAGTGATTCGTTCAGGGTCACATAGCTAGGAATTATCCAAGGCCAAATTTGAACCCAGGTTCTCCTGACTCCAGTACAGATGCAGTAGACACAATGCTACCTACCTGCCCCCTCCTACTCAAAAAAACCCAACCCTATCTTATTTCTTGGACCAATTCTATTTATTTCTTTTTTTTTTTTTTTAACCCTTAACTTCTGTATATTGGCTCCTTGGTGGAAGAGTGGTAAGGGTGGGCAGGACCAATTCTAAAACAAAAGAGCACATATACTTTTTTTTTTTTAAACCCTTACCTTTCATCTTAGAATCAATTCTGGGTATTGGTACCAAGGCAGAAGAGCATTAAGGGCTAGGCAACTGGGGCTAAGTGACTTGCCCAGGGTCACACAGCTAGGAAGTGTCTATGGCCATATTTGAACCCAGGTCCTGCTGACTCCAAGCCTGAGGCTCTGTCCACTGAGCCACCTAACTGCCTTGCACATTTACTTTTGAATATTGGGAAATTCTTTATTGTATAAAGCCTAAATTTACTAAAGGTAGTATAATAGAGTAGATTGCATATTGGACTTGGATTCAGGAACACCTGGATTCCAATTTTACCTAAGATAGTCATTATCTGAGGCAAAATGTGTGTCCATTTTTAAGTCACTGAACCTCCCCGGGCCTCTTTTTCCCCCATCTGTAAAATGAAGGGGTTGGATTGAATGACCTTTAAAGTCTCTCACTGTTCTAGATCTAAGATCCTATGTTCTTTGGCACTTTTATCCAACACTCCTTGTTCTGCCCTCTGGGGTCAAACAGAACAAGTCTAATCCTTCTTCCTCCTGATAGTTTCTCAAATATTTGAAGACAGCTATCATATATCTCCTATGTCTTCTCCAGGCTAAACAGCCCCTAAAACCTGCACCAGATCCTCCACTGGCAAGAGTCTTTGTTTCAAAGATATATGTAAAAAATAAATTAATGCCTTCATTTCCGTACACCTCCTTTCTCTGTCCCCTACTCCGAGAGTTATCCCTAGTAACAAAAATGGAAAAGGATTGATTTCTTGATTTCTTCTAATGATTGATTTCTCATTTTGCAGCAGGTTGGGTGGTTGAGGGGAATATTGGGATAAAGGATGGCAGTAGTACCCAGCGGACCTCAGTTATAACTATTTACAATTAATGATTAACTGATGTACCTATAGCAAACTAGCCTTTCCCTCTATAGGAAACTCTTCCTATTCTCTTCTCAGGGAACTTTTGGAAGGGTCTCTGTTCTCTAAGAAGAATGTTTATAGGTATTTATAATCTTACTTTTAGAAATTAATTCCTTAGGGTTAAATAATACTCTCCTCCTGTGCTCCCTTTCAAAATGTTAGAAGGGCAGGGTCAGTGAATTGAGAGCCAGGATTAGAGATAGGAGGTCCTGCGTTCAAATTGGACCTCAGAAATATTCTAGCTCACATGGTTTGGTGGGTACATGATTGGGGATTTTGGCTTTGAATGATCACTCTAATGCAAATATTAATAATATGGAAAGGTTTTGAACAATGATACATGTATAATCCAAGGGAATTGCTTGTCAGTTCTGGGAGGGAGGGATGGAAAAGGAGAGGGAAAGGTCATGAATCATGTAACCATGGAAAAGTATTCTAAATTAATTAATTTAGAAAAAAAATAAGTGTTAATGTTGCAAGGAAGAAAGAAAGAAAGAAAGAAAGAAAGAGAAAGAAATGTTCTAGCTGTGTGACCCTGGGTGAGTCACTTAACCCCCATTGCTTAGCTTTTACCTCTTTTCTGCCTTGGAACCAATACACAGTGCTGATTCTAAGGTGGAATGTAAGGGTTTAAAAAATGTTAAAAGGGCTTATTCTAACCTGTTGTTGATATTTAGTCATGTCCAATTCTTTGTGACCCTGGATGTGGTTTTCTTGACAAAAATACTAGAGTGGTTTACCATTTCCTTTTCTAGTGAATTAAAGCAAATAGAGGTTAAGTGACTTGTCCAGGGTCATACAGCTAGTGAGTATATGAGGCCAGATTGGAATTCAAGTCTTCCCGACTCCAAGCCCAACATTCTATCCACTAAGCCACCTGGCTGACCCTAACTTAGGCCAACTCAAAAAAAGGAGTTAAATTGTAGAACTTTATACCCATTCCTTCCAGTTCTAAATCCTTTTTATACCCTGCAATCTGTGATCTTCCAAATAGTCCATTATTCAATAAAATAAATATAAAATAATTATATATAACATATATAATTTAATATATATATATGTAATATATAAATACAAAAAAAAATAAAATAAATAAAATACAAACACTGTCAAGGATCTTTGAGCTGAGGCAATGGAAAGGTGCACTGAGGACTGACATGAAGGGAAAACATGTATGCTCTGTGACCTTGTTGGGACATCTGTGTTTCCCACAGCAAACCAAAGGATTTTGCTTTTATTTAGCCCTTTGCTTGGTGGCTTCAAAACACCTTCTAACAGCAACTGATGGAGCGAGGAGTTAGTAAATTGGCTTTCTGTCTTCTATTCCCTCCCCTCCTATTCTCCTGTGCTCATAGAGAGCCACTCTAATTTCTATAACTTGTACAATCCAATATAAGAAAAATAAAGAGCCTCTATTAGTTATAGATAGCTTTTGTGTTCACCACTTGGGAGACTGAACAGAGAGAGCAGGTGTAGGACCTGAAGCCATGAGGGATGGAGATAGCTGGTTCAGACAATGGCAATGCTTCCCTTGACTTCAGAAGTCCCCAGGGCAATCAGGTAGGAGCTATCTCCCATGGCAAGAAGAGGTGTTATTAGGGCAGGGTTGTCAGTAAGGGTGCGGGAACACTCGCCTGCTCTAAACCATACTCCATAGAAAGAGTTATATGTTGGGATTTTGTGAAATACATTAAAAGGTAAGGAGAGATCTGTCAGATCTCTGGGGAAGGGAAGAATTTTTGATCAAACAAGAGATAGAAAGTATTATAAGATATAAAAATGAGTAATTTTGATTATATCAAATCAAGAGGCTTTTGTGCAAACAAAACCAATGAAATCAAAATGAGAAGGGTAACAACAAACTGGGGAAAACTTTTATAGCAAATTTATCTGATAAAGGTCTAATTTCTCAAATTTATAGAGAATTAAGTCAAATTATAAGAGTACAAGTCATTCCCCAATTGACAAATGGTCAAAGGATATGAACAAGGAATTTTCAGATGAAGAAATCAAAGCTATCATTAATCATATGAAAAAATGTTCTAAATCACTCTTGATTACAGAAATACAAAAGAAAAAAACTCAGAGGCACCAACTTATTTACACCTATCAGACTGGCCAATATGATAGTAAAGTGATAACTATTGGAGGGGATGTGACAAAATTGGGTCACTAATGCATTGTTAGGGGAATTGTAGGCTGATCTAACCATTCTGGAGGGCAATTTGGAACTATGCCCAAAAGGCTATAAAGCTGTGCATACCCTTTGATCCTGTGATACCACTGTTGGGTATAATAAAATATCATAAAAAATATCATAAAAAAAAAAAGCAGGAAGGACCTACTTACACAAAAATATAGCTGTTCTTTTTGTGGTAGCAAATAATTGGAAATTGAGGGAATGTCTATCAACTGGGGAATGTCTGAACAAATTGTGGTCTATGTTGATGATGGAATACTGCTGTGTTATAAGAAACAATGAGCAGGATGATTTCAGAAAAAGCTGGAAAGATTTACATGAACAGATACAGAGCAAAATAAACAGAACAGGGAGAACATTATACACACTAATAGCAATATTGTATGAAGATCAGCTGTGAAAGACTTAGCTACTCTTAGCAAGACAATTATCCAAGTCAGTTCTGATGGACTTACAATGAACAATACTATCCACCTCCAAAAAAGAACTTTTGGAATCGGATACAGATCAAAGCAGACTATCTTTCACTTTAGTTTATTTGGATTTTATTTTGGGATTTGGGTTTTATATGAATATTGTCTTACAACAATAACCAATATGGAAGTATGTTTTGCATGATAATAAATATATAACCCAGATCAAATTTCTTACCATCTACAAGAGAGGGGAGGGAAGGGAGAGAGAGAGACAATTTGGATCCTACAATTTTGGAAAAATTATGTTGAAAATTATTGTTACATATAATTGGGAAAATGAAATATCTTTGAATAAAGAAAGAAAAACCTGAAAAGAACTATATGAGATAATGAACAATGAAATGAGTAGAACCAGGAGAACATTATCCACAGCCACAGCATACTACTAGAATAAACTAAGAATGTTACCTCCAGAAAAGCAAACAGAAAGATAAACCATGAAAGACAATTTAAATGAACATGTTGGCCTTTATAACAATATCCTATGTGATGCAGGGAGGTTGGGGAAGGGTCGAAACACTAGTAAACTGGATCTATTATGTAGATATGAAGAAAAGTAAGTTAAACATTTAGGTGATCTATTTGTGTATTATCTTCTTTTTCTTTATATATGGAAATGCTTGTTTTGATTTGTAAATATTTGAAATAATTTAAAAATAATTTTTAAAATTTAACACTTTAATTTTATTTGACATAATAAATTTATTAAAATTAATATTTAATACTTTTACACTCTCTTTCCTCATTCTACTAATGTCACCGATTGAGCAATCATTCAGCATTAAGACATCCAGAGATTATTTCCATTGGCTGTTAAATGGAAGAAGAATGACTATTCATGAGACTAGATGCATGGAGCTGGATGGATAGTCTAATGAATTAGTCCATTGGTACATCTGACCAGAATAATCCCTGAAAATGTAAAAAAAATAAATAAATAAAAACTATAAAGTATCTAATTTTGTAGGATTATTTTTTATTAGGTAGAGTAGGGTTCTTTCTCTCATTGAGCAGAGACAAGAGCCAGAGCTCCAGCAGCCTGCCTCCCTCTAGCCCTTGCCCAAAAGCCCCTACCAGAATCCCCACCCCACAAGAGGTGGAGCTACCCAGAAATCCACATCCTGCCTACATCAGCAGGAGAGTGGGGTGCTAGGAGATGAAATCCTGGGACACAAAATTCCGCTTACACATTCCCCCTTGTGATCCTTTGGGAGACTAGTTGCCTCAATGGATCATTTAAACATTAAGGAGAAATTACAACAATTTGGAGACAAGAGGGAAAGAAAGAAAAAAAGAACAAAACCAATTGGGGGCAGCCCCCTTTGACATAAAAATATACATTTAGAACAAATGCATTCAACCCCTCAAAGTTCAATTTAGCACTTCCAAAAGTTCACTCAGGATCTTCTGGAGCAGTGTGTGTTCTCTGCAGACATTTTGGTGGCACCTTCTGCAAGCAGTTCACTTTTCCGTATTCTGGGATGTAGAAAGTCTCTTATTCTAAAATTATTCTCAAAATAAATTAAAGTTTGCAAAATAGGATGATAATACATTTCCCCCTGAGGAGGATATTGGCAACCCCGGAGATCACACAGGGATACATGGCTGAATTATGAGGCATATGAATCATTTGTCAAAAGAATCATGAACAGGAGTCCAAAACTAAAAACAAAGAGAGAAAGGTGGTTCACAGGGGTGCCATGTTTTCTACTATCCCAGACTCTAACCTAACTAAAGCCTTCTGCTTATCCTGCTGTTCCTTCTAGTCATCCTTCTCACCTTCCCACCAGAATCTTGGACTCTGCTGCTGGGTCTTCCAGTTCTGATAGATGAGATTTTACCTTATCTTGCTAGGGCTCAAGTCTCCATGCTACTTCCCAGCTATCCCTTCACCAAATCTCTGTAGAGTCCTCCTCTATTCCCCTTTCCAATATCCCTTTCTGTAACAATTTTTTTCATTAAAATAAACTCCTTGAGGACAAGGATTGACTGTCTTGCTTGTATTTGTATCCCCATGGCTTAGTACTCTAATGGCTAGAATGCGTTTGACAAATATAGAAATTAACTCTTAAGTAACGAGGCTATTAGTAACTTTATTACAGCAAGGTAAAGATAGTGAGAGACGAAAATGTAGGAAGGAGGTAAAGCTAACACCCCAGAGTCTGTCTCAGATCCTCAGTCTCAGAATCCAACCCCCCACTTCCTGCAGGATCTCACTTTATAAGCCATTCCCTTCACCCACATCACCCCCAGGAACCATTCACAGTTCTTCAGTTAGTCTGGCACCACTCAGAGGTTGCTGATTGACCCAAATTCAGAACAAATGGAAGGGAAGTCCAAATCTCTAATTGATCAAATCAAAATAAAATTCCCTTCTCATAGTACATTGCCTGGCACATAGTAAGAGCTTAATAAATGCTTTAGCTATCAGTCTGTTTGGTTGCAAATTCTGGAATACTGATGGTCTCTGGGGAATCAAAACTGCATGTGACCCAAAGGACCATGCAAAGATGAATGGCAAGCATAAGTCTGGTGTGGGCATGGATAGAATGCTAGACTTGAAATCAGGAAGACCTGAGTTCAAATCCCAAGATACCTCTGTTAGTTATCTCCAATTTATTCTGTATCTATCTTGCTTGTATTTAATTGCTCACATGTTCTCATCCCCATTAGACTGTGGACTCCTCGAGGGCAGGGACTATCTTTTGCCTTTCTCTGTATGCCCAGTCCTTAGCCCAGTGCCTGGGGCATAGAAGGCATTTAATAAATGTTTACTGACTGACCAACTACTAGCTATACAACCTTGGGTGTATCACAATCTCTTTCAATCTGTTTTCTCAAGGGGCTTATAACAGCCCCCACCCCAGAGGATTGTTATGAGAATCAGAGAACAGGCTCGATTAATGCTAGATATTGTCATCACCATCACTGTCACCATCATCATCACCACTACCATCATCATAATTTTCCTAATGATGATGTGGCACCAAAGACCTTCTACATGCCATGTATGACCAGGCATGTCACGTGGCTTCTGGGTTCAAGAATTCTGAAATCACCTTCTCTGACCAGAACCTATTGGCTTTTCACCTCTCCTGCCTTCCTTTACAGAACTCTACTTTTTATCTGCAGCAGGACCTCCAATCCTTTGATCCCTCAGTTCTCTCCCAGGTCATCTCCTCTGAATCCAATTCTATACTGTCTTCCACTCTTGAATCTGGAGCCTCCTTATCATATCACCAAATTACTCCCAGCCAAGCCTCAGCCTTGGATCACTCCCACCACTAGCCCCCTCTCTTATACATATTCTGCTGAATGCAGATGAAGGAACCAAGAAAATGGAGGGTGGGGTTGAGGATTAGTGGGGAGTGAAAACAGCAAGCAAAGGGAACAGGAGTTCAAAGGTTGTAGGAAATGGTTAACCACAGGGTCAGTGTTATAAAGGGAGAAAAGCAAGTTCAGACCAAAGGTGGTACACTCAGATGGGGGAGATTTGTGGGTGGAGGGAGGCAATGAGGGTTAAGTGACTTGCCCAGGGTCACACAGCCAGAATGTTTCTGAGGTCATATTTGAACCCAGGACCTCCCATCTCTAGGTCTGTCTCTCAGCACCCTAAGTCACCTAGTTGCTCCCTCTTCCTTTTTTATTCTCTCTTTTTCTTTCCTCTCGCTCTTTTCTCGTCTCTGTCTGGTTTTCTCTCATTTCGTACATACACGTGTTTAGTATATTCTATCCCTTCAATAAAAGATAAGGTCTCTGAGGATTTTGTCTCCTTCTCTTGCCAGTACTTAGTATAATGACTTGCATCTATTATAGTAGATGTTTAAAAAATATTTTTTAATGGAAATCGAATCCTTACTCTATGTTTCATGCCCTTTCCAATGTTCACCATGCCTTGCTCTACTGACTGAGCATTAGCATGGGGCTAAGCAGTTTGAGAAGGTGGGGGAGGCAGCCCTGAATTTCCAGGGAGGTTGTACCATGCAGAGGAAGTCAAGCCAGGAGGCTCATTGGCAAGCCAAGAAAACCATGGTCCAAAAAAGCTTCGCTGAAGTCCAATCTAGGACAGTGGATTACGCAAACAGGAACCAGGAACTAGGCAGATAGATGTGGGTATTGACAAGCAGTAGCTTTGCCTGGAGATATATGCCCGACATTTTCCTTTATGCCAATGTTACTCCTGTCCTTTTTGTGGACCTTAATGTCTCACCAGGTGAGGTGAGGTGAGGCCCATTAGAGAGGGAGCTAAGAAAAGCCTTAAGGTAAAACTGGGTTTGCTGAGACAATATATTTCCTTGCTCAAGTCATTTTTTTTAAAAACTACACTTTCTACATTATAATTTATAATCCTTGGCCTATCAGTCACTGATTGAATGACTAACCAATTTTAGACTACAATGACTAACAGAATTACAGAAGGATTAGCTTTAGGTTAGGCAAAAGAAAATATGGGGAGGATGGAAGAAAGGGAAAATCAGCCAACTAAACAACCTTTTTTTCTAAATATCCTTGATAATAATAGTTAATAAATTGATGTTTACATAGGACCAGGGTTCCAAAGATCTATTTGGGTGGTTCATTTATGTATGATAATAATAATAACAGCAATGATAATAGCTAACATTTATATAACCTTTGAAGGTTTGCAAAGTGTTCTATCATCTTGTTTGATCTCACTGGTTTGGTTGTTACCTTATGAGGGAGGAGCTATTATCATCTCCATTTTTTCAGATGAGGAAACTGAGGCCAGAGTTTGTGAGCATAAATCCCATTCAATTCAGCCAGTGGAACAAAAGTTCCACATCTGACACAACTAGAAAGAATTTGAGTGTGACTCAGCCTCGCTAAATCTGAAGGGACTCATATTCCCACTAGTCACAGGACGATCATATTTTTTTTGTGTGGGGGAGGGAGGGAAGGGAGGGCATATCCCAAGTCATAGAGAATCACAGAATTGTACAATCGTAGAGCAGGAAGGGACCTTGGAAGCCAGTAAGTCCATCTATGCCTAAAAATGGTACTTTGTACCTTACCACATACAATCTGTATTTACAAAGAATCCTCCAACAACTGGACATGCAGCTTCTACTTAATCCTCTGCTCATGGAAATCCCAATACTGCCAAGGCAGTCCATGACATCATTGGGTTATCTTTTTGCTAGTCAGTCAGTAAATATTTATTTTAAACTCTGACTATGTGCCAGGCACTGTGCTTAGCACTATAGATAGATAAAGAAAGGCAAAAGACAGTGCCTGTCCTCAGGGAGCTCACAGTCTAATGGGGGAAACATGAAAACAACTATGAACAAGTTATATGCAGTATAAACTGGAAATCAATGGAAAGTAGACGTAGAATTGTTATGATATTTTTCCTGGCATCCAGCCTCAGTTTATCTTTTCACAACTCCTACCCATCATTCCTAGTTCTGTGTTCTGGGGCCCAACAGAATGAGTCTATTCCTTTTCCACTGAAGAGTCCTTCATATATTTGTAGACACCAGGTGTCTGGGACCAGATTTGAACTCAGGTCTTACTGATTGAGAGTCCAATGCTTTAGCTTCTGTGCTACTTAGCTTAGCTGCCCCTAGCAAATGTTAGAGCCAGGATCTGAATTTGAGTCCTCTGATTCCAGAGTTCTTTCTATCATGAGACGATGAGTCCTTATGGAGGAAGGAGGTTGGGTTTATTGGCTTTGCTTCCTTCATAGCCTCCAAAATGTAACACCAGGAAGCACAAACTGTGAGCCTGGAGGGGCCTTGCTTTACACTAGATTCATGAAATTGTGTCAAATTCTTCTTTCCTAACCTGGAGGAAGGAGCATGGGAAATATCAGTCCTAATGTAGATGAAAGCATATGATTTTTCACTTGTTTACTTGAGTATGTGTTTGGGGATTTTGGTTTTATAAGATTATTCACTTATAAAAATGAACAATACGTAAATATGTTTTGGGTGATGATGCAGGTATAACCCAGATCAAATTGCTTGCCAGCTCTGAGAGGAGGGAGGGAAGGGAAGGAGGGAGACAACTTGGATCCTATAACTTCAGAAAACTTTATGTGGAAAATTGTTATTACATGTAATTGGAAAAAAATAAATAGAATATCAGTCCCTAGAGAAGAGAGGGTAGAGATTGTTAGCTTTAATTTTTTTTTTAATATTGCTAACATTTACATATTATATTAAGTTTGCAAGGTGCAGGGGCATCTAGGTAGCACAGTGGATAGAGCCAGGCCTGGAGTCAGAAGGATCTATGTTCAAATCTGGCCTCAGTTATGTCCCTGCTATGTGTTCCTGGACAAGTCACTTGATCCTGATTGCCCAGATCTTGCCACTCTTCTGTCATCAAATTGTTATTAAGACAAAAGGTGAGAATTTTTTTTTTTAAGTTTGCAAGGAACGTTATATTCTTGATCTCCTTTAAGCCTCATGACAACCCTGTGGGGGGCGGGTTCCTACAATTATTCTCATTCCCTTTTTGCAGATGAGAAATCTGAGGTTTTCAGATAGGTTCAGGAATTTGCCTATGATAAATTGGCTAAGAAGTATCAAAGGTAGGATTTAAACCTAAGTCTTTCTTATCCAAGTCTAGGACTTGTTCCCTGTGTCTATACTGTCTCTCCTAGACTATTCCTGACCCTAACTAATATGTTCAGTCATTTTTAAATTGGGTCTGATATCTCATGATTCCATTTGGGATTTACTTTGCAAAGATCCTAGAGTGGGTTAGCCATTTCATTCTCTGGCTCATTTTACAGATGAGGAAACTGAGGCCAACAGGGTGAAGTGACTTGTCCAGGATCACACAGCTAGTATGCATCTGAGGTCAGATTTGAATCTTCTTTATAAATTCCTTGGTAAAGGTCCTTGTTCATATAATAACAGCCTGCACCAGCACCATTATCAGTTTCCTCTATGGGGAAGGATAGAATTTCTGTTCAGATCAATGGTCACAGGGAGCTTGGATGTCACCCTGACCCAGGTGCTAGTCTGAAAAAGGGCTCCATTCCAGCTAATGCCAGCCGCAGCTCCTATCCCACCTGTCTACTGGCCCAAGGTAGGAGGACTTAGCTAGCTGGGGTTGTAGTGCTTGGGGAAAAGGGGGAGTTCAGACTGTCTTCCCTCTGGCTTCTTGCCTGAAGCACTGACCCAGAAGACTGTCTTGTCTGAGCTCTGCTAATAATCACCTGGAAGACCTAGTTTCAATCTACGCCTCAGTTTCTTCATCAGTAAAATAAGAGTGTTGGATCTCATGACTTTGAAGTTCCTTTCAGTAGACATTTGGTATCTTTGTGACTCCATCTTGGCAAAACCCTTGGCACAACAGGGAATCCTTAGGCAAGTGACTTCCTCAACCCCTGTACCCCAGGCTGGAGACACAGTCACCAACTTTAGAGTTGTAAGAAACCCTAGTAGGCATTTAGCTCAACCTACAAGGAATTCTCACTGTAAAATAATCAATAAACAGTTGTGTGGCTTCTACTTGAAGGTCTCCAGTGAGGGAAAATTCATCAACTCTTGAGGCCAACTATCCCAGTTTTGCACAACTCAAAATGTTAGGAAGTTTACCTGCCATCTATCCTAAATTCTCTTCTTTGAAACTTTTATCCACTGTCCCTGCTTTAGTTCTCTGGGGTCAGATAGAACAAATTTAATCCTTCTCTCACTGAATATTTCAACACAGCTATCATGTGTATCCCTCAACCCTCCAGTCTTCTCTTTTCCAGCCTAAGCACCCTTTGATCCTTATATGAGATGGGAATCAAGTTTCTTCATCATCAACATCTTAAATGAGGATGTTCAGGACTGGAGAAGACTCCAGATGAAGTCTGGGTAGGGACAAGTACAGAGTTACCTTTTATTTCCAGAAGCTATGACCTGTTTAAATGAGCCTGAGGTTGCATTCACCCATGTGTGAGGGAAAGAAAATTGATTATTGTTTATTGAAAAAAATTTAATTTAAAGCAAAGAAATCAAATAAGCTTTGCAGGATGGGGGTGGTGGTGGTGGGAGGGTCATTATGTCATTTGGCTGACTCACATTGAGCCAGCAGTTTACAAAAATTCCACCTCCTGCTCTGTTTTTGAGATAATCAGTGGTAAAAAAAAAAACAAAACAAAAAACCATGCCTCCCCCACCCTGTATTTCAGAAGTTGGTATGTTGAACCCATTTGTGATATTTTACTCATCTTTACCAGATTTCATCTTAGACTCAGCCCAGAGCTCCAGCCTGATAAGATCCTTTGGGTTTTGACTCTGTTAGCCTTCCTTGGGCTTAGAGAAGTTTGTAGCTGGAAGGGACTTTGGGTGTCATTCGTTTATTCATTCATTCATTCGAGTGTGTAGAAACCATTCAAGTCATGGGATAAAAGACAAAAACAAGACAGCAATTGTCTTTAAGAAACAACCCTTACACCAGAGACTGATACACTGTGGCAAAATCGAATGTAATGGACTTCTGTACTAGCAGCAACACAATGACCCAGAACAATTCTGAGGGACTTATGGGAAAGACGCTACCCACATTCAGAGGAAGAACTGCAGGAGAGGAAACACAGAAGAAAAGCAACTGCTTGAATACATGGGTTAATGCAAACACGATTGGGGATGTAGGCTTGAAACTACCACACCAATGCAACTATCAATAATATGGAAATAGGTCTTGATCGATAACACATGTTAAAACCTTGGAAATATGCATTGGCTATGGGGCGGGGTAAAGGGGGATGAAGGGGAAAGTAAGAATATGAATCATGTAACCATGGAAAATTTTTCTAAAAAATAAAAAATAAAAAAAAGAAACAACCTTGTGTAGGAAAAAATAGCAAGTATAGCAATAAGTGAATTTTATACACATATGTGCACAGAATACATATATGTGCATATATTCATGTTCTTGTATACATGTTTATGGGTATATACTTACACACAAGTATACATGTATTTCTAGGCATCCATTATACCCATACACACATGCATGTTTATATGCCCTATACATATACATGGTTCCACATGCAACACATACCTACACATGGATACACATGTATGCATAAGCATATATGTGCTCTTAGGCAGTACTTTGAGTTGGGGGGTATCTGTGCTCTCTGCCAATGGCTCCCGGCCCCATTGATGGGGCTCCCTCAAGTGTTAGGGGGTAGAGATCCCTACAAACCAGTGCCATTTAGCACTTACCAGTTGAATTAGGTTTTATTTACTTCACAGGTAGAATCACAAATATCCAAATTTACTCCCCAACACATGGGGCTTAATCTCCCTCCCCACTTTGTATTTCTTTGGTCTTGTGATCCCTTCAGAAAGGGAATTAGGTCCATAGTTCCTACTTAGTCCCAGGTTCTGAGTCCCAATTCTACTCATCCACTTGGGTTCAAGTTGTAGCCACCTCAGAGTCTCTGAGTTTCCTTGCAGGGCTACTATAATATTGGTTCCAACTCCAAGATCTAAGGGTAAGCAAAACTGATCAGAAATAGAAACACCCATTTCTTAGAGCAAGGATAAAAATGTTCAAAAACCCCAATGGGGGATGTATCCCACCCCTGGTTCAGTTCACAGTGACCATGCTCTAGGTGAACTGTGATTTTAATTCTCTGGAAGCAGTAGGAAAGAGCAAGGATAGAGAAGTCAGGGACAATGGCTGTCTCAGTTGGACAATTTTCAAAGATATGGATTATTTTGGCTCTATAGCCAATCAGAGAGGGCTCTGCTCAGACACTGACAGAATAAATTTAAAGTAATTTTGGGGGTGCAGAGAGAGCAATACAACTGGGGAGGAGCAACTTGGTAAGTTCTCTAAAATATCCTAGTTTCTTGAGTACTTCCTGTCATGGGGAGCTCACTACACCACAAGGAAGCCTATTCCATTTTTTAAAATTGTCTCCTTTTGTCCTTGTGCCCTTTCCCCTGTGAATCAGTTCTATTTTTGTCAGGAGATGGAATCTTCATCAGGAGCTCAACCTCAAACTTGTGAATATTTCTTCTAACAAGAAACATGAGTCAGTTCGATGAGCTGTGTGGGTTGAATGGCAGTCCTGGGGCTGCAAATTGCCACAAAGACTTCTCATTAGTAAGATAGGCACTAAATCATGGGTGAATCACTAGACCCACTATTGGGAATGCGTCTCTCTGTTGACATAGAGGCTGCTGTTGCTGCCATAAATGTTGTCGTGGGATGTGACATGGCAATTGGAAGTGCCAATTCTGGGGGAAACCAAATGAAATGGTGCCTCTTTTCTTCCTTCACCCACCCATCAGCCAGTCAAGAGACACTGACTGATGAGCCTGAGAGACCAGCACCAAATCTGGCCAGCAGCAGACTGGGTTGGGGTTGCTGCTCTGCCATGAGGGAATTCTTTCAGAGAATTACTGGGGCACAAGTGGGCAGAGGCTACCCTTTCACTCATAGCAGATGGGGTGCTAGGTACATAAATTAGCTTTCTGGCATAATGCCTTTGTACTGAACCCCACTGTGAAGCAAAAACCTGTGTCTTGGTTTTGGAGGTTCTGGAGTCTGTTTTCTGTTCTCTAAGTCAGTGATGGGCAAACTTTTTAAAGAGGGGGCCAAAGGAAAGGAAATGCTCATCTGTTTCTAAGGCAACTCTTTCGAAGTTTCGTTGTATTGTATCCTGCTCATTATATTTGTCAGATTTGGAATAATGTCTCGGGGCCAGATCGAACATTTGCCCATCGCTGCTCTAGCTCCGACCGTTCTCCTCTGTCCTTGCCTTCCCCTCTCTCAGCCCCCATGATCATTACTCATGTAACTTTTCCCCATCAAGTATCCATTGCATCAAAAACTGATTTTTGGAGTTGGAAGATGTGTCCAGCTTTGTCACTTACTAGATATGTGATCTTGACCCGGTCACTTAATTTTTCTACAATTTTGCTTCTTGACCAAAAAAGAAAAGAAAAAGAAAGTGGGGCGTATAATATCCATATTAACTGCCTCGTAGGATATTGTGAACATAGAATGAGATATCCGATTGTTTTGTAATTGTCAGCAATTAGGCAACATTGTGGATAGAGCCCTGGGCCTGGAGCCAGGAAGACCTGAGTTCAGATTATGCCTCATGTACCTACTATTTTCTGATCTTTGGGGAAATCCTTTAATTTTTCTCAACCTCAGTTTCCTCACTTATAAAATGGAGATAATAATGGTGCCAGTCTCAGGAGATTAGGAGGCTAAAATGAGGTAGGCAATATATATAAGGTGGAACCTTAAAATGTTTTATAAATGTCAGCATCTTCTTCCACTTATCAGGCCTCCAAGTGTGATGTGGGCCTAGAAAGACTTTATTTAGCTCACTAACTAGACCAATGGACCTTTAGTAGTTGGATCACTGTTTCTGATTACTTTGCCTGGTAACAGTAGCCCCCAGAAGGGACATTAGTAGCACTAGACACTGGGCAGTACAGAGGACAAAGCTTAGGAAAACCTCAGTTCAAATTTGTCCTCAGGCACTTCCTATCTGTGTAAGACTGAGCAAGTCATGTCACATCTATTTGCCTCAGTTTCTTCCTCTATAAAATGGGGATAAAAATAATACCTCCCTCCCTCAGTTGTGATGATAAAATGGGAGAATTGTAAAGTGCCTGCACATAATAGATACTATAGAAATGCTAGTTACTACTATGTACAAACTGCACTCACAAACACGCATGTGCACACACATGACAAATTGGCTCTAATCAATAGAAGGAAGGTTGTAGAATGAAGGGGGAATCAAAAAAGGCTTCCAATAAAAGATCGGGTTCTAGCTGTGACTTTAAGGAAGCCAGAGAATCCTAGAGAGATAAGGAGGGAGAACGTTCCAGGCAAGGAAGAAAGCCAGAGTTGGGAGGTGGAGTGTTTTGGTCAAGGAAAGTAAGGCAGCATCACTGGATTGCCAAGAATGTTGGGAGGGAGAGTTAAGTGTAAGAAGACTAGAAAGGCAGGAAGGGCTAAGATCATAAGGGATACTGAATGCCAAACAGGATTTTAGATTTGATTGGGGTGGGGGGAAGGATAGGAATCCATTGAAGTTTATAGAATAAAGATGAGTTTGACTGGAAGGGTAGTGGCAAAATGCAGCGAGGAGAATGACACCGAGGATGTAAGCCTGGAAGATGAGGATGAGGAAGAGGAGGATGAGGAGGATGGATGCCTCCATAATACTTGAGAAGTTTGGAAAGAGGGAGGGTTATGGGGAAAGGATAAAGAACTTGGTTTTAAACATGTCTAATTTAGGCTCTCTATGGGATATCCACTTGAATATTTCCACTGCGTAGCAGCCCAATAACTCTTGGGGAGTCTATTCTCCTTTTGGCTAGCTCTAATGGTTAGAGAGGCAATGTGGTATAGGAGGTAGAGGACCAGCTTTGGAATCCAGACATGGGTTCTGAAAATCCTACCTTTGACATATTGGCTTTGTGACTATGGGCAAATCAGTGAATCCTTCAGTGCTCCCTAGCCTGTTAGGCTGTAGGTTTTTGTTTTAAATGGAGAAGACAACAAGACAGTTTCTTTTTTATTATAAAAGGAATTTTTAGCAATCTATTCTGATGGAGAGTTAGCATTGCCTATTGGTATCAGTGGAAAGTGTTTCCCTATTGAGAGTTCCATTCAGCAATGAAATCACAGGTTAGAAACAATAACAACATGTTGGGTTATTTTTCATCCTTTCCAGCCAACATCCAGCTCTTTGTAGCTTTTACCAGTTTTCTACTTCATTCATTCATTCATCAAATATTTAATTAAAAATCATTTCCCCCTAATTACATATAAAAAAGTCATCAGATATTGAAATAAATACTAACTTGTGTGTCCTGCATTGTGTTGAAGCTATAGGGAAGACAAAGACGAATAATTCCGTGACAACTCGGTTCAACAAACATCTGTTAAACAGCTTCTATGTTCCAGGCTTACACATAGAGGGGATACAGAGATAAAGATGAAACTGTGAACTCAAGTGACCTACATTGTCCTGATGAGATAGAACCCCCAGAGATAAGTAAATACAAAGCAATTTGAGGAGAGAGGGGACACCCACAATTTGGGGGATCAAGGAGGAGACATTTGATTTGGGCTTTAAAGGATGTAGAGAAGCAGAGAGGCCTAGATTCAATTCCACAAACATTTATTTAATCTAAAGAAGGAACTGTGCCAGGTACAGAGAATTATTGTTATTGTTGATATTCGGTCATTTCAGTACTTCTGACTTTCCATGACCCCTTTTGGATTTTTCTTGGCAAAGAAGGTACTTGAGTGGTTTGCCATTTCCTTCTCTAGCTCATTTCACAGATGAGGAAACTCTACTCAGATATTTGCTAGTTGTGTGACCCTGGGCAAGTCACTTACCCCTGTTTGCCTCAAGGTGCTGAAAATACAAAAATAGAAATGAAGAAATATCTACTTTCAAGCAGCTTACATTTGACTGAGGTGAAGAACGGGATGTTCCCAATATGGGGGGAAGCTTTCATGAATGCCCCGGGAAGAAGATGGAATGTCTAGCCAAATTCTGTCCACTAAAAATTGACAAGTAAGCAATTAATTCTAAAATGGATTAACATATAGGTGTTTTTTTAAGGGTTTTAAATTCAGATGTTCTATTGATTGGGATGGAATGAGGGTGGGGAAGGCTTTAAGGTGGTATTTGATCTGGATCATGATGCAAGACTACAAGATAGCAAAAAGCTTTCAACACAGAGAGAATAGGATTAGACAAAGATGTGGAGGTCTAAAAGGCATGTGATCCAGTTGGCTAAAAGTATAGACTATGAGGAGGAGAAGCTTGAGAGAAGGCTGCAAAGATAGATTTGAGTTGGGGCTAAAAAGGACTTTCAATATCAGGTTGATAAACAGGACCCAGCCCAATTAGTAACGGGGAGTCTTTGGTGGTTTCTGAGCAGGGAGTAGTATGATGAGATACTTATTTATTAGGAGAGTTAATCTAAAAGAGGTGAGGTTGAGGGAAGAAAAGAAGGCAGGGAGATCCAAGGTCACTTTTCCCTCTGAGCCCCTCAAATGGGCAAACAGACATTAGAACAAGTATATTGGCTTTGAGATGCCCCAAGTTCTGCTGGGTTCTTTCCACCTGTCCTGCCTTTTCTGTCTGTAGCAGGCTGACATGGAACGTGTATGTGTATGCGTATACCTCTGCTTCTTGGCACCTTTTTTCCCCTTTCTCTACTTCTGTTTTGGCCATAGTCACGGGCATTCTCTGTCTGGCTCGTGAAACTAAGCTCAGAAGAATGGTACTGAACCTTGAGAAACTGTGGGCTAGACAGGAAGGAGAACCCTTCCTTCCTTTGCTCTAGTGTGGGGCAATGTATATAGCAGGCATTCGATAACTACTTCTTACCTAAATAGGTCAACAAATGAATGAATTTAAGTTTGAGGATAATGATAATAATACTCCACTATGGGGATAATAATAATTAGTATTTATAAAATGCTTTAAGATTTGCAAAGTGTTTTACAAATTTTAACACCTTTTGACCTCTATAAGACTCTGAGGGGTGCTATTATTATTCCATTTTGCAGATAAAGAAACTGAGGCAGAGGTCAAGTGACTTCTCCTGGATCATATAATTATTGAGTCTGAGAATTGAATTCAGATACTTAAAAATCAGGGCTCTTCCCTCTACACCACTCCAGTCTTCTGGTTTTCTCAAGGAGGCAGGTGGTGAGAACCCAAAGGTTGAATAAATAACTTCAGCCCTTCAGTGGGGTTGGGTGGGGAGGGTAAATTCCTTGAGACAGGCAAAGAGAAGGAACAACTGAAACAAACAATCAGAAATAAGCAATCCTGAGAAAGCTAGAAGAAGGGTCAAAGAGATAGAGTAGTAAACAGCAGTGAAAGGCATGAGATTGGGAAAAGTCAACATAGCATGGAGAGAGAACCACTTCCCCCAGTCCCCTTCCACACCCCAGAGTAGGGTATTTCCCTCTTACATAAGTAAACTAATTAAATTAGAAGGGAGTAGCTATAAGAGTAGTTAGTGGAAGGAGTGAGTGTGTGGAATGGTGAGACCAGAAGTCATCTATGGATCCAGAGAAATAACCAGAGAACTAAGAGAACAAGGTACAATGATTGCTTTAGCTCCTGGCTTCAAAGAACCTCCAGTTCTGGTTGTCTCTGGGCCCTGGAAGGTCAGTTGTTCCCTACCTACCCACAGTGATGACTCCCTGTCCACATTAAAGGCTGATCTGTCTCAGGACAGGTTCTTAAGTGAACAGCAG
Organism: Gracilinanus agilis; assembly: GCF_016433145.1. Taxonomy (NCBI): domain Eukaryota; kingdom Metazoa; phylum Chordata; class Mammalia; order Didelphimorphia; family Didelphidae; genus Gracilinanus; species Gracilinanus agilis. The sequence goes on from NC_058133.1 coordinate 469,837,021, forward strand.
GTAAGCACCCCATAGCTGCCACAACGCAGCCAGAAATGACAGAACCATCAAAGAACTGAAGTCTAACAAATACCAGGCTAAGAATCCCATCTACAACATGCCCAACAAAGAGTTAGTTGTCCAGCCTTTGGTTGAAGACCTCTAAGGAGGACAACTCACTACCCCTTGGGGCAGCCTCTTCTACTCTGAGGTATCTCTAATTGTGAGGAAGCTTTTCCAGATGTAGAGCCTAAATGGACCTCTTTACAACTTCCAATAATTTCTCCCATTTTTTCCCTCTGAGGCCAAGAGAGAATATGAATCCTTCTTTTATATTTTAATCCTTTGGATATTTGGTATTGAAATATTCGGTATTGAGCCCACCCTGAGTCTTCCCTTCTCCAAGATAAATACTTCCAATACCTTCACCCAGTTCACAAATGGCAAGAGATGGCAATTGTTGTGAGGAAGATTATGTAGTATTAGTTGCAAATAGTTTATATGGACCTAGCAGGAAGGGCTGGAGCATTCCAAGATGGAATGAAGGAGCAGGAAGTTGCTTGTGCTCTGAGAGAGACTCCATTAGTGGCTGGCACAAACTGTTGCTAACCCTGGGAGATCTCAGACCTGCATCCTGATTCCCTGGGATCCTGAGTGGTGGTGGCTTTCAGCAAGTGGATAAGACCTGCAGAGCTGCACCAAGTGGAGGAGGGGTTTGGGTTACAGGAGAGAGGAAATCAGTGTAGAAAGAACATAAAGGCTCTTAATCTGGGCCTTGAAGACATTTTAAAAAGACCTGTTAACTTCAGTATGATTGGTTTCCTTTGTAATTTTATGTATTTTATGAATTTAGAAACATTATTCTGAGAAGAGGTTTACAGGTTCCACACAAAACCCTCCATCCTTCCTTGATAGCTCCCATTTTCTGACTTCAAAGCTGGAGTAGCTTCTCAAATTCTGTTGGCTGTGGCCAAGAGGGGAATGGCATAGCGTTTCAGGCTGCCCTGTGGTTTCCTGTTTTGATGTCAGTCACATTTGTTCTTGTCTCAAACGGCTGTCTTTGTGATGAGTAGAAAAGGGACAAGGAATTCTCAAGGGATCTAGGACTGGTGGTCCCCATGGTATAGATCTCCTCAGCTGTGCTAAGGTAGTTGAGGTTGGGAGAGATGGTGGGGAAGCGATTGTTTTTGTGTCTGGAGAGCATTTCAACCCAAAATCCATTTCACCTGCCAACAAAATGGATTTGGTTATAGAATCATAGGATAAAAAGGGCTTTAGAAAGGAAGATTCCCTAATGGAAGGCGACCAACTCTCCATGAGCAGATTCCAAAGGGATTTGTTTGACAAATTCCCCCACATTTACATGTACACAGAAAAGAAAACAAAGAAAGATCCAGAGTTCTAAATAGCAGACAAGAGAGCTGGGCATCACGTTCCTCATAGGGAAAAGTCCTTTTTCGTGGTAATAAACCTTTTCTCTTTCCCTTTGCCAGCCATCTCACAAATATGAGTCTTCCTTGTACAGAAGGCCCTGGAGATTATAAGGTCACAGATCTGGAGCTGGGAAGGCCCTCAGAGTATATGAAGAGTTCAGACCAGAAGCTGTAGAATTCTGGGGGAAATACTCAAGGTTGGATTTTTTTAAAAAGCTGCTCACAGGGGCTCTTTGGGTATTGTAGATCAGGAGCTGAGTCAAATCAGAGCTTGTAAGATCTGGGGTGGTTGTGCCTGGCTTGTATTACACCTTGAGTCAAACCTGAAAGTGTTGAACTGAAGTGAAACGAGGGATCAGAGGTTCTTTCAGGTCTCGTGGGTTAGAGGATGACTAAGGGATTATGGCAATAAATTGGGGCCAATGCACTTTAAAGGCTGGGCCTTTCCACTCAAAGGCCACCTGACTTGCAGAGCTAGGTGAGGCCCAGTCCCACTTTTAGATCTCATCCGACCGAACAGCTTGCTTTGGTGGTTTCCCCAAGGACTCCTCAGGCTTGTGATCCTAGTGGCGGTCTACTGGTCCACTGGTTTCATCTGATGTTCTCTTGTGTGTGTCTCTACACTGCCAAAATGGCTCGCTACTTTGTCCAAAAAATTAGTCAAATAGTTTTGGCTTCATTTAGGCCTGATGTCATTGGACTTGGCTCTGAGTAGCTCTTTCTTACTGGTCTGCCATGTGTTTGGTGGGGGAAGGTCTGCCGTGGTCTTCCCTTTGGCTCGGTCCCATTGGCCTTCCCTTACGCGTGTCTCCGCTGCCTCTGTCCTCAGGGTCTTGTGAGTACCAGGGACCGTCCCAACTCTTTCCCTAAGCTTACATTGAGTGTCTTAGGCTTTTAGGGTGGGGGGTAGAAGGGTCTAGGCCTCACCACAAAGTTCCTTGCTCCTTATTCTCTCTCCAGTTCTGATGGAAAAAAAGAAAAATCACTGACTCATTTGCTTTTTCTCATGCTGGTGGAGTGAAATCACTCAATCTTTCCAACCCTTGCTGAGCTGTCTCAATGAGCCTGTGACTAGCATCTTCCCCTAGAGAAGGAGTATACTCATCCCAGGAGCACTTGCCTGGGAAAATGCCTTTGCATTTGTAGAGGATGAAGTATTTTCTCACCAGGGTTTATTTCTCATAAGTGCTTTTTACCACATATGGGGCCCCTCTGCCACCTCTCTTCAGCTCCCATCTGTAATATTCACATCTAGTTGCAATGATTTACCCCAGCTTGCATCCTTTCCTGCTTTCTCCCAGCCCCATTTTGTTATCTCCGTATAGATGATCCAGGGCTTACTCCAGGCTCATGGATAGATGGGCTCTCGGGGCTAGGGAAAGGGAATCTTTTCAGTATGTTCCTAGTGAGTGGCCCCAGGCTTGGCTTCACTGGAATTCCGGGCCTTCTGCTCCTTGAAAACGAGACCAAAGCTTTTTAATTTTCCATTTGACTTTCCTATTAGCTATCAGAGAATCAAAGAAGATTAGGGCTAGGAAGGATCCTTTAGGAATCACCTAGTTAATGGCTTTTTAACATTTTTTATGCCATGGATCCCATGACACAGGAAGTCTGATAAAACCTACAGATTTTTTTATAGAACATAAAACAAGATATATCGTATTATAAAGAAACCAATTATATTGAAATATTCTTAGTTTTTTTAAAGCTGGCAGACTCCGGCTTAAGAATCTTTCTTCAAGGGGGCAGCTTTGTGGTTCAGATCCATAGATGGGAGGTCCTGAGTTCAAATCTGGTCTTGGACACTTTCTAGCTGTGTGACCCCGAGCAAGTCATTTAGCCTCCATTGCCTAGCCCTTAACATTCTTCTGTCTTGGAACCAATACATAGTATTGACTCTATGAAAGAAGGTAAGGGTTAAAAAAAAAAAAAAAGAATCCTTGTCCTAACCCAGAGGTGGCAAACATGTGGCCCCCATGAGACCTACAAAATCTAATTGGGTTGTATTTAACAAAATAAACAAAGATACACTAAAATATGAATATTACACTTAATACTTTAATACTAAGTCAACAGTGGTCTACAGGAACCCTCATACACAGATCCTTAGTGGTCCCTGTTCTTCTTTGTGTTTGACACAACTGTTCTAGCCCAATTTTTTACCTTTGGCAGATGAAGAAGCTGAAGTCTAGAGATATAACCTATCTTGTCCAAGACGTTACATTGCAGAGTTGGTGTCAAACCAAAAGTTAGACTTGAGGAATCCTTGCTCCCAGGCACATCGTCCATTATAAAAGGATCCCACTTCAACCACTCTAACTCTGTGAAGATGGGCAATAAGTAGGGGAAGAGATATTCTTGACCAGATGCTTGGGAATGCTTGGGTCTAGTTGGGAAATATTTGTTTCCTGTAGACCCAGTTCAAGAGTACATAAGGGAGTATTTACTTTACCAAGAGAGGTAGAAAGGGCCCTCAATAAATATTTGTTGAATGAATACAAAGCCACTTTCCATGATGCATACCAACAAAGATATTAAAAGCCATACTGATAAGGAAACTATAAACAGCTAAAGTGTATAGTGTAACCCATTTGACCTTTTGACAATAAAAAAAAAAAAAAAGAAAAATAGAAGTTTCTAAGGCATGAAAATACTCTGGAAGAAAAATGAAGACTGTTTTTCATTTTCCCATCTGGCTTCTCTTGGTTCAAGGATCAGAGCAATAGAAGAGGGGCTCTCACTCTCTGAAAACCAATTTCTTCCAAGGCTTTGTAGTCTTTAAATACTTCACTGGGTATATGAGTTCATAGATGTGGTTATTTCTTCTACTAGTACAGATCACCATGTATCTATCCTTTTATATACTGTGTGGTTCTTGTTTATGTTCTCTCATCAATCCTCCAGAGAAGGTATGACCAATGTGTTGGAGACCACTGATGTGGATTGTTCCTTGTACTGGTCTAGATCACGATATATCCCTCTTTAGACTGTGTGATTCTTGTTCACATTCTCTCATCAATCCTCCAGAGAAGATATGACCAATGTGTGGGAGATCATGCTTATAGATATCTTTGATCATTCTCTGCATATCAGTATGGCCCTCAATCAATCTCTCTGCTATTTATGTTTTACTCTTTCTACATGAATAGACCTTCTACTCTTTCTGATCATGCCCATTTATTAGATGATATATTTTATGACACTTCTTGCATATAAATGGCACTATGCCTGACCCTTTTAATGCTCAGTTTGGATCTCTCCTGGAGACCTTTAGACCACCAGAAATTTTGATTCTTCAGGTTGTGGCATTAACCTCTTAAGAAATGGTTGTTGAAACCACTTGACCACATGGGTCAATGGGGATATGATTGGGGATGTAGACTCTTAAACGATCACTCTAGTGCAAATACCAATAATATGGAAATAGGTCTTGATCAATGACACATGTAAAACTCAGTGGAATTACTCATTGGCTATGGGAGGGAGGTGGGAGGAGGGGAGGGAAAGAACATGAATCATGGAACCATGGAAAATTTTTCATAATTAATCAATAAAATAAAAAGAAATTAAAAAAAGAAATGGTTATTAAATGGAAGAATGGATGATGAACAATGAAGTGAGTGAATGAATGAATGGAAGCCTTAATTGGGTATCAGTGAATGTGAAGGTTTTTTTCCCATTCAACTATCCAACTTCAGAATTACTCTCTTCACCTCCCCAAAGGTTCCTATTAGGTTCTATATTTCTATAGGTATTCTATATTTTCTAATATAGTAAATAGTAACAGAAAGAGGTGAGATTTTTGTGAACCCAAGGAACTAGATATGTCTCAGAGGGGTTAACACATCCAACGCCATGGGGATTCCATGCTGGTGTAGATCATATCTTATTTAACCTTGTGTCTCACTTGCTGCCCCATTGTTCTTGACGTCACTGGTGTGGACACTGCCTCCATCACACAGATTCTAACCCTTTCATAGTTTAGTAAATCATATTCAAGAATTGCTATGGCCAAAAAAAGTCATATTTTGGTGATGCACCCAGCCTTCACTTAGGCTGGTCTCCCCCTGGTACTACTGGGAACTCCTCTAATTCGGTAGGACCTTCTTGTATTCAACTGGCATAGCCTTTGAGAACCTCTGGCTACTTCTCTGTCAGAAGGCCTCAGAGGAGGGCGTTAGCAGGAGTCCTAATATATAGTAGGAATTTAATAAATGTTTCTTGAGATAATGAATATATTAGTCATTGGCTAATAGTTCAGGTATATTACTTTTCCCTTGTAACATGCTTTCATTATTAACCAATGTTTCCATTCTCTTGGGAATGCTAGGGATTGAGATGTGGTGGGATGTTTGGGAAGATTTTGGGGTGGGGTAAATGAAGAAAGCCTTTTTCCTCCCAGGCAAATCATAGGTTCTCTGACTATGCCTAGGGCTGACACCACCTTCACCATCTGGCTATGATCCAGCTGTGATGTTAGAAGTAGTGACATCAGGAGTGTAAAGCCTGGGATGCAGTGGAGTGGGGGTGGAGTCATTAATTAGATAATGAGTTGGGGAAATCTCCCTTCTGAGGAAGGCTTTGCCAAGCTGGGACCTGAACCTCCAGAAAGACAAATGAACACTCTGTGTCTTAAGATGAAATTTGTTTGTCTCCTTCTTATAGCTCTGAGAGTGTGGGGTCTGCCATGAGCATGGAACTTAAAGAGGTATAGAAAAGAATATTCAGCTTCCCTTGAAGAGAAAGGGCTGTGTCTGGTAGCAAGTGATGCCTTGAAAAGGGTTAAAGGGAAGTAGTTTAGAGAGTTGCTTTGGCTGCAGGATCAGCCATTGGGAGTGGCTGTTGCGACAGTAGTTAGCCAATGGTTCCCTGTTGTGTTTAGCTGCTTCCTCCTTTAAAAAGGTGTTTTATTTGGAACCTAGGGACAGAATATTTCCTGGGAGCTTGGGGGAGTCCCAGGGATGGGTGTGGCAATATATCATGCACTGTATGGTCACTGGAAATAGCTATTCTTTGTTGACATGAAATACTCCCAGGGCAAAAGAGTATTGGGGAGGTCAGCTAGAGAAATATGGTATAAGTTCAAAGAGATGAATGAAAGAGGAAAAAGACTCATATGTACAAAAAACAGTTATAGCCACTCTTTTTGTTATAGTAAAGTGCTAGAAACAAAGGAGTGCCCATCATTAGGGCAGGGAATGAAGGGAATATGGTATATAAAAGTAATGAAATGTAATTGTACCATAAGAAATGATGAAAGAGACAGTTTCAGAGAATCCTGGGAAGACCTGTATGAACTGATGCAGAGTGAAATGAACAGAACTTCGAGAATATTTTATGCTGTAATGATATTGTAAAGAAAATGACTTTGAAAGATTTAAGAACCCTAATCAATCCAATAATCATTCATGATTCCATAGGAACAAAGATGGAATATGCTATTACTCTCCTTCTGATAAAGAAGTGATAGATTCAAGATGCAGGGGTACATTTTCACATCTACTTTTTAGGAATTTGTTTTTCTTAAATATGCCTATCTATTCTAAGGTCATTTTCCCATATGCCCCATAATGGAATTAGAGGAGGAACGGAGAAAGAACTAGGAATAGGGTTGCCAGAAAAGGAAAAAGAAAGCAGGATCATGGAAACATTAAAAATATTTTTTCATTTCTTTTTTCCAAATTATTTATTATTTTTTATTTTTAGTATTCATTTTTGAAAAAAAGTTTAGTACTGAAATTTCTCCCTGAGAAGGCAGGAAACATCAGTTATACCTATGAAATCATGCAAAACATGCTAGCTAAGCTGCCAAAAAAAAAAAAAAAGGCAAAAAAATGTGGAAAAAAGCTTCAATCTGCACTCAGACTGTCAGTTCTCTTTCTGAAGGTAGAAAATATTTTTCATTATTTCTCTCTTGGAATTGTCTTGGATCAGTACTGATCAGAGTAGCTAAGTCTTTCATACTTGATCATTGTTATAACATTGCTGTTACAGTGTATATACTGTTCTAGTTCTGCTTGCTTCACTTTGTATCAACTCATATAAGACTTCCCAGGTTTTTCTGAGACCATCTTGCTTGTTATTTCTTATAGTCATGAAAATTATTTTTTAATGTATAGAAAAGAGGGCAGGTAGGTGGCTTACTGGATTGAAAGCCAGTTCTAGAGGCAGGAGGCCCTGGGTTCAAATCTGGTCTCCAACACTTCCTAGCTGGGTAATTCTGGGCAAGTCACTTAATCTCCATTACCTAGACTTTACCACTCTTCTGCCTTGGAATACCAGTGATGGTGAGCCTATGGAACACATGCCAAAAAGGGAGGGCAGAGCCCTGTCTGTGGCATGCCTGCAGTCACCTGCCAGAGTTCATTACTAGAAAGCCAGAGGGACTCAGGACAGAGGTGTTCCTCTCCCCCTCTCCATGCACCTGGGGATTATTCCTCACTTCATCTGCTCAGCAGACCAATGGGAGCACTTCCTCCCTCCCCTGTCTAAGATAAGGGGGAGGTATGGGGGGTTCACATGCCCCGTGAGGGTGCAACACAGGGGGTAGCCTATTGAGTCTGTGGTGAAGGTGATTCCCATGGTGGGTTTGGGATTAGAGCTAAATTTCAGGGGATCATAGCTGGAGGGTAGCAGAGCTGGAAGGGAGCCAAGTACTTGGGCCACTCTCCTCCCTCTCTCTCTACATGCACCTCTCATTACCTGCCCCTCTGCCCAGCAGCCCAATGGGAATGCTTCTTCCCTTCCCTGTCTGGGGTGGTGGGGTGGTGGTGGAAGGGTGAGGNTGCTTCTTCCCTTCCCTGTCTGGGGGGTGGTGGTGGTGGAAGGGTGAGGCGAAGTGGGTGGAAGGTGGGGCACATTACTCAGTTTCTGGGTGGGGGGGAAGCAGGTACCACACTCAGTCTGGGGGGGTTGGGTGGGAGTAGGGCCCGGCCCTCTGTCTCTAAAAGATGTGCCATCTTAGCAATATACAATATTGATTCTAAGGCAGAAGGTAAGGATTTTTTAAAAATGCATAGAAGAAAACAGAAGAAAGGTTAGAAGGCAATACAGAGAAGTAGGGCAGCTTTGAAAGTTATATGTTGAGTTTACTATATTTAAAAGGAAAAGTCAAGCCAAATATAATAGAGAATTCAGAGTTTCTTGTACCATTCTCCTTTTCTGCACTACTTTGTATATTGAAATACTCATTTTTATTGATATTTATTAAATTCAGAATTTTAAAAAATGCATTATAAATAGAAAGCTCTGTATCTCTGTTGGTTTAGCCTGAAGGATGGCATTCCATTGGATGTGTATGATAGTCACTATGGCTGGTGCTCATCCTAGACCCTTTCCTGATGAAGTGAGTGAGAACAGGCAAGAGTAGGATTGAAAATAGAGCAGAGCACAGGGTCTCAGGATTAGAAGGGACCCTTATGGTCATTTAATTCTGTTTATACCTGTATAGGAATCCCTGCCCCCCTCTTTTTTTACTGTACACCACACAATTGATTGTCCAGTCTTGCTTAAAGCCTTCCATTGAGAGGAAACTCAACCATTGCTTGAAGTCACCCATTCCACACTTGGATAGCTGTACTTATTAACGACTTTGTACAAAGCCTAAATCTGAGAGAACATATCATTTTGCTAGTGTGGTGAAAAATACCTTCTCCAAACACAGATAATATTTACCGATATTATCCATTTTATCATCCCAAACAACCCTTGGAAGTGGGTGCTATTATTATCCCTATTTTATAGATGAGGAAACTGAGGCAAAGAGAGATTAAATGCCTGATCCGTGATAATGTAGCTGATAAGTATCAGAGATGGTATTTGAATCCATCATGTTCTCTAGCTAGCATGTCATGTGTCTGTTAAAATACTTGAAGAAAGCCATTAGGTTCCGCTACTTCACCCTGATCAGGGCTTCTTTATTTCCCCCAAAACTAGATTCTATGTTGGGAAGACCTGAGTTTTCATCCAACTCTTAGCAGGTATATGATCTTGGACAAGTCACTGAACTCTCCAAGTCTCCATTTCCTCATCTGCAAAATGGGATAACACATATAAAACTATTCCAAAAGGTTGTCGTAGCAAATGAGACAATGAGCTGTGTAGCATGATAGAATGTTGGACTTGGAGTCAGGAAGACCTGAAGTTCAAATCCTGCTTCTACCTTTACTAGCTGTATGACTGGGCAAGTTGACATCTCTTAACCTGAATTTCCTCATTTGTGAAATGGGGATAATAACATCTACTTTTCAAGGTTGTCATGAGAATCAAATGAGATTATATATGCAAAGTGCTTTGCAAATCCTAATGTACCATGTAAATGTTCTTGTGGTTTAGTTGTTTTTTGCTGTGTTAGATTCTCCATGACCCCATTTGGGGTTTTCTTATCAAAGACACTGGAGTGGTTTGCCATTTCCTTCTCTAGTTCATTTTACAGATGAAGAAACTGAAGCAAACAGGGCCAAATGACTTCTCCAAGATCACACAGCTAGTGAATATCTGAGGTCAGAATTGAACTTCCTAACTGCAGGCCAGCACTTTATCCACCGTGACATCTAGCTGCTCTATAGGGGATAAGGAAGGCTTGAGATTAAATCTGTCCTCAGACATTTACCATATGTCTTTGGACAAGTCACTTAACATCTGTCTGCCTCAGTTTCTTCAACTATAAAATGGTGATAATAATAGCAGCTACCTCCCAAGGTGGTTGTATTCAAAGAGAATGAGTCAGTATTTGTAAAGTACTTAGCAGAGTGCCTGGCACATGTAAATGCTGACTATTGCTATTATGAATTCTGGCACCAGTAGTGGAACAGAGAGTAGAACAGATTTATACATACCGATCCCTTGAATCTTCGAGGACTTTCAGGATCTGAAAGCCTAAAGAAGCCACATCATGGATCCCTTCATCCCGACAAACTACCTTCTCCACCATTGATGGATTAGGGCACAATATTCGGACTCACACTAGTATCCTGGACCCTTGAGATAGCATTAGAGGAGCCCAGCACTACACTAGGGAGTCAAAATTAAGGCTGGGGGAGCTAGATAAAGCAGTCTATAGCTCCCAGGGGTGGAGGGACGGAGTATGTCAACTTCAGACTGGCGGTCTGTTACTGTTGTTCCCAAAGAGAAGGCACAATGTAAGTGGGATAGGGACAGGTTGGTTCTGAGACCCTTGGAGGTTCCAGGATGTCAAATGCTTTTTAAAAATTACCTTATCTGGGGTGCAGCTGGGTGGATTCTGGGTGGATTGAGAGCCAGACCTAGAGACAGGAGGTCCTAGGTTCAAATCTGGCCTCAGACACTTCCTGGCTGTGTGACCCTGGGCAAGTCACTTAACCCCCATTGCCTAGCTCTTGCCACTCTTCTACCTTAGAGCCAATATTCAGTATTGATTTCAAGATGGAAGGTAAAGGTTTTTTTTTAAAAAAATTATCTCATCTGGTCCTTATAATAGTCCTAAGAAGTAGGTGCTATTATTATCCTTGGTTTTGGTTTTGTTTTTTTTTTCCAGATAAGGAAACCAACATAGACAGAGGTTAGGTGATTTTCTCAGCACCAGATTTGAACTCAGGTTTTCCCGACTCCAGGTCTAGTGTGGATATCTGGTCAAGGAAAAAAGAGAGAGGCTTGCTTGAAATGAAAGTTCTTGGGATAGCCCATGAATGGTGAAAAACATCTTGTAAGATCTTTTAGAGAACTCCCACAATTTGGGAATTAATCTGGATCACTAGTATTATTTTATTGTTGTTTAGTCAGTTAGTCATAATCAACTCTTTGTGACCCTGTTTGGGGTTTTCTTGGCAGAGGTACCAGAGTGGTTTGCCATTTCCTCCAATTCATTTTACAGACACTGAGGCAAACAGGATTAAGTGGCTTGTCCAGGGTCGCACAGCTAGTAAGTGTCTGAGTCTGGTTTTGAACTCATGAAGATGAGTCTTCCAGACTCCAAGTCCAGTATTTTATCTAATGTGCCACCTAGCTGCCCCTTTAGTATTATAGAGGATGCTGTTGTTTGACAGAAGGGGCATTAGATTTGGAATAAAAAGCTCTGGGTTCAAATCCTAGCTCTGTTACCAGGTGACTTTGAACAAGGCTCCCATCAAAATCTCATTTGTAAATTGAAGGGCTTAAAAGTTGATCTATAGATCTTGTGACCTTTTGCAATACAGTTGTGAGGTCTCTGACCCTCCCCACATTGAGCACCATCCCTCAATGGTAGAAGACCCGAGTTCAAATATGACTCTGAGAAAAAAAATCATGTCTGTCTATTTAGCTTTCCTCACATGAAAAACAAGGATAATAATAGCATCTACTTCCTAGGGCTGTTATCAGGACCAAATGAGATAATATTAGTAATGCGTTTGGCAAATCTTAAAGTACTATATAAAAGCTAGTTATTAGAGGAACCCCAAATTCTGGATCTAAAATCATTCCTCGCCAGCATTAAGAAGAGCAGCCACATGAGAATGTGCACAGTAAACCAGGAGCCAAAAGACTGTCTCAAGTGTGGGGTCTGCACTGACTTCTTCATCACTTGCATTTCACCACTTCCGTAAGGGAACGTCTGCTTTCCAGACTTATCTAACTTACATAGAGCCCCAGTCTGTGATTCATCCGACATTCTAATCCCTGACTTGCTTTCCTCTCTCATAGTCAACTCCCAACTCTACTTCCACCTCCCCCTCCACCTATCTACTTTTAGGGCAATCCCAGTAAGCAGAGATTAAAGAGGCTGGATTTGAGAAGAGACATAAGGTGAAACCAAGTAGTAGGGGAGAAAGATTCTCCCACCATGTAGTATATCACTCCTGAGTGTAGTAGAAGCAGAATTGTGTTTGGAGCCATGGGTCCTAGTTGGGTGACCCTGAGTGAGTCATTTCATTCCTTTTGACTTCTGTCATCTGTAAAATGTGGGGTCCATATTGATTGACTTCCAGCTCCAGATCAAGAATCCTAAAAGTCCCTAAATCTCTTTGGACCTTAATTTGGTCTCTAAGATCTCTTCTATCTCTAAATCTAGACTCTTTTGGGAGACTCAGTGGATGGAGCACTGGGCCTAGAGTCAGGAAGAACTGAGTTCAAATCCAGCCTCAGATACTCACTAGCTGTGTGATCCTGGGTGAGTCATTCACTTAACCTCTGTGCTTGCCTTAACCCACTGGAGAAGGAAATAGCAAATCACTTCAATATAGTAAACCCCAAATACTGGATTATGAAAAGTTAGATGTAACTGAATAACTGAACAAGATAATACTATAACTCACTAGTCTTATATTTTTCTTTCTTTTTCCTTTCTTCCTCCTCCTCCTTCTCCTCCTCCTCCTCCT